>NC_137519.1:10327500-10340000 GCF_041902795.1 Electrophorus electricus
CAGTTGATTTTAAAATGTACATGCACTAATTATTTCTATGAGTGGATAGTGTGTGTGTTTGTGTGTGAGTGAGTGAGTGCGTGCGTGCGTGCGTGTGTGTGTGTGTGTGTGTGTGTGTGAGTGAGTGAGTGCGTGTGTGTGTGAGTGAGTGAGTGCGTGTGTGTGTGAGTGCGCGTGTGTGTGTGCGTGTGTGTGAGTGCGCGCGCGTGTGTGTGAGTGAGTGAGTGCGTGAGTGAATGCGTGTGTGTGTGAGTGAGTGAGTGCGTGAGTGTGTGAGTGCGCTTGTGTGTGTGTGCGTGTGTGTGTGTGAGTGAGTGAGTGCGTGCGTGCGTGCGTGTGTGTGTGAGTGCGTGTGTGTGTGTGTGCGTGTGTGTGTGAGTGTGAGTGAATGCGTGTGTGTGTAGAGGCTTCTCTGCTGACCACGGGAGCAGACAGCTTCTCTGCTCCTTTCGTGTTGTGAAAGGAAACAGTAATAGCCATTAAAGGGTGGTCTTAAGAGCCCCTGGCATGTTGATGCCTCTTCCTCAAAGGTCATTGATTCCAGAGCCCTCTCCTTTCTCTTAACAGTTCGTCGGGATTTTTGGCATTTGCTGAGCGCGTGCAGGACAGCTCCTCTGACGCGCCGACCTTGACAGCGAATTGGATAAATAAACCTTCCATTTAGCCTCTCTCTGCTCGCAGCTTGTCCGAGCCAGGCCGGCGCGTCCCACCGGGAGCCTTCACCTGTCCACACCACTCAGCCGCTGGCTTCTCGAGCCCGGATCGCCGGCGGCCCAGCGACAACACGCTCCCCCCTCCGCCGCTAACAGCCCACTCTGCTCCAGTCAAAGTCAATCCTGCCCTCTCCGACAATTTAATGCCACTCCTGTCTTTCGCTTCCCTCGTGCGCGAGGCTTCGACCACCTTGTCGGTGCAGACATGGGAATTCAAACACACGTACACATACACACACGCCTGCCCACCTCCACCCCCCTCCCCCCACACACACACACACACATACACAGAGAGGAGTGCAACCCCCTCGTTCCCGAAGCTTCCCTCGCCTGTCCCAGGAGTCAGCGGGAGTGAGCGCATCACTCTATAACAGGTAATGACATGGCATTTAATGATACTGTCCAGAGTGATCCGTGGCCTGCAGGCAGGTAATGCTGCAGCCGCAGGGCGCAGATAAGCGCGGGCGAGCAGGCGAGCGGGTGTGTGCGAGAGCAGGCGTGCGTGGCCTTGCATCACGGGGGAGGCACCCAGCAGCTCTGTATCCCTGGCCCTGTCAGCAGATACCAGGTGACATATGCAGCACTGCTTACACACCCCTTTACACACCAGTCGTGCCAGCACATATAGTCGTGGGGAAAGGGTCCTTTCCTAATGTAAAGAGGCCTGTGTGTGTGTGTGTGTGTGTGTGTGTGTTGTGTGTGTGTGTGTGTGTGTGTGTGTGTGTGTGTGTGTGTGTGTGTGTGTGTGTGTGTGTATGTGTGTTTTGTGTGTGTGTGTGTGTGTGTGTGTGTGTGTGTGTGTGTGTGTGTGTGTATGTGTGTTTTGTGTGTGTGTGTGTGTGTGTGTGTGTGTGTGTGTGTGTGTGTGTGTTTTGTGTGTGTGTGTGTGGAGACTAGCGATGAGAAATTGGCAGAGAGGAGTACTGCTAGAGACGGTGCTATGGAGAGCAGTAAAAATGACTGCTGCTACCAATAAATCAGTTTTACACCCACTCCTCTCGGTTTGACTGTTAATTGCACACTGCTTGCTCATGGAATCAAGTCATATGGAGAAGAAGAAGATTTGTTCCAGTGCATCAGTCTGTTGACCAAGAAAGACAGAACGAGATGCAGAGAGATGGGGGGGGGGGGGGGGGGGGGGGGGCAGAGATCACACAGTGTACAGTGATGGACAAGGTTAAAAGGAGGTGCAGGTTTTGATCATCTGCTCATGTCATTTACAAGTGGTGAGGGGAGGGGGTGGTATAGAGAGTGTGGGCCAGAGGGGTTAGGCGGACCCCCCAGAGAAAGCAGGAAAGAGAAAGACGGACAACTTTCGGCGGGGATGACGTGAGAGCCCGAAGCCCTGATCTCTCTTCTTCCCTGTCTGATTCCCTGTCTGATCCAAAATCCCTCCCAGTGCCGCAAGGCTGAAGAGAGACTGCAAGGAGCATGAGGTGAAACTAGAATTGAGAAGAAGAGAGAAACAACAGGCTGAGGTCATCTGAAGTGAAACGCAAATTAATTGAGAAGGAAACCAAAGGGAAGGGAGAGAGACAGAGGAGGAGGGACCACAGAGGCCGAGAATACATCTCCTTTCCACGTACTGCCATTAAGTCCAATAGCAGCAGGAGGACAGGCTGTTTGTGCAGAGGCTGGCCAGAGGAAATCACTGTTATGATAGCTAATCAAATCAAGGGCAAACGTTCTCTTTTAGCTAACTGCTCTGGGGTCACAGAGAGGTCTGCGCTTGCCCATGCATGCCGCTAACCTTAGCCTTTAGCTTGCACTGGCAGCCCAGGAGAATGCCATATAATCTATCCAGAAGCCAAATACACAACTAGTTGAAGTGAAGTCAAATGTTTGCTAATACAGATGTTACGTGTGTGCTAATTGGCGATAAGCTTCCATTAGCAACATTAGCCTTATAGCACCAGTCCAAAAACTAAAAGCAAACTAAACAAAAACTAGATTTGGCATACAAAGCATATCTTGACTGATCACTTCCATTTGAGGTAAGCAGGAAATTATATTTTTCTAGACAACATTCCTTTAAGGAAACGATCATGAAACAGCTTGGGTTTAAGTTTAGTTAAAACTATGTTATATGGTACTAGACATATCAAACAGTTATGGACATACGTAGACACACAGTACAACCCCTACGCAGACTTGACCAGGTTGCTGGGGGTATGCAGAATGGATCCAGCTGTCACAGACAGCTCTAATGACATCTTCCGGCACGAAAGCAGACCCGTGCTGCCTCGCTCCCCGACTGCGATAATGACCACCTTTGCCCAAAAACTGTGTCAAACGGGGGAGAAATCCACGCAGCTTCATCATGTAATTAGATGCTGCCTACAATATCTTTTAATAAAGGTTTGTGTGGTGCTAATAGCTACCTCTCAATATGCGTCCGGCCTTGACTTCGGCATCGCTTTCCTCCAGGTATGTTTTAAGCAGCCTTACTGCTCACTTCCCAACTTTGATTGAAGCACTGCTCTGCTTTTTTGAAGGGGATGTGAAGGAATTAAGTGGTTTCAGGGAGAGGGAGGAAATGAAAGAAAGAGAGGGAGAGAAAACAGAAGTGCTGTAGGGTATATAATATAACATGAGTAGGCCTTTGTGTGTGTGTGTGTGTGTGAGAGAGAGAGAGAGAGAGAGAGAGAGAGAGAGAGAGAGAGAGAGAGAGAGAGAGAGATATGAATGTAAGCACCTGAGCATGTGTGTGGTCTGTCTAAAAGTGCTAACTGAAATTTGTGTTTTGAAAGTCAGCATGCTGTATTTATTCTTATCTGGTGTGTGTGTGTGTGTGTGTGTGTGTGTGTGTGTGTGTGTGTATGCGTGTTGCAGCAGGTGAGTGTCTCCCTGTTGTCTCCAAGGCCCTGAGGGTTGCCTGCAGGCCTGCCTGCAGCGTCTGTTCTTACACAGCTACCAACATCAGGGAAAAGCCAACACGCTAGCTAGTAGTCTACCCTGCAGCAAACACACACACACACACACACACACACACACACACATACACACACACACACAAGCAGCATAAACATCTCCATACACAACAACCATAATGCACCTACACTGACACTTATTACACGATGTATGCTGTACCATAATCAGGTACAGAAACACAGTGGCAGAGATCAAATTACACCCCCCTCACTCTCCGTCGCTGCCAGTATCTTAGCAGGAGCTGTCCCCGCTCTTGATTTCATTTTATATTTGCGTGGCATAAATAAATACATCAGGGCGCTTTAGTAATTCGAACAGCAAGGCCTCAGCCCCACAAATCAGTGTCGGTGCTGGCTTGCTCCATCACTCACGCGCCCCATACTTTACAGCACAATTACTCGCTGCCTGACACAAATGAGCTGGGCCTAGCAACCTGCAGCGAGCTAATTACAGGCAGCCAAGGACCGCCCCGCCATTAAAACAATCACAGCATTTTACACCAACCACCGCTGCCACCAGATACCACCTACTGCGTGTGGTATGCGTGTGCATGCATGCACATGTACACACACATGAACAAATGTGCATGAGACGTACATACACATATGTGCACACGCACATGCACACACACACACACAAACACACTTGCATAAACACACACACAGACACACATCTCTTATTTGTGGAGCACTTCTTCACAGGGTCAGACAGAACAGAGATTGATTTGCAGAGGTCTTTGCGTCTGCTATCAGTCCAACTGTGTTTCTGTATCACACATACACACATACCGTACACGTACCCTTACTGTATCACACATACACAAATACCCTACACGTACCCTTAATGTATCACACATACCCCACACATACCCATACTGTATCACACATACACATACCCTACAAATACCCTTACTGTATCACACATACACACATACCCTACACACACCAATACTGTATCACACATACACACATACTCAACACACACCAATACTGTATTACACATACCCCACACATACCCATACTGTATTACACATACCCCACACATACCCTACTCTTCCCCATGACCTGTGTTTGGACTCATTAACCATAGTGCAGATAATACGTACCTGCAGTATTCTCTGTATTATTCAAGAAAATTCTTTGCAAGAAATTTTGCAAAGGCACCACTCAACACCACCCAACACCAGCATTATTTGGGTTTTATGTTTTGGGGCAATGTTATTTAAATCAACAACACGGCAGATTTAAAAAAAGAAGAGGGGATGTGCCTTTTCACCCCTGGGGGGCGCCCTTGTGCAGTTCCTCTCTGTCTGCATGGTTTGAATTTGGATGGGGCTCAGCAACCAGCATTAATTAACATTACTGCTGCCGGGGGCTTGGGAATGGAGATCAGGCCTGCCTACCATCCGTTCCACAAGTGCAGCGGCGAAGAGGCTAATGCCTGGGAAAAAAGTCAGTGACAAAAAAAAGAGAAAAAAGACAGGGGAAATAGTCCTTGTTTCTCCTCCTCTGAAGTCCTTGGTGGAACAAAAAAGTGCAATGATAGCGAATATTCTGAGCTCCTAATTACTAAATGTTTACCGTTCGCCTCTCCTCCCTCAAGCCCTGGGCGTCCGTCTGCCGCACGCACCAACCTGAGACTTTTACAAAGGAGCAAAAGAGTGGGGGAACTGTCAGACCTTTTTTTTCTTTGTTCTGAGAGCCTGAAGCCACAGAGTTGAGGAGAGTGCTGGTGAGTGGCTGACTCAGTTAGACTGTCGTTAAACAGCCACTGGCTCTCCCTCTTACCCAGACTCCTTTGGGTGACGCATGGCTGCTCAGACAAAGCGACTAAACCCTCAGTTTACTTTGCCGCTCTGAGAGTAGAATTATCCATACTGATGGGAGGTATTGGTTTGAATGTACAGGGATGTTATCATGCAGCAGTGCCAAAAATTAAAACAAGACTTTCAGATTATCCACCGTTGTTCTAACCATTAACAAGTTTTTTTGGTTATTAAGATTAAGTCTTGCTAATTCTTGACTGGAAACAGTGTTCAGCACTTTTCAGTACAGCAGTTTTAGGAATATTTGTTTACTTTTGTACCTCTAAACCAGCATAACACATATAACCTGAGTCCTAACCAGTTTTAAATGCATGAAGTAACAGCACAGCACTGTCGCCAGTGAGAGGCCTGTTAGCTTAGCCAGGTCTGCTTCAAAGGCAGCATGGAATGGAAGGGTGTGGGTTGTCCTACATGCAAGGAGAGGAGGTGTGTGGGATGTCCTAAATGCTTCCACATTTGTTTTTGTGTTTACATGATATATGTATGAAAGCAGTGCGCTCGCTCTGGGCAACCATATCAGAGAAGCGCAGCGACAGCAGTGCAATAGTGGGGCCTGCCAGTGAACTGACCATTGTCTGTTTCCTCTTTAAGAGATAAAAAAAAATAAAATAAAATAATGCTTTCCTTGAGGGTTTTTTTCTTTTTTTTTAGCAAAAGGGCCACTAGAAGTATTTCTTTCTTGTCCCCTTTTGTGTGATGAGGTATTAAAGCCATATTTTGTGTCATCGTTGACAGATATATGACATTCCTTAAACAATATGAACTATGTGTTAAGAAATAAATTGCTTACACCACTGGAATCCTTAGAGGAACACTTCAGTCCAGACCCTCAAACCCTTTATATAATTATTTCTGCCACGTTTTCTCCAGTGTAAGCAGACATGGCCACTGATTGCAATAAAACACTCCCAATATTGGGCAAGCTCTGCTGGGCCTGTCAGTTATGGCAGTGGACACTGACCTGGTGAGGGTTTTCGATGATTGCAGGTGAAATCAGCTCCAAGACTTCCCGTGAAGCCCCAACTCGATAACTGTTACTGTTATGATTTGCCTTCTCAGCCGAGCTGGGTGCGAATAAATCTTGGCTCATGTAAACGTTCACCAGAAAGCGCCACAGACGCAACAGACCCGAGCGCGTCGCCCATCTAAGCGCAGCGGCGGATGTACCGCACGTGCGCCTGCTTCTCCCCTCACGTCGTGCTGCGTATGAACCTTTTCTGGGGGCCTGGTAGACAGGTGACAGGAGGAGCGTCACGCGTTCGCTCCTGCACCCTGTAAATGAGGAAGATCCGGGAGAACTCTGAGTGGTGGTACCCGCTTACCTGGCTACCTTACTTCCCATCCTCTGACAGTCGTGCTCTCTTTCTCTCCCTCTTTCTTTCTCTGCGTGTGCGTGTGTGTGTGTGTGCGTGTGCGTGTGTGTGCGTGTGTGCGGGCACGCAAGTTCTGCATGCCATTTTGCTGTTAAAGTGTCTCACACATAAATCAGACTAACGAGAGACGGACGAGTAGCTAACCCTCCAGACACATGCGCTCATTACTCTACTGAGGGAGGAAGAGACATGACACATCCATTCCCTCCAACCCCTCTCTCTCTCTCTCTCTTTCTCTCTCTCTCTCTCTCTCTCTAGCACTCTCACACACACCCACACACGTACACTACATGTTTCCTCTTGTCTGTGATTGAGAGCTTCCTCTCTCTGCTGCAGTTCCTTCTCTCACTGCCCCCTCCCATCTCCTCCGCTCATCCATATTCTTATCCTCATCAAATGTTGTGATTGACACTCACATCGGCCAATTACCGGTGGCCGGGGTGTGTGTGTGTGTGTGGGGGGGGGGGGGGGGGGGGGGGTTAAGCCACCTGTCCCGCTGCGGCCCGCACCTGGCTGTGCTGACTCTAGGCGTGATCAAACAGTCCGGTGTGCCTCAGAGCCTCTGGCCTTCCTCCATAGCTTCTGTCTCATAGCAACCTGCTTTGTTTCCCCTCAAACAGGAACCCACAGGCAGACTGCTGCTGCTGTTTTGCGTCACCTCAGCCATTACTCCTCATTGACCCAATGATGGATCCAACGCTGCAGAAGGACGGCAGGCGCCAAGGGGTCCCTGGGGGAGGGCCGCAGACGGCCGCGTCCTGACTACCCTCATGCCCACAGAAGAAGGCCTGGGCCTGGGGTGCGGGACGACAGGCGCTTCCCTGGCTAGCTGCGGCAGTGGTGGGGCTCTAGGCAGTGATGGGCAGGATGTGAGCTGCTACACATTCACAGACGTATAGCCATGTAGGAAAGATCCATCTGCATAGATATACACTGTAACGTGAAGAGGTGGATGGGAGAAGAAGCAGGAAGGTGGGTGGGGGGACACACACCAGTCAACTGTGACATGCTCTCCACAGGCCCCGAGCTCTGCCTTTCAAAGTGTGCCAAACTTTTGAAGAGATGCTCTCTCTCCCTTTTTTTCCCCTTTCCCAGTTTATAAATCGCCCCTCCCCCAGCCACAGGCCATGCTTGCTACGCCCACACGCACGCCTCCCCATAGCTCCACACATCTTGGCACATCACCTTCTCTCTGACAGTCAAATCAAACCAATGTGAGTGATGGAGACCAGAGCGCACGTGTGTCTGGGTGGCTGTTTGTGTGTGTGCGCGTGTGTGGGTGGGTGTTTGTGTGTGTGTGTGTGTGTGTGTGTGTGTGTGTGTGTGTGTGTTAGGAATAACAATCAAAGGAATGAGAGAATACAGGTGTTTGGGTTTACGAGACAAGCTCAGTTGCCCTGGTCTTTGACAGCTGTTGATGTTATCAGAGACACTTGGCTGTTATTGGCTGTGGGTAAGAAGGGGTGGGGGTGGAGTAAGTAACAGTAAGAGAAAGAGAGAGAGAGCGAGAGAGAGAGAGAGGGAGAGGGAGAGAGAGGGAGAGACAGGAGAGTCCAGAGGGCCTCTCCCTCTGAAACATCCCCCATGCTTGATAACATTTGGCTGAACTTTCGGATTTGAACCTCCCATCTGACTCTTGCACACTCAAACCGATCGGTGAGAATGAGAGAGAGAGAGAGGGACGAGAGAGGGACGAGAGAGGGAGGGAGAGAGAGAAGGAGAGATAGGGACGAGAGAGCGGGAGAGAGAGGGAGCGAGAGAGGGAGAGAGAGAGGGAGCGAGAGAGGGAGAGAGAGAGAGCAAGACAGAGGCGAGAGCAGAGGAAGACAAGTAAAACATTATTGACTGGAGTGTTTCGCGTCTATTAGGAGGAAGAGCAGAAGGGTCCGCGTGAGGGGGGTCGCGGGCGAGCGTCTCCCAAAGTTGACAGGCTTCAAGCTAATCAGGAGGAAATGAAGGCAGCACAGTAACCCCTCCACCGTAGGAAGAGCCCGCGCTCCACCACAGGTCGCCGCGCAAAGCTCACAAAAACAAGCGCCGCGTGGCCAAACGAGAGACAGCGGCAGCCATTAGCTGCCTTTTCAATAGCCTCAACTCTTCCACCACACCCCCCCCTCTTTGAAAGACTGGACCCTGGGCCAAAGCAAAACACAAACAACACGTGAGCCCCTCCGCCATCGCCGGCGTCCTTTGTGACGCCGGGTTGTTCGGGACTTCTCCAATGTGGGCGTATGAACATGAAGTTATTGGCCTCTGTCTGGCAGTTATGCCTACAGTATTCAGAGAAGCGACCGAAAATTATGCCCTTCGCTACGTGTGGGTTGATGGGACACCAAAGTCTTGTCGGCAACGATTCCCTGCATCATAGAACCAAGGTTATAACAGCCTCAAAGCATTTTACTTTAGCGAGTACACTTTATCAAAATATATGAATACCATGACATTTGTTTCTAAGGTTTGAATATAAAGCAAACAGTTATTCTTTTATTCATAAGTGCTGTTTCTTCAGATTCATGCGCAGTTGACATGTAATTGCCAAAAGCGTAAGGCATGACGTCGTGAATGGGAGCAGAGCTCCCGCCAGCTCTTCCCTGCTGCATGTTCCTGCGCAGACTGGCGTAATCCCTGGATGTTTAGCATCCAGGCAGCCGAATCGGCAGGAACAGGGAGGACACAAAACCAGCCGCCAGCACAGGGGGAGGCCGCCGGATTCCTCCCTTAAAGCCGCTTTCCCTTTCCTATGTCGATAAAGCACTGACCCCGACCGAGATCAGTCAAACAGGAGGGAGGTTTAATATGCATAACCCTCTTTTTTATTCATTTTTTCCCTCTTACTCTTTATTTTCTGCCCAGACGATTGTTAATTTTCCCTGTGCTGGGCCCTCGCTGCATGGGAAAATGGATCCACTTCATCCCAGCTTCACGCAGGAACGATGTGTCAGAAGTCCTGCGGGTGGAGGAGGTTTTGCGGGTGGGGCGGCAGGGATCAGTAGAAAAAGACAAAAATGCAAAAAATGCACCTTAGAAAATGAGTCCCACTATCATTCTGCTTCTATTTTCCCCACACAAAATATTCATTTTGAGCTCAACTATGTTAGTGATGGATACTCAGGGCAGACGACTAATAGATGAAATTATATTTGCTAATAATTCATGCACTGTGGTCTCTGATGAGCTTCACATGGGGCCTCTTGCTTAATTTATCAGTAAGAACCAGACATGATATCCATGTTTAAAATACAAGCTATAAGCTACAAATTCCAGCTGTGGAGCTATGAAAGTTTACACATAAGTCATTTAATGGCGGTTTCTAAAAACATTGTGTGCTGGTTTCTTCATTAGCCCCTTGTTTCATAACTCAATATTTATGCTCTTCCCCTCGTAATGTGCTTTATGATTTTACCTAGCCAATTTTGTCCCGTTGTGTTGCAGATCAAAGTTTGCCCCCTGCGATGGAGAGAAAGGGAGGGGACAGAGGCGGTCATTAAAGAAAAGAGCAATACGTGTTGTTTCCCACCCGCTTCTTTTAGTCTTAATGCACTGGAAGACAAACGACATCCCCCAGGATTCCCTTGTTATTTCACAATTACAGCAGGAGTGTGGCTGTGCTTCATAAAGGGCCTCTACCTGAGCGGTGCGTGGCTGCGTGAGGTCTGCTTTCTTATGCCTGGGAATGATGGACAGTGATCCTCGGAGGCGCAACCTGCTCTCCTGCGGTCGCACGCCCGCGTTTGGTCACAGACCATCTGTCCACCTGTGTGTAGGCCTTTTCTGTGGCGTCCAGTTTCCGGTGATAAGGAAATAGGGGTGATGCAAACTAATTTGTCTCATGGAGGTCTGATCCAATAGAGCAATGCTCCAATATCTCCACATCCGTAACCCAGCACAGCCTTGCCTGGGACCCTAAATCGAGAGAGAGATAGAGAGAGAGAGAGAGAGAGAGAGAGAGAGAGAGAGAGGTTTAATCATAAATGGAGGCTAAGCAGAGTAGAATATGCCTCTGCAATCATGCTGGCTCTTTCTTGTCCCTACAGTTTTGCCTACGAGACAGAGATTAATTTGAGCTTCACCTGCAGAATAAGCGTCCACTAGGCGCCAAGGCTGTGGGGGAAGGAAGTTAGTGGCTAACAGAGAGAGCCGTAATAAGGCCCAGGTAGGGGTTGTGAACCTGCAGGAGGACTGAACATACTGTCACTAGTCCACACGTTTGGCGTGGGGCCCACCTGAAAGAACAGTTGCAGTCACACTCCATGTATGGCAGAGCAGCTGTCGAATGGACGGAGGGGCTGTAAACCTGGCCGCAAATCCCCAGTCATCATCCAGCCTGCGAGGTGACCAAGCAGGGGAATTATTTTGCAGGTACGAAGAAGGACGGCTTCGTTTGGACTCACGACAGTGGCCAGTGCTGTTGGCCACTGCTGTAGAATGGAATGGCCATCTCTTCATAAAGACAGGTGTGTGGTCAGCTATTATTAACCTCCTGTTTTTTTGTTGACAGTAATGGCAGAAGTGGAAATCATAAATGGTGTGTGTGTGTGTGTGTGTGTGTGTGTGTGTGTGTGTGTGCGTATGTGTGCCTGTCTATCTGTGTGTGTTCCCAGTGTACAAGCACCAGTATGCACGCCTTTGTATGATTTTGTAAAAGAGAGAGAGAGAGACAGAGGGGAGAGAGAGAGAGAGAGAGAGAGAGAGAGAGAGAGAGAGAGAGAGAAGCATTTCTCACTTTACATTTCAATGATCATCCTTCTGTACTTTGCTGAAAACTTTTGGCCAAGCATCTTTTCCACCTGACTTCGCGAGCGGAAAGCAATGCAGGACCGTTTACAGAATTAGAATGAAGCCCGAAATGTACTGCATCTGCAAAAATTAATTATGCACTTTATGATTTTAATAATAAGTAACAAAAGGGGGGAAAGAGCTTGGTGGGGGGAAATGGTTCCGCTTTTTATCATTGAGCCCTTTCCAAATTTAGCAGTGCTGTATGGATAAGCTTCCCTTTGCTTGGAGGTAAAAATGTGCTTTGAGTTAAGAACAGAGGGGGAACAGAGTCAAAGGAATGGTGAGGGTAAAAAAAAGGAGAATGCGTGAGGCCCCACCCTGAGCTGACTTTTGTAATTAACCATGACTGCCTCAGCATTTTTTAATGAAACATTTCCGAGGCACAGGAAAAGAAGCGCTCTCCTTTTTCTCTGTTGTCAGGGACAGCACAGTGCCAAGCAACAAACACCATAAAGAAAAGACAGTGTGTGGGAGATGATATGTGTTGGTCTCAGTGAAAGTGTGTGTGTGTGTGTGTGTGTGTGTGTGTGTGTGTGTGTGTGTGTGTGTGTGTGTGTGTGTGTGTGTGTGTGTTTCTTGCTTCTTAAACAGCCCGCTAATCACACAAATTATTGCATCTAATTACCGCTCGGGCTCTAATTAATTCCTCCAGTATCACATCATTTAGTGCGCATTCACACCACAGCACCTGTTTTCGGCGAATCCGCGCCGTTAATTTGCTTATAAAACAAATAGCATTTGCATAAAATGTTTAATGAAGGGTTTAGTCGTTTGGCTGGGCTCTCCCGTCCCGCGTTGCGATGAGAGGTCAGAGATGGAAGCACTCCGGTCCCACTACAGAACAAAGCTCTCATTGGTGCCGCCCTCGCCCCGATACGT
>NC_137519.1:10345000-10362500 GCF_041902795.1 Electrophorus electricus
TGCGGTCAATTACTGAGCGCCAGGCCTTCGCCAGCCGGCCAGCCAGCCAGCCAGCTACAGGGCTAGGCTAAATATAAAATGGCAGCTGTGCAGCCCCTAAAAACTGCTGCTGGGAGAAATAGTGTATGAGCGTATGGAAATACCCAGAGACCTTCCTCAGAATGGGAGCTCTGTGATCCCCAGCCTCCTGCTTGATATAAGTTTACAGAGCTTAAATGAAGCCTTCTCTCCAAGGGCAAGAAAAAGTGAAGGAGAGGTTTCTCTCTCTCTCTCTCTCTCTCTCTCTCTCTCTCTCTTTCTCTCTGCTATAGTGTGCACAGCACAGTGATGGGGTCCCAGTGTGACCTGTGTTGGTTTAGCGGTGCAGTAGCTTCCCTGCGTTGGTGATTACGGGGGGGATCTAGCACAAGCGTTCACAGCTCAACCAAAGGTGACCAGGTCTAATTGCTCTCAGAGGGGGATGGAGGGAGAGAGAGAGAGAGAGAGAGAGGGAGGGAGAGAGAGAGAGAGAGAGAGAGAGAGAGAGAGAGAGAGAGAGAGAGAGAGAGAGAGAGGGAGGGAGAGAGAGAGAGAGAGAGAGAGGGAGGGAGAGAGGGAGAGAGCGAGGGAGGGAGAGAGAGAGAGAGAGCGAGGGAGGGAGAGAGAGAGAGAGCGAGGGAGGGAGAGAGAGACAAAAGCTGTAAGCGGCTTACACATGCACACAGATGTTGTCTCTTCCTTGTACACTCCACATCGAGACACCAGCAAGAAAAGAGAAAGGGCTAGTATCTCTTTCTCTCTTTCTCTCTCTCTCTCTCGCTCTCGCTCTCTCAGTTTGTTTGTTTTTTTCACAACAAACAACTAACCACAATTAAAAGAGGAAGAGTAGATGGGAAGAAGACAGAGAGACACACACACAGAAAGCCCTTTATTAAAGCTAGTGCTAATTGAGATAGGAGCCAAATAATGGAGGATGACACTTTAATGAAGACACGCTACGTGAAGCTACTTCCCTCTTGCTCGCTCACTCCGTGCCAAGAGAGCGCGGCAGAGAACAAACGCACCCACATTTTCCTCCCGCTATATTACAAAAAAAAAAAAAAAAAAACCACCTTGGATATGATGTGGAGGTATCTCCGCCGCACGGTAATGCGTTTTTGGAACGTCGTCAAAAACAGTGACGGAGACGCTATTGTTCCCTTGTGTTAAAACCCAATTACACCAGACTCAGCATGATTGCCTCCGCCGGCTCTGTGTTTGCTCACAACGGCTACAGGGCGCAGATCCATTCTCGCGCTCACGCCACCCTGATCCAATCAAGTGTACAGCCAGGATTCTGACTTCCGTCTCAAGTACCGTCTTCCTTTAGTTTTTCATCAGTGCTGATTGTTGTCTGCAAGGTAAAAGCTATGAAACTTTCCACAGGCTTCCTTTGTTGCAGATTTGTGACCTGTTAAATGAGAATGTTTTCTAGGCTCTGTGGCCCTTGTAACATAGTCAAAAAATTCACTGAAGACAGCTAAACTCTGGTTGTATTTTCCTTAAGAGTATTTTCAGTTAAACTTAGTGTAAGAGCTAGACAGAGTCCTCTGGTCTGATGCTGTTCGCCTGATGGCTGTCACAAGTTACACACACTTAATTGCAACTGCACATCTTAATTTGCTACATGTTTAGTTGTCAAATGAATGCTGTTATTTTCATGTTACTTACTTCAAGGAATCTTTACCCAACATGCCTTCTTTTCTCTCCAACTCACACTGTGTAAAATAAAATAATCAATGCTTGTATTGCTGTGGACAAAGTCAATGAAACAGTTCTGCGAGTACCATTTTCATTTTGAGAAACAACAACTTAGAATACAGTCAAATGCAAGATGTTGTTTTGTTTCGTTTTAATGCATGGTACACAGATTTATGTAGTTCCTGTAGTAATCCCAGATGGTATGCTGACATAAGGAGTTGTACTGCTTGTTATCTGCGGATATGCACAAATGAACCACAGTAATATATGAGTTTGTTATTTATTTATTTATTTATTTTACTTTAAATCTGAATTATTATTTTTTTTTCATTCGCCCACCGTTCTCCACTTCAAAGCAGACCCAAGTGTGATAAAAGGGAGCAGGGATAACAGTACGTTTCATTGTAAGGTCAATCTTCTGTGCTTGCACACTTAACTGCTGTTTCTCCACCTGTGAATGTTCAATGGATAGTAGGAGAGGGTCATTATTCACAGCCATTAGCGTACTCTCTCTCTCTCTCTCTCTCTCTCTCTCTCTCTCTCTATCTCTCTCTCTATCTCTCTCTCTCTCTCTCTCTCTCTCTCTCTATCTCTCTCTCTCTCTCTCTCCTTGTGTCGCTATAGGGAGAGAGGGCCTTTGGAATCCTTACACACCTACTTGTTCTACAGCTGTGCTTATCAAGCTAAAAACAACACAAGCTTATGGAGTCTGTGTGGAAAGCCACTCACCACTGACAGCACTCTAACATGGGGACATTCTCTCCTGATTGGGGCCTGAGAGAGCTCTCAGCTTTGTATAATTAGCCTTTGAAACTCACTCCATTATATAACATTCAAACAAGAGCACAACGCTGTGCCGTTGAACTGTCATACACTGCTTTTTGAAAGTGCCTTTAAAAAAGTAGTTGAGGTCCCAACAAGCTTGAGATGTGAAGTGGCTCCTTTGCAGGTGTTAGCAGTGTCCAGAGGGTTTTCTAAGAGAGGCGTATGGAGCCTTTTAAACTCATTTGGTAGTGTTATGGTACACTCATCCTGATGGTATTGCAAAAAAGTTGGTATCGCAGATTTCTGCAGAGACACAGAACTTTACATTATTGCTCAGAAAAACCAAGTAAACATGCTTTAAAATAGTTTCCACTATTTTATTTTTTCTCACTTCTGAAAAAATATGAAACATTTTATATCATGTACAGATTGCAATTTGTTCTTCACTGAACTGCATATTATGCTTAGTTAATTTTGATCAATATAATATATGCAATTGTCTAACAACAATGTACTGTTTCAAGAGAAAACATTGAATATTGCCAAGCAGCTGCAAAGCAGAGACAGATATGTTGTCAGAGGATAATTGGAGAAACAAGATAGTGTTGTTCTAATTATTGTGTAATGAGCTAAGAAAACGCTAATTGATGAGTATGATGGTAAGTCATTATATTGTAACAAGACCTTATTAAGCAGTTTTTTCACTTTAATCTGAACATTGACCCATTGTCATTAAATATGCTTCATGGCAATTAACTATGATGTTGTTTTGTGACCACGGTAACAACCAAGAAGAACTTGATAGGCAGATAAAAGGTACAGTTAAAAACATTTTCAGAATAGTAGCCCAGTTCAGTGCCTACAATCCTCTGCTGCGGGGGTTTTCTCTCCAGCTCACGGGTATCCCCAGCTAGCTGTATTTGGTTCCACTTCCAAACATACGCCAGCGGCTCAGAGGCAATGGGAACCAACTCAGCTCAGGTGTGATCAGATATGGAACACCACAAAAATGCGGATTGGCAGGAGCTCCCTCCAGGGGCAGACTATAACCTCTGCTTTACTATTATGCACCACTACAGCCCAGAACATACAGTTTTGATTTTATGATCTATAATGAAATATTTATGAAAAGTCTGAGCATGGCCTGACAATGGTCAGAAGTCTATGGAGAGCACAACAGACCTCATTTTCAGAAGGGAGTGTTTAGAAGAAGTAGGGTAAAGAAAGTGAATGTAAGTAAAGCCTCTGATAATTAGAAACTGGGGCATAGTACAGGACAGTTTAAACCTCAGCTACCTCTCTCTCTCTCTCTCTCTCTCTCTCTCTCTCTCTCTCTCTCTCTCTCTCTCTCTCTCTCTCTCTCTGTCTCTCTCGCTCTCTCTCTCATTTTCTTTCTCTCTCTCTGTCTCTCTCTATTTCTCTCTCCATCTGTCTCTTTCTCTCACTCTCTCTCTCAAATTCAAGTAGCTTTATTGGCCTAATTAATAATTAACAACTGCTGCCAATGCAATAAATAGAATTCTCAATTTTAATAGTGATAAATCTATTGAACTGTATTGAACTGACTCATACACATACAATAACAGACATATTTATACATATTTTATAACACATGTATCTAATTATACACATACACATCCCCCTCACACACATAAGCACGTTATTAAATAAATACTACATTTATAAAAATCAATAAACACTAAATCTATAACAAAATTAAGATAGAGACTAAGATAGAGTGTTACCAGTGACACTTATAGACATATTAGACTGATGGTTCAGCCCATCCAGGCAGCTCCTAAACCTTTTATATGCAACATATCTTTATTTCTTCATTTCTAAATATTTTCTTTTCAAATCATGTAATGTAAGTTTTAAAAGGTCCATTTCTCTTTCCATCATTTTCTCCTTTACTTGTTTGTTTTTTTAATTTCTGTTTTTGCCTTTCACATTTTTGTTACATTTTTGTTGTTCCTTATATGCAATAGCTACACTGAGTATATAGAGTAAGTATCTTAATCCTCATTCTATTACAGACCATTATAACAACCCCAACACTTAGCACCATCCACTTGAAGAATCTCTCTCTCTCTCTCTCTTTCTCTTGCTCTCTCTCTCTCTCTCTTTCTCTTGCTCTCTCTCTCTCTCTCTCTCTCTCTCTTGCTCTCTCTTGCTCTCTCTCTCTCTCTTGCTCTCTCTTGCTCTCTCTCTCTCTTGCTCTCTCTCTCGCTCGCTCTCTCTCTCTCTCTCTCTCTCTCTCTCTCTCTCTCTCTCTCTCTCTCACTCTCTCTGGATTCCTGTGCTAGGTATGAGTGATAATAAAAAATGAGGCTTTGTACATTCAGAGCTAAGGCCCTTTTGTGATTGAAGTGAGTGATTTTCGCAGGCGCACCTGCATAAAATTGATGATAATGCTGTTGAAATCATTTATTACAACTTTACTAAGATGAATATGAGCTGTGTTTTCTCATCATGCAAATGCAGACGCATAATAAGGCCTCCCTTTCTCCGGAGACGGGAAGACGAGGAACTTTTCCATCTTTCTCTCCCCCATCCCATAGTTTCTAGGTTTGCTCCAATGAAAAAGATCATTTCTGTCCTTCCATATACTGCTGTGAGGTCTCTGTCATTCTATAGTGCATGAGATAAGATAGATAGACTAGGTGATAGGCAGACAGGAGAGAATGCATTATGCTCCTCATAATACTTTGGAGCAATGAAACCAAGGTCCATCAATCATTTTTCACACATGCTTTACTTACTAAAAGAAGTTGCTGACTTAAGTTCTACTTACTTTTGGCCAGTTGCTCTTCACAAGTTGGGAGAGAGATCTGGCGGTCGGGTGGTCTGGGAGTCTGGAGGTCTGGGGTCATGGAGATTTTGAGATCTAGAGGCTGAGATGAACAGCACATGTGGCAGTAGCTCCAGGCACCATCAGAGAAGATTCGAGCACTGATGTGCTAGAACGACAATGCACATCAATACACATGAACACATGGATACATGGACACGCACACACACTCTCACACACACACCCTGATAGATAGATAGATAGATAGATAGATAGATAGATAGATAGATAGATAGATAGATAGATAGATAGATAGATAGATAGATAGATAGATAGATAGATAGATAGATAGATAGATAGATAGATAGATAGATAGATAATATCCACTTCTATAAGGCCATTTTGTAAGCCATCTCTCTATTGTTTCAATTACCTTAATTTAAAACTCAACCATCTTGAACATCATTCTTCTCCCCTAGAATCCATTTCTGTTGTGGAACGTGTACAGTTGAGTTCATTTATATACCCTGCCAAGCCATCCCATGCCTTCCCACCACCCTAAAGATGCAGCTCGTCACTTTGAAGGGACTTCGTCCTCAGGAAGTGGCCAGAAGTGGTGGGGGGCAGAAAAGGGGGTGAGGGAGTGGATTCTCATCTGCTAATGTCTGCTAATGTGAAGAAGCCAAGAAAAAGCAAATGAATGTGATTAGAGAGGCACTGCAGAGAAATCATTAGCTCAAGCGCATGGAACAACACAAGCAGAAACAAAACAAGGCACATTAAAGCACCTGACCAGCGCAGCCCATATATAATTTAAATGCGTCTGTGCAAGCGGGAAGTAAACTATACGGATGCTTATAGGCTATTATTTAATTAGTTAGGAGGAGAGGAGAAAGCAAAAAAGTTTATGTTTAATCACTGACTAGGTCATTTAACAATGGCCTTAGATGCTCAAGTACTTTTTTCCCCTGAATGCAAGTATAGTAGCGCATAATGCATTTGACTCTTTGTGAAGCTGTTTATTATCATTTATTAGAAATAACTTAGTAAGACACAAGAAGTAAGTAATTTAATATTAAAATGGAAAAGAGTATTAGCCTGCAAATTAATTTAAATGAGGCTGTAATGTAAGTTGATTCTTCAGATATTCTTGCATTTTCCTCTTACTAAACGTGTTATATAGCAGCTTATATATTTAGCCTTATTTACTGGCTACAAAACTAGGTAAGAGTGGAACATTGCTAAGCAGTTGCTAACTGTGAAATGCAGCGAAATAACAGATAACCTTTATAACAAATAACATTTCTATCTGGAGCACCTTGTTTGTTGATAAAAAGCTGCAGCCCCATGTCACGCTGTGGTCTCCTGGCTGATAGAGGAAGGTTATAAGGATTGGAATGCTGGCCAGCAGAAACGACAAATCTGAAACTTCTCTCTCTCAATGAAAGTTGGAACTTGGCTATAGTAACAGCAATTTCAGGAGCAGCTTCTTTAAATTACAGTCGTATAGAGGCAGCAGGTAATCTGCATTCTAAGTGCAATTTGTGACACCCAGCGCTGTTCTACTTCCCCAAGTTTTACTGTATGTAGATAATTCAGTAGTTTGCTATCTGTAAGGCTGATGAACTTACAACTCAGTAATAGCCTACTACAGGACAAGCAAGTCTGTAGTTGGACAGCTTTGTCTCACGCGCATGCAGTCTACAGCTGGCATATGCTGTCTGGGTCCATGACCACCTCCTTGATCTTAGAATAATACAGCCCCAAGCCCCACATGGCTAGCATCGATCTCCAGTACAAAGTGCTTGGTGAAACCCACATAACCCATCACAGGTGCACTCACTAGCTTGAATTTCAGTGCAATAAATAGCTCTTCACATATATCACTCCAGTATCCCTCAACAATGTTTGTCTTTACACGCTTCTTCACAGCAACCACTAATCTGTGGAGTGGGGCAGCATGCTTAGCAAATCTCTCCATGAACCACTGAGACAAAGCCTAGAAAAGATCTGAGTTTAGTAAGTCTTGGGGTGCTCACACTCTGACAATGCCTTGATTTTCTTCATTTCAGAAGAAGAAATCACATGCCCCAGTTGTTTAACTTTAGATTGAAAAAGACGGCATTTACCCAACTTCAACTTCAGGATGTGCTCTTGCCACCACTTAAGAACAATTCATAGATGTTGCAGCTGCACAGTGTCATCCAGGTATAGCAAAAGGGAAAGGAAGTGCTCATCTCTGAGCATGTGCTCCATCAATTGCTGGAATGTGCTTGGAGCATTACATAATACAAATGACAGACTTTTCGATTCAAAAAGCCCAAAATGGGGTAGGAAAAAACAGTCTTGGCTTTGACTCATTCAGACGTTGGGACCCGATAATATCCCCTGGCCATGTCAAGAGGGAAAATAGAACTGGGCACCTCCTAAAAAGCATTCAAGGATTATTCAATGCATGGGAGGGAGATAGGCATCCTTCCTGGTGTTGGAATTCAACCATCTGTAGTCCACATCCAACTGATGGTACCATCTTTCTTCTGAAAAACTACAAATGATAAGTAAGGACTGCAACAAACAATTGTCCCATGATTAAATATCAACACCCACAAAACCTAAATTAACAGAAAGATAAAGGAAAGCTCAAGAAATGGTTAAACATGTAAACAGAGGTGTATGAGGCCCAAACAATACAGAAGGCACAGCTGATCTCAAGCTTGAGCTACATACTGCCAGTACAAGTTTAACTGAACCAGAAGGAACACACACTAATGCCTGATCCACAACTGTGACCAGACCCAGAAAACCAACGTGAGGCAAGCAATCCAACTGATGACATTCAGTTATTACCTGTCTGCAAGGTTCACCAGCAGATTGAATGAGAGAAATAAAGCAGATCAGTGTTGGCAGAACAGTTTACTGTAACAATTAAAATTGACAGTCATACCCAACTACTCAGGTATGTGAGCTTGCTGTTGCTGAAATGGTAAATCATTGGAGTCCTTAACCACCAACAACCCCATCTGTTGTAACACTTTACCCAGGACCCGAATATCCAATTACAGATAACCTATATATGGAATTTGTAAACCACTGGCCACCTTAACTTCCAAGCAATAGCAGGCCTGCAATTCTTCATCCCCTTTGTTCTGAAAATATTGTTTTTTAACAGTTTCTTCTGTTATGGTGGCAACCATTAGAGCCTATGTCCAATAGACAAAATATAGCTAACCCAACAATAGACTTCAACCACAGGACAAGATCCAATAAACCTACTCACACAGGCTGAACTGAGTCCAGAGCCCTGACCATTCCTGGTTGATGCCTGGCTCTTAACACCAGTGGGAATTAGTGTTCCTGCAGAGTAGGAATTCTGGCAGATTCCCTAGCCTACTCTGGAGCTACTGGTCTTCAGATAATAACCACTGTTTCTTTCCTTTTAGAAGGGTGCCAAATCACAACTCAAACAATCACTGAGAGACCCCCCCAGCTCAAAAATGTATCATCCAAATCTCTTCATCCATTATCTCTTCAAAATCTTTATCCACCTTTATGATCCTGCTGACTATATCGCAGTTGCTTCCTTGCTTGTCCCATGGGAGCGAAACCACTCTATTATGACTACATTGCCTATCGCCACCTACAGGCTGGGAGAATCCACTGTACTTCATTTGGGGTTCCCAAACATGTGTGGTAAACAAATTGCAGGACTACAATTCTCTCTTTTTTTCTTTTTTTTTTCAAAACAAGAACACTAAAAAATCAAGAACCTGGATAACACAAGGACCTTTCAAGACACAGTGTTGGCTCTATAGTACTGTATATTCAAATAATGGATGAGCAATACAACTTTACACTTTTAAATAGTACTTAGCAAAAACAATAAAACAAATCAACTGAGACAAAAAGATAAGGAAATTGACTCATGGGGCCCCAAATCAAAGTGCCAGACAGGAAATCACCAAAACACATAACAATTTTAAAAAATGAATAAATAGAGCACTACAAACTTATTACAAACCAAAAAAACACTTTAGTGAACAACTGTACTCCACAAAGCCCCTTGTATATTCCCTTCCCACCCTCAGTATAAATTGCTGGGAAAAGCTACTTCTTCAAAATGACATCTCGGTTAAACAATTCCTATAGTCTTTCTTGCTATTAAACTTTTTAAATTTTGTCACGGTTTAGGGTTCCTGGCGTCACAGTTCCTGCAGCGATGCCTACACATGTCATTTGTTTTGGTGTCTGATCCTGGTCTTGCATTGGTTATGTTTTGCCACGCCTCCTTGTTTAGCACCCTGCTCCTTATTGGTTTCTGCTATGTCTTTTTAATCCTTATTTGTTAATGTATTTAGGCCCTGTGTTTGGCGGTTATTGGTTACCCTGGTTACCGGTTATTGTGCTAGTATTTGTTTGTTTTGTTGTCCTTGTTAAGTAAGTTATGTCTCGCGCTAGTCTATGTTTACTGCTTGCCATATAATCTCACTTTTGGTTTTATATGCCTTGGTTTTTGTATATGCTCTTTTTATTTTCATTAAATCCCTCCGCAGTTGCGTTCATCTCCTTGCCTCATTTCTTGCCTGCCCTCCAGCGTTACAGCTGCTTGACTCGGTTACCCTGTAAAGGTCATACATTTTTTGGGATCTGACTTAAAATAAATACTTTTTCTTTAAATAAGTCAACTTTACAAAATATCACACTTGAGCAAAAAACTTTGAATATGTATGAATTTAATGACAGAAATAAGGAGAGAAAGTCTACAAATGTGTAGCTCTTTAAAAGTAACAGAGCAACACAGCTTGTAAGCATCCACCACAATGAAATGCCACAAATTGCTTCATTACTGGAGCCACTGTTAGGTGCAGGACACCATACACACTCTACAACCAACAATTTGTGTGAGGACGTGTTGCGGGCTGCAGGACAAATTTCAGAGAATTGTGACAATAAAGACTGTATCATATTGCACCGTATCATAATTAAATTCTCTTGAAACACACTACGCCATAAAGATCTACCATGCTCAGCAGCTGTACAAATGAAAATCACTCTGTGAGAATACATATAAAAGCCAATTACCTATGTGTTATCTCCAACCATGCATATGTGGTTCACTAGCATGTACTGATGCTAACTATTCAAATTACTAATGCTGGTTTACTTCAAACTCATTTCAACAAGCAGCAAAACTCCTGTGTTAACATAAACAAGCTGTTTGCAGAAGCACATGCAGCACTTCTCTGGCAATGAACCAAAAGGTAGTTGGGATAATCTCCCGAGGCTTTAAAACAAGCACTGCTCACATGGAGCATCTGAAAGGCCATGCTGTTTTGTTTTGTTTTTCTTTTTCTTATAGCTATGCCATTACTAGTAGCCCTGGATACGTTTAAAAAATCAGCCACCTTCTGCATCCTAACCCAGCCTTCTTCACAGTATGAAATACTTCACAGTCCTTCATTTGCCTTGCAGTGCACTGACTGATGTCTGCACCGTTCCCAACAGACCTGACCCAACTGACTGGCTGAATAACAGGCCATTCAAGAGTTTGAAACGTGCCAGAACCGGCGAAAACACTAAAAGACACTCCAAAGTACATTCAGTTCTCCAGAGCTATGCAGAGCAGTAAAGCGATCTCAGGCCATGGAGAAGAGGCTTGTTGAAGGATGGATGGACACTTGCAATCTGTAACATCTGCAGGACCCGATCCTCATCATCTGATGGCCAGTCACCTCCACACTCTGATACTTCACTGATACTTCATACTTCAAGTTCTGGCTTACCATCCGTACCAATGATCAACTCATCCCTCTTCCACCGTGAGGAAATAAGAGCCTCAACTCCAGGCCTGGATCTGTTTGACATGTTTAATTCCTATACCATATAACTAACTGTAATGAAAACCAGCTTAAAATGTTTATTTTAGAATGTTATTACACAGGAGAGCACTGATAAATCAAGCCAGTGATAAGCTAGATGCATAGATAGTGAAATTTGTTGGTCTGGTTTTTTTGTTTTTTTTTCTGTTTGCAGTATCTTATATACTAAGGTGATATACTGAGCAGGAGAATACAGGCCACGCATTATCAGAAGCCTGGAGACAGTGCGTAAAGGACAGGTTCCGGCACTGGCTTGGGGACTACGCTCTGATTGCTCTCCTCTGGCTCCTTGCACTAATCTCCCAGTGCTCAGTGATTCTGAGGTCCACAGGTATGGAAGGTTTTCATCTGGGGCGAATTGAAAAGCCCCTGGGTTCTGACACCCCAGCCCTCCCAAAAACTGCACTTAGTCCTCCTCCCCACTCTAACGCCCCCCTTATAGACATTTGATTTACCAGCAGCGCCCCCCTTTTTTAACCTCTTTTCTTCCTTTTTTTTCTTCACAGTTTTTCCCTCTTTCTTCCTCATCTCCAGATTCTCCAATTTCATGTTTATAATCTCCAGGGTTCTAAAAGGATCCTGAAAGGGTCTGTACATGCTAGGTTTTCATACATTTCTGGTTATTGCCTTGCACATTTCCGGGTCCCTCCAGAGTCATGTAAATTGTTCAGCAAATGTCTTTGAAAATGTGAGTCTGAATGAGCTCAGAGAGGAGCCGGGAGTAACTGTGCTGAGGTGCCATAGAAAAGACCTCTTTCCTTGCTCTCTCTCTCTCTCTCTCTCTCTCTCTCTCTCTCTATCTCTCTCTCTCTCTCTCTCTCTCTGTTCCCCTCATACAGGTCATCAAAGGCTTTTAATTAAAGGTTGGAGGATTAAGCCAGTTATCTGGCACTTTTTCTCCTTCATGCCCCGCCCACCCCTCCCCTCCCCCTCCCCCTCCCCCACCCCTACCCCTCGTCTGCACTCCACGTTGTGTCAATAAAAGTTAAAAAGTAAAAGGTGTGATTGAAGGAAAGGAACTCTGCACTTCCTGATGTTAGAAAGAGACAGACAGAGAGAGAGAGAGAGAGAGAGAGAGAGATTCAGGTGTGAAGTTCCTAGTGGCGCAGAGTGTAAGTAGTCCCTGGCTTTAAAGCTTTACTGAAGAGCAGAGCCCCAGGATCAAAGGGATCCGCCCACGTAGGCAGTGATCTGAGGCTGCTCTGCTCCCACAGCGGGCTGCACCAAAGAGCCGCACTCCAGGAGTTACGAGCCTCCTGAAAGCCTCTGTCAGATCACCCCGGGCCTCACAGGGACTCCCCCTCTCCCCTCTGCTGCACCTGGGGGCAGGTAAAACAGAGCACAGCATCGCCCCAGCGACCCTGACACAGATCCACGAGCTGGCACACTGATGCTCTTACCATATAAAAATGTATGAGGGACCACCAACTGTACTGTCAGTGCAAGAAATTAAATTAAGAAGAGTACAGAACAACAATCTTTTACTAGGAAGACATTACTTGTGTTTCATTGGTTTGTTTTTCTGCGCCAAAACAGTGCTGACAGGCTGATTGAAAGTGCTTAGAAAACTTTACAGAGCTCATTCAAAAACATTTAACATGTTCTCCTCCTCTCTGTCTCTTTTCTCAGTCTCTTCTCTCAGTCTCACTCTGTTTCTTTTCTCAATGTCTCTCTCTGTCTTTGCTCTGGAGCCTTCAAAATGCAGGTGTGTATGACAGTGCAGTATGGCAACATTTGAAGGCCCTGACAGTCTGTCAGAGGCAAATCACTGCCACATGGTTCTCTCTCTCTCTCTCTCTCTCTCTCTCTCTCTCTCTCTCTCTCTCTCTCTCTCTCTCTCTCTCTCTCTCTCTCTCTCTCTCTCTCTCTCTCTCTCTCTCCTGTGTGTGTTTGTGTGTGGCTGGGTTGAAAGGCTGACCCCTGCTGCTGGCCCCAGAGGCTCCTCTGGTCACGCTGTCTCTGTCTCTCTTTCACCTCAGCCTGACAGGGTACATGAGCTGCCGGACACACCAGAGACTCGACAGGTGAGGCTTCACACACATACACACCTACACACCCACACACTCAGACACACTTCTGCATACACTCTCATGCATGCAGACTGACATTCTGACAAAAAAAAAACAAACAAAAAAAAACAGTCACTAACACATATGCTCCTAAAAGAATACAAAGCTCCATTTTGGGGTTCTTCTGCATCTCTCAACATGGAGGCTTTTCCTCTCTGAGCAGTAAAGCAGTCCTTGGTACTATATATATATATATATGCAGTTTATCTTGTCTCTGTGTGGTATTTTCACAGCCCCCTAGCCCACCTCTGTTGCAGTGCTCTGTTTCACCAGTCTACGGAACACAGGCTGTGTCCCAGACCCCGCCCTCAATCACTTCCACCTGTTACCAATCCCAGAGTCATTAGCAACCACTTATACTACCCACGCCTCAGTTATTCTGCAGACGTTTTTCATTCATGCAGATTTTCTGAGCTGTGTTGCATCTACTTTCTCTTCGCCATTTACAACCCTTCTTCCGGTTCTCTTGTTTCCTGTCTCCCTGAAGTAGTTTCCTGGCCAGCGTCATGTGTCTATTTGTGGATTACCCATTCAATCATATGCCTCTGTGTTTTTACATTAAAATGAACTTTTCTGCTTACACACTTGCATCCGGGTCTCAACCCCCCCCCGTGACATGCGTGGAGTTGAGTGGACAGAGGGAGAAAGCTACCACCACACTCTTCAGCATCTGGAGTTATTTGCCATCATGAGAACACACACAAAACAAACACAAACAATAACAACAATCTCCCAGGGAGTATATTCTCAGTAGAACCAGTTTCAAGAACATCTTACCAGTTTACTACACACTGATATCACCAGATGTAATTTAATAGCTACACTACATATTTGAGATGGATGAAACTACACTTTTTTATTTAAATGAAAATTTGTTGTTGTTGTTGCTGCTGCAAAATGTTTTTGACAGGTGTAGTGGTGAGGGAGACAAGCCAAGATCCAAATGTGCAAGTGAAAGTTTTTTTATGTCATTATAATAGTCTGAGTTCAGTAAGCCTGTAGACAGAGCAATGAAACCACAGAGCATGTAAACTAAACCAAGACTGGGAACAAAATCACTGGAACCAAAGGGAAATGAAAATAATACCTGACAATGAAGACAGGAAAACAAGGGGAGCACACACGCGCACGCGCACACACACACACACACACACACACACACACACGCGCGCACGCGTGCACGCGCACACACACACACGTCAATTAAGGGAAAACAAGGCACAGGTGAAAACAATAAAGGGCAGGGCTTAGAAAAAACAAGACATGGTAGAGAAAGGATGAAACAGAAACAGAAACAGCCATATGGCACTAGCACCATAGGAACCACAACGACAGAGGTGGGAAACCGCGGCAAGAGAAACGAAGTTTTCATGTTTCACGGCTGTGCTGAACAGTCTGCCGTCCAGTCAAGAGGCCTTTACTACCTGTTCTGTTCAGTGTTCAGGTGTACAGAAGTATGGAGCTCTTCTTCCATCTTTCCATGCTGGTGTTGGGACAAATGAGCAGAGAGATGGCAGGGAAAAGGTAGGCCGATGTTTTCAGCAGACAGGTAGCAGGTGAGCACAGATGCGCGCGCACACACACACACACACACACACACACACACACACACACACACACACACACACACACACACACACACACACACACACACACACACACACACACACACGCACATGCACACACCGTCTGTAGGCCTGACAGACACCCAGCTTCAGGCAGATATCGCTGCATGATTCAGAGAGTTAACTTTGGACGTACAGCAACAGGAGACAAGACGTGTCTGTCTCAGATAGAGATGATGGAATTGCTGCTTGCTGTGACAAAATGAAAGGATTACAGTGCATGCAAGTGTGTGTGTGTCTGTGTGTGTGTGTGTGTGTGTGTGTGTGTGTCTGTGTGTGTGTTTGTGCATGTGTGTACGACCATGTAAGTGTGTTTAGTGACATGTTTTTATAGAGTAGACATTCTTCACAGCCTTCCTTAGAGCAGTAGCTCACTCCCCATAGAGAAGTGTGCATGCTCTGTCACTCTGCTCAAAAGCTTTTAAACAGGTGCCATATGCGTTTAAAGACACTTTCAAATAAATTACTGAAATCTCCACAATTACCTGACACACTGACAGACTCTCCTCTATAGACCGGCCCTCTGTTGCTGAACGAAACACAGCCCGCTCGGTTCATATGACAGGCCTCTCAGGGAAAAGCCTATGAATTACACACACCGGCTGCTGAAGGTCACCGAAGGATTGAAGCTGATTGAGGCGAATGAGAGTGCCAGCCCACAGCCGCGCCTTTGATGTGAGCTCAGCCGGACTGGCAGCCGAACAGCGAGTTCCATAGACGCCCAGCACACTGTCCCTGGCGGGCCTGCCAGCGCCCGGAGCGGCCCTGAGCGGCCCGGAGCGGCCCGGAGCGACAAGCTGGACGATAGGCGGTCCGCCAGACCCAAGAGACGCTGCTGAACAGATGACAGGGGTGAATTATTCACATGGTTATGGAAGCTCTCTCCTCCTCCCCTATAAATCTTCCCCTCTGAGAGATGGATAGAGTGGCAGATAGAAGGGAAGGAGAGTGACGCCTGCCTTTTTTTTTTTTGGTGAACCATTGTTTTTTTGTTTTTTTTTTAAAACATGCATGTTACTCAATACCAGAGAACGTCCCATGTGTTCCCATGTGTGTGACATATGTCCATATGCTTAGGCTGACTGCAAAAAAAAAGGGCATTATTTATAAATTGAATGTTTTGATGTATTTTTGCACAATAGCATTTTAGGGTCACTTAAAAAATTTTAAATTAAACATTTTAAGTATAATAAGTCATAAGTCTTATTAAGAAAATACAAACTCTTTTGGTATTTCACTTCAGGAATTATGTCATAATATTTCAAAAATTACATCATAATATTTCAAGAATAAAGTCCTAAAATTTCAATAATAAAATCGTAAATGAAAAAGTCACGATATTTCGATATTTGCCAGGGGAGGCTGGACAAAAGGGGGCATCTTAACTTGTTCTATTCAATTACATTTATTTTTGCCTAGAAATGTAGTATTCTGTGTATGTAGTGCTTGTGTCTGGCCCTTCCCTTGCCTGTAGCTTATTTTGTCAGGTCTCGAATGCATATAATTGTAAGCGCATCGTTTATTTTACTTTAATTTAGGCCACAGCCTCTTAGAAAGTGACCTCAGCTTTAAGGACCCACTGGCCTGCCGTTTCAAGCACTAGGTTCAGCTCATTAGTTAATTAGCAATCTCTCCATGAGCTGGCGTGTGTGTTGGGACTGGAAATGATTAACCCTACAGGGCAGTGAGTCCCAACAAACTTGAGTTTGTCCTCCCTGGCACCATAAATCTGCTCCCTGCAGGACATCAGAACTGGGCGTCCTCTGGGCATCCCTTGACCTGGCCTTGATTTTGTTTGATGGGAGTTCCATGTTCTCAAAATTTCATTGTAGGAATGTTACTTTAATGTCATAATTTTACAACTTTGTTATCAAAGTATTATGATTTACTCTTGTAATTTTACAACTTTATTATCAAAATGTTGCAATTTTATTCTCAAAATATTATGACTTTATGCTTGAAATGTGACTTTATTCTCGAAAACTATTATTTCATTATTTTTTTTAACAGTGGCCTTAAAACGCTGTTGTAGTTTTTGTTTCAGCCCATAATTAGCAAGGGACAGGGTATGCCTGATATCTCAAATCTAAGCAGTTCTCACGCCGTTTTCATTTCATTCTTTATTTCTGGAAAATTAAGAATTATCTGAATGTCTAAAGTGTGTGGGTTTGTGTGTAAGTTCACGTACAGGTGTGTATGCATGCATGTGCATGTGCATACGTGTGTGTGGGTGTGTGTGTGTGAGCTCACGCATGTGTGATTTCTTGTGCGTGTGTGTGTGTGTGTGTGTGTGTGTGTGTGTGTAAAAGTGAGTGAGTCAGGAGGGACAGGGTTAAGTTCTCGCTCCATGTAGCACTGGCCAGAGGCTGTTTGTTTCTCTTTAAAATGGGCGACACACCGCATGTGGAGGTCATTAAGCCTGATGAAAAAAGAAATACTCTCCTTCAGTTATTATAAAGGACAACATGTCAATGAGTAAATTAACTTTTTTTCGTTCTCACACTTTTTTTTATTTTTTTTTTTATTTTAAAGGACCTTGACTTTTTCACTGTTTTGTCCTTTATAAATTGGGGTACTTTTATTTGGAGTCCAGGTGCAATATGTTCCCATCACAGCTGGGCAGAATATATTACCAAGCACAGTGCACTTCTTTAC
>NC_137519.1:10367500-10437500 GCF_041902795.1 Electrophorus electricus
GGGAAAATCTGCTACCCAAAGCACATTCCAAAGCGGCAGCCCGTCCATTTCCGCATCCGCTCGGCCAGGCACGCACAGGTCAGTGATTCTCTTTAAAATACATCACCTGCTCCTACTCTCCCCCGGACCACCGCGGGGCCGGGGTGAGGATGGGGGTGGGGGTCTGAAGGCTCACATACTTTCCTCCTTTCTTCTGCTGTTCAATTTTCTGTTGCATCACCCCTATATGGCACAAATGCAATCCCGAGCATTTTGGCCGCATTTTGAAATTGGCACGGCTGACGGAAAGCAACTTTGAAGCTGGGAACGAGGGCCGAATTAAAAGTAGAACTCTTTTAGCTTGTTGCCGCGCATCAAAGGGAAGACGTGCACGTTGTGGGCTATTGACACCACAAGCAGAGGTACAAATGGTAAAGGAGTTATCTTCCTGTGTGGCCATCTCTCCCATGCACAACACCCGGGTTCCTCTGCCAACACTTCCTCTCCCTTTGTTGTGCACACTTCTGAGGGAACACAAGATCCACTGATCTTTCTGAGGGGGGGGGGGGGGGGGGTCCTGAACAATGGTTTGTTATGTTTTACGCCCACCTACCCCCGCCCCCTCCTCCGCCCATTCCTCATTGTCAACAACTTTGTTGTTTATGTTTTCATGTTGTCTCATTGCGTTTGATCTTTTAAAGCGGTGCGTCAGGTAACAATGCGCCGCAATCAAAGAGGAGGCACTTACAAATGGCGGAGATGCGTATGGGTGATGTCGTCTGGGAAGCAACGCCAGGCAGTGCAAAGAAACGTGTTAGATGTGCAGAAAGGCCATGTTTTAGTGAGAAAATGTCTATGAGGCAATAGTGAATGCTAACTGTACAGTCAGAAAGGCAGCGCATAGCGAGGATCTGAAGCATTGTTAGAGACCTGTAAACTACAAAAGTAGAAGGACTCATTAAGACGCACAGTAGCTACTCTGGACAGTCAATAGTTACAGGAATATCATGCTGAGGAGAACACTAATATTTTCTTTGTTGCTGATTGTGCAGAGGTTCGGATTAATGCACACATTACTGCTGGTGTTGTTTATCTGTCTATTCCCTTTCTCTGCTAACGTGTGTTTGTGTGCGTGTGTTTGTGTGCGTGTGTTTGTGTGTGTGTGTGTGTGTGTCATATTAAGGGTAGTGTGTCCTTCTAAATGCAGGGGTAGCATATTTCAGCTTCTGTCCACTCCCCCCCCCCCCCAAAGACCGGAGATGGCAAAGACAAAGCATATAATAATTAAAGGTCTGGGACACCAAATGCAGGATGCACACACTAGGGGGAGGCTGAGAAGTAGCTATCACACTGGCAGATAAATTCTACACACAATTATTCATCCACCACTCATGACACGTAGATTAATGAGTTTGATAACCCAGGAGCTTTCCAAAGAAATAGATTCAATTCTGTTGTGTCCCAGTCCCTCTGCCGGCTTCCTCCGCCATCCCTTATGCCTAGTGAACAACACCGAGCGTGCTCCGGCACGCAGGGCGAGGCGGACCGCGAATCGATCGGAGGGGGGCGGGTTGCTAAACTCAACCGCGGTGCGAGGGCCGGGATCATCACACACAGCAGCAGGTGGGAGGGGGGACACGCAGGGTCGAGACAGATCTCGGAGGACAAGATAGTGCTGGTGCCAGCCAGTGCATCCCTTCCTGCTCCCATGGCTCTCCCCAGTTGGAGGGGAGGGTTTAGGCGGAGGAGGGTCCACCAGGAACCCGGGACTGCCCATGGACAGGCATAATGAATGGGGCACAATGCCTCACTCGCGGGGCTTCAGAGGAGACAGTGACCTAGAGAGGCGGTGTGGGCCGAGGGCTGCACAGGAAAGCCGGGTCCAGGGGGCACGAAGCAGCGCCTCGGAGGTGGGCCTCTTAAAAGTACATTTATTTGAGCCCTATGGTCTTCTTTCATTCATTGGTGAGTCACAGCTAACACGTACAGCTTCCTGTCGGCTTGGAGCGCTTTGCCCTGTCCAGCAGCTGCAGTCAGCTTCCGCTGTGCTGCTGCGCTGCCGTGTGTCAGGCCTGCACCAACCCCACCCACACACACACACACACACACACACACACACACACACACACACACACACACACACACACAAATACCAAATACACATGCACTAATCTTGGAATGGAGTCGCGTCAAAAGATTCTCTCTTCATTTGTGTACTAACTTCCAGAGAGAATGCTAACGCACGTTCGTTGCACTGTGACCTCAGTCAAACTGAAGAAAACGGCAATAAGGGAGCGAGGAAAGGAAGTGGCAGTTGTGTTGAAACAGGAGCAGGCAGGAGGTACGTTCTGTCAGAGAGGGAGTCGCAGGAGCGGAGAGAGAGGTGTCGTTCTGCTCCATCTACCACCAGTCCGCCCATCTGGACACGCTCCCCCCGCCTTATTGGCAGCTGATGATTAGAAATGCTGCTGTGATTGGCGCCCCCCAGTGGTGAAGTTGCTCCATCTTCGCTCCCTCACCTGGGGCTCTCTGGCTCTGTGGAGGAAAGTCAGAGGGGGGAGAGAGGTTGGAATGACCTCAGCCCCACCTCCGCGGCAGGAAAGACGGAAACGCTTGCCAGGATCTCATTCTTGGCTCCACACGGGCTCGCTCCTCCACCTCCCTCACGCCACACAACTGCCAATGATATCACAACAATGAACGTCATGGCAGCATTCGGACCAGAGCCATCATCCGACATGCAGGCAGTCTGTGTGCAGGTCAACACTGTCACGTGGGATGTGTTTTGTCTAACAGAGGTTCAGGGAAGTACCCCTCTTCCCAAAGCAGAAGTGTCCTCAACACTCCGGTCTTAGTTAAAGACGATGAGGAAGGGGTTGGGGGGAGGGCGTTGTGGCGGGGGTTGCTCTCTCTGCAGTGCACCACAGCTCATTCATCAAAGGCCTCGGGGAGATATTGAGAGGTCCTGCTGTCTGAGCGCAACACGCTGTCAATGATTCTTACCTTTGTTTGTAATTGTCTCAGAGCAATCTTTAGACCTGCAAAGCCTCCCAAGCTCTCTCACCCTCGCTCACTCCCAGTCTCACTCTCGCTCACTCCCTCTCTCCTCTGCAGCACTTCAGTGGTCCACAGCAACCCTCACCTGCTCTCCTGAGACCAGTCGATGCACTCGATGTATCTAAAGCCTCAGATCAACGGAAGTCTTGCAGTGTCTGAGCAGTGCTCTGTAAAAGCAGCTTCAGTTGATCTCTGTCGTGCTTCTTTCCATTTTACTTTAGCCGCGACTGTTTTCAGAGATACCAGGCCACCTTTTACCGTTAAAAGCAGGCCTGGCACAACACATCACATTATCAATAATATGCATCGTACTCGCTCCCTTGATCTGTCTCATAGTACAATATGCAAAATGTCTACATTTGCCTACATCTACACATGCCGGTGCTTCTGGGCCTCTCTCTCTCTCTCTCTCTTTCTCACTCTCTGATATACGTGCAGACACACACACCCCCACACACGCACCATTTTAAACAGTAGAGTGAGGCTCATCACAGTGAAAGGCCAACATCCTGAATAAAATGGAGTAGCATTAATATTTATGCCAGTAAAGTGCCCACATAATCAGACAGAGAGATGTCAGATAGATGGCGTTTTTGTGGGATGGAGTATGTGAGTGATGCATGTGCTCTCACTGAGACACACACACACACACACACACACACATGCGCACACCCCACCTTACATGAGCATCTACTTCTATTCCATCTTCCCTCTTTCATGCAAACACCTTTGACAGCTTTGCCCACACACACACACACACACACAGACGCTAACACTTATACCTTCCTGCCTTCTCTCTATCTCTCTCTCCTTCTCTCTTTCTCTCCCTCCCGCTCCCTTTCTCTCTTTCTCTACCATATTCACAAAACATACACACACACACATGCGCACACGCAAACACACACGGTGAGGCCGAGCTAGGCCCGTGCCCCTGGGTATGAGCCGTAGAAACTGCAGTGGTGAGAGCCAGGTGGGAGGCAGAGGGAATAAATAAAACCGGGCAGTGTTTCTAAGCGCGCTCCCACAGAGAAATATGACGCTTCAAAGTGTGCCTGTTCATAAAAGAGTGAAGTGGGGGAGGTTACATGCACGGAACAGAATGATTTGAGCTCATGCAGCTGGTCTGAGAGGAGCTCCAGACCTCAACGATTCACCTAAAGTTCTAATCTAAGGCCTAAATCTAGGGTCTAGGGTCTAGTCTAATGTCTAGGGTTTAAGAGAGTGTCTAGGGTCTAATCTAGTGTGTAGGGTTTAATCTAGCATCTAGGGTTTAAGAACTAATTTTGGGTCACTCCTCAGTCCATACAATTGAATTAATTAAGGATGAAATGTAAATCAGCTCATTTCATTTAAAATAGGCAGATATCTGCAATCGCTGTTTGCAGAATTCTCCTTCCATGAAACAACAAACTGCTGGTCGGCTGAAATGCTGTATCATAGTCCATATATTTCGTTTTGGTGTAAGCAAATCACTAAGAACCACAGGGCATTACTGCAAGCTCTCCAGCTCATGTGGAGAAGGCCTTTGAGCACTGTCCACCGAGCAATGGTAACGTTATCAGAACCATGGCCGCAGAACAGATGTCTGATGCTTTTGGATGCTCACCAGAGAGCTCCCTGAGGAATGCTAGCCCGCAGAAAACATTTCGATGTGAACGCGCTGCATGTGAGCGATGTCAGCATGGGTAGGGTAGCCTAAAACTACACTCGTGCACCGCACTATAGCATTGCAAGTTTTGTTGCTAAAATAAAATAACGTCCCAAGTCTAAGTAAAAGTAGCCAGTCAAAAGAGTGGGAGGAAAAGAAAAAAAACAAAACAAAAAAACAGCTGAAAAACTTCTCAAGACCTACAGAAGTGCAATGGAACTTCTCAGGACCAACAGCACGTATCGGGGGGTACCAGCCCCCACAGCTGATTCTTTATCCCTCCATCTGACTTTCCTTCCATCTTATTTAGTCGCGTAGTTAGATGCTGGAGCTGAGAGCCAAGAGAAGACCTATAGTAGAAAAACAGGAGATGAGACCCCTCTCTCTCTCTCTCTCTCTCTCTACCTCTCTCTCTGGTAACAAAGAGTCAAGAGACAGCTAGAATAGAGGACCCCTTTCCACTTACCTTTATGGAAAACCTTCCTGTAAAAGAATGATAGGGAGAGTGCATCAGTGCATGCAAGCGAGAAAGAGATAGAGGAAGAATGCATTTGCCACGTGTTACTGAATGAGTATTGCAGGCTGTGGAAAAGGATTGTGGGTAACTCTGTGGGGAGCTCTTAGCAGGGCATTAGAGGGAAGAGGGTGCTGTGTAGCAGAGGACACAGGTTCCCTTCAGAAGTGCGGCTATAACTAAACATCTGACTAAAACAAATGCACACATATTGTTTCAGCCCAGCTGCCATTACAAGATACAGTGCAACAATAATGAACTATGCCAAAAAAATTCATTTCACATTCAATGTCAGCTTTCATAGGCAAAATGAAGTTTTTATTTTATTTTATTTTATTTTATTTTATTTTATTTTATTTCATTTCATTTCTTTATTTTTTAAGGAAAAACCTGTTCAAATGTGAAAAAATAGGGAAAATGCCTAATAATAGCTCAGACATAGTGAGGTAAATTGTGGTTGGTTGATTTTCATTGCTTGTTATTAAATCTGGGCCAAACAATTATTATTTTTCTCTTTCTTCTGTTAGTGGTGCATAAGAAGAGGCGAGAAATTAAAACTGCACCCCAGGGCTGTATGCTTTAGCAGTAGTGATTAAAACCAGGAAACGGTGATACACAAGCTATTAGACAAAGCTATAATCAAATTCATTAATTTTACTCGTTCTGAGGCTGACAAGCTTTCTTAAAGTGACATTAGCCTTATTCAAGCACAAAACCAGCAGGTGTAATTGCAAATTAAAGGGTCGCGGGCAATGTTCCTCAAATAAAAGCTGTTCTTCTTCCTAAGGCCTCAACGTGCTGCTCTGCTATGAGAGGAGACGGTGGATTGCTAGATAAACACATGAAGTATGTCGATTGTAACTGAATGATAAGCACTTCAGGTGCTGTTATTAAGCAGTTTTCCAAAGGCACCCACCCTTATCATAAAAAAAGGCTCTATGGATGTATAATATTATCATTTTGTGTTCACACTGACCATTTTTGCATCATGCAGGTGATACATTTGATTGAGACTACATCAAAAGCCCATAATAAACTGAATAACTTGATGTCACAATTATATAGCTGCTATTGCTATTATTAAAGAACCAAAACACTGCCTGTGATACAAATAATATAGAGATATGTGGTGGTTTATAAAATTTATATATTTTGGTAGGAATCATATGAAGACACAATCCAGGTGACTGTACTTCAAATTTTGTTGTGAGGTGCCATATGACTGATCTCCAAAAGACAGATCTAAACACAGCGTATGTGCAACCTTTCCAAGAAAAGACAGAACCGTGCAGATGCACGTCCGTCTGAGCTTCTTTCACGCTCAGCATGAGGAAGTACGTGAACAGGAGCTGCTGAAGTCAGCTGTAAAGCTGTGACTTCCCAGACTAAACACAGCCGATTCAGGACAAAGCAACAGAAGCCGAACGAGTGCTCTCCGGAAAGCAGGTCAGAAAATCAGAAATTTTCAAACGGCACGCTCGTCATTTTCTTGGAGCCCGCTGCAAACGCCATCTTCCAGAACACGCGTGACAGCGATAACGGTCTGGGACCGGTGGCCCCTTTAAAATCATGGGCAGACCGAAACAGAAAAAAAAAAATGAAGCACAATCAATTCTAAAACAGCGCAAAATGAATCGGAGTTCTGCATGGGAAGACCTGGGCTGCCTTCTCATATTAGTCCTGCCACAAACTCCGTTTGCCTCACTCCACAGCACTGGCACGAGCACTGGAACAAGTCCGGAGCTTTCCCCAGCCCCACCTCCGCAGCCCACCGGACCAGCAGCCTTCCACAGACGGTCCTGCCGTCATCTCCCAATTACTCGAGTGACTAAACCACCACTCAGGCCTGATAAGACAGTCAGACTCCTTGTTTGCTGGGAGTGGCCACTTTCTGGTAGTTCTTTTGAAGGTCATAGGTAACGTGAGAAGGCCCCCTGACCTTTTTGTGTTCACAGGAGGACCGGTGAATCGCTGATGTTTTATTTCAAATTTCAAGAGGAGAAAACAGTAAGGCCTGACATTCCGCTGAATGGGAAAGTCAGGGTCTCCGAACCTGGACACCCGGAAGCTGACTTGGCACTTCTGTCCGATGGTTCGGCGCCGGAGATCTGGGGCCCTTTTAAAAACTCCACTCAAAAGAAACATTTGAAGGCACTGTCAAGTTCTCCAGTTAAAACCAGCGCAATGGGACACAAGCAATTAAATCAAAGCTGCGTTCCTTTTCGCCGGCCTCGAAACCTCAACGCGCCGAAACTTTTAGGACAAAAGGGATCATCTAGCATTGGACGGCTCGGCTCAGCTCGGCTCTCACTGTCAGCAACCAAGGGTTAATGCATCACGATTAGCACTCAGGGGTCTTCATCTGATATATTTTTAATTAACGCTATCCCATTCAAGCTCTTGAAGTCATCCCCCACTCTTTACCCAAAAAGGGGGAAAGTTTTGACAGGGCTAATTAATGAGCATTTGAAAAAAAAAAAAAAAAAAAAGCATGGAGGCAAGACGTTGGGTTCATTAGACAAGCCAGTCTGCTGCACATCAAACAAGCCAGAGTGGTCGGTGTGATCCTTTTCTTTTATTTCCCATCTCGGAGTGGCGGGAGCAATAGAGGATGAGGAAAAGAGGAGAGAGCGAGAGAGCGAGAGAGAAAGAGTAGAGCTGGCACTTTGCAACAGGAGAGATGAATGACTCCTTACCTCAGAACACTGAGGCCTTAATGAAACCTCCAGAGGCAAAACAATGGCATCTCTCACACACACACACACACACATATGTACACACATCACAGAATACAGGCCCTGTGCATATTCCTACCTTAATGCCAGACTCAGTGGTCTGCATATCCATAATCATGACAATCGGGTGCAACTCATACAGTCCGAAACACAGAATGACACAGATGTGTATGTGTACCAGTGCCTTTTCTCTTAGGTACACACACACACACACACACACACACACACACACACACACACACACACACACACACACACTCTTTAAAGGAGGGCAGAGATTCTCCCAGACTCTGCAATGGAGGCCACCTACTGTAAAACAGGTCACACACACTACCCTTTATTATCTGTCTTGCCCAAAATAGCATGTACTCCCAACCACCCAAAATTCTCCTTGAAAAATGTTCATTCGTATTTCATCAGTATGGCACTACCCTAATGGGCCAGTGTCTCTCATGCTGAAGTTTTCAGACACTTTCAATCGGAGAAGTACCTTGTGTGTCTTATTTGCTCGGTAACAAAACAATCTGAAACAGTCATGCTTGGGTGAAAGAGTGCATATAAACGGCCACTGAGAAGAAAGCTCCTTGCGGTCATCTGTTTTGCCCAAGTTTCATTTCTCACCCGCTTTTCCCATTCTTCCCCCTCGACTCTCTGGTCTCGGGCCGGAGGGGAGGGTGGCCAAGAGCCCATCGGGTGGCCCCTTTGAAAGCATCTGGGACATAAGTCACAGTGGACTCTGCTATCGCCTGGCCGGCAACCTCATAAGGCTCAGATAAAACCAGGACCAGGGACACAAACAGAGACATCAATCTTCCCTGATCAGCCACAGATAGAGAGAAAGATTCCCTTCCCCAAACCCCAAAAAATGAAGAAACAAATTGGATGTCAATATAGTGGCCCAAGAGCAAAGACCTGGCCAGATGAAGCCCAGCGTTCAGTTCAACTGTCCTCTGTTTATGTTTTCGAGGGTGCGTGTCTACATGTGCATGCACACACACTGGGGTTTCGTTAAGTGCTCTGTCAGGTCAGATGTTGAGTTATTTCAATGAAGTTAAAACCAGTCACATTTGTTTGATAGGTCCTTAGCTACAGTATGACCTTTTAACTAACAGTCAATAATTGATCCTCACATGCTACCAGAAATGCCTTAAACATATTTCAGTTAACCCCTAAAAACATTTTAATGAGAAAGTACTGTTTTCTTTAGCCTGTTCTTTACTCCTGTTGTCATTTTAGTTGACATTGCATTTCTCCGTGGTGCAAAAGTTCATTCATTTTTCTGGCTCATTCATTTTCCTTTCAATGCAAAGACACACTGAAAAAATTCCACTTGCAGAAACAAACTACAGTGAAGCAAACACCACTGTTTGATATGAGTGGAATTTCAACAAGATAACCCCCCCCCCCGCCCGCCTGCCCGCCCCCACCCAATTCACCAAATGAATGCATAACAAGCCCAAGTTGTTTCTTATTCTCTTCCTTTCCAAATCTCTCTTTCTGTTTGTGTCTTTTTTTTGTCTTTCTCTTCCTCTCCATCATTCTTCATTAAAATGGGTGATGCATCCTTCTTATCAGATCTCTCTCCGGCTCTTGTGAATATGTGTGAACATGCAAGCCCCTGAGCCCTTCCATACACTGTTATACATGCGGCCGAAGCCTGCAGTATTGCTTTTCCTGGGTCACATTTTAGACAGACATGGTAGACAGAGATAGCTACAGGTAGATAGAGAAGATGGGAAACCTTTTCTAATATGTAAAGGAGAAGTTAGGATGTGAGTGACAGAAACTCTCTTAGATACCTTGGCCCATTTGGTTAATTTGCATTTGGATTGGAAGTAGAAAGCTAAAATCATACGGTTTTGTCTGACCGTATGCAGTGTGTACCTATTATTATGCTTTCTAACAAGTCTTAATTGTAATGACTAATCAGCTCAACAAGTAAACGTAGAGTCAAGCTCTGATTCTGACTCACATTTATATACCTGCAGTCAGTCCAGCATAGTGCTTTGACAGTATGTCAAAGCCGAATCGATAAACAGGTAAAGCGTATCCATAGTGTGATACATTAACACATGTGGTCCCAGGTTACCACTGCCAGCCATCACAGACATAAAAAAGAGTGTGTGTGGAAGTCAAAGCAATATTCTCGCTTGCAGAAAGTTTCCAACTTCAGACTGCACTGTCACAACAGAGTGCCATTAGGCTGGCTCTGCTGGGGGATTGACAAGCAGAGGCCGCCCAGCCATGAGGCCAGCGACGCAGCTTTAACCAGTCATCGGCCGCAGAGATCAAACGGCAATTGGGTTTTATTACTGACAGCTGCGACGCAGGGCGTCAAATGTTTACTGGCGCTTCCAAGTATGACATCAGAAGCGTTTCTTCTGTTCCCCTTTACACTGGTGGGAACTGTCCTTTCCTCCTCTCCTTCCTGCTACTGTCGACAGACGCACGTGTGCTGGTGCAGGAACGGCAAAAAGAATGAGTGAAAATGGAAGTAATCTGAATGTCTCAAAAAAGAGAATATGGGAAATGACAAATCACTGTTCGCTTTTGGGGGGAGAGGGGATGATTCCGGCGTTCCCCTTAAGCCTCTAATAGGTTCTGATTTACTGTCATGGTGAAGCACTGCGGGACAAATGCAGTGAAATGTTTTGGTGTTTTCGCTTTGAAAGGGGAAAGGGTGCACGTGTTTCTTCTTGGCTGTGTTTGTTTTGCCCGGGACGTGCGGGAGAGGTGTCGCTGTATGTCGTGCATGTGTGTGAAAAAGGCCTTGATGAAAACTAACAGCCTACACTCGATCCTTCCGCGTATTGGTTTGCTGTTAGTCGCCAAAAACGTTGGTGGCGACAGTTTTTGAACGTAAGAAGTCTTGTGACAGTTAACTTTGGTCATGTCATGTGCAGGCCCGGTATTCTCCTTTAGCGTCAGAGCGGAAGTGCGGTTTGCGCAGCAGGACTCTGGCTGCACCAGCAGAGAGAATGTGCAGGAACAAAGGCCCACACCGCCGACCCGAGCCTTCATATGGCAGCAGTATGTTCGCTAGGAGAGGCTGGGGGAACATTCTAGCGTGGTGTACAGCGCCATCTGTAGGACACTTAAAGTGCTCACTAACTATTTCAGAAGAGAAAAAAAAAACGAGCTATTAAATTCATTCACTGGACATCTGAAGGACATCTGAATGTGTTTTGTTTTGTTTTTTTTACATTTTGCCATAAGATTAAAGGTGGAATTATATAAATGACAAAAAATGTAGCTGAAGCATTATTTGCAAGCTCTCCTCTGTTTCCAAAGTCTCGTCACTCCATATGACTTCCCAGAGTGAAATCACAGACACAGCATGCTCTCTCACTCTCTCTCTCTCTCTCTCTCTCTCTCTCTCTCTCTCTCTCTCTGTCTCTCCCCCTCTCTATACCTCTCTTGCTCACTCACGCACCAACTTGCCCCCCCCCCCCCCCCACTTCCCTCTGGCCTTGTTTTCTATCTCATTATCTTTTTGGCGGCAATACAGGAACACCACAATATGTGGTAAAAGGTGTCGTGCTCTGTGTATGTGTGTGTGTGTGTGTTTATGATCTGTGTAAATACAGAAGTAGAATCAGACGTGTGTCAGTAATGTTAAATATTGCATTAGAGTGTAGCACAGACTAAAGTGAGCATTAAATCCCCTGCCCACACCCCCACCACTTCACACACACTTACACTCTGAAGTGTAGCCTAAGGTCATGACATGTCCCCCTTGTTCTGTTCTATTCATCTGAACGCACCATAAACACATTTAAAACCCCTTCACACAGAAACACAACAACAACTACAGACACACCCATACACACACACACACACACACACACACACACACACACACACACACACACAATACTCCCTTGGCCCATGCAAGGTTTAGGGCAGTTCTTCAAATGTCATGTGAAGGGCAGTGAGTGCAGAAACATGGTGAGTTTATTTTTCACAAACTGTTTTTCAATATTAAATGATTAATTTTATATTTCTTAATATCATTTCTTATCTGTGACAGTATGTTCTCAGTGGGTATACAATTACAGCTTGTCACAAAATGGCTGTTCCAGTAAGATTATTTCAATAAGCATTCTAAATAGATATTTTTGATTTTTTCTTTTGGTGCAAAATGACAGTTCTCAGTAAAAGCATCATGGACAGATCTGGTTTCCGTGAGATTCTGACAATGTGTGGTAGCCTTTCCGCTCACCCCAATTAAAGCCAAGGTTTAGGTGCCCTTTTAAAAATACAATTTTCACGACAAATTAAGTCTCACCAAAAAAGATAAAAAAATTAAATGGTGAAAAAAGTTTTTTCTTCCTGATTCCAGTCAGCTGTAATCTGAAACCTAATTACTAGCAGTGCAGATTTTCCACTCTGATTTGCTCCAGCCAATTAATTTATATTATTTCCAGGATGACATTCACTCTTGCTCCCCTTTGTCTCTTTTCTGCTGCTCACACCCACACACATTTCTTACTGTTCAGCCTCCAGTATCATACACCTTTTGCACACACACACACACACAGCTTTCTTTCTTTTTTTTAATCTGCTCTATTTGGCGTCATACACACATCTTTCCGTAGAGGTACACAGATACACACATACATTGCATACACACATGCATGTAAGCCCAGGTCCATGCACAGAGCTCACAGTCTGGCTTCAGGAGTGGAGCGTGAATCTGACCCTGACCTAAAATATTACTTTGTAGGAATATGGCATTGCTGTTAGAATTTGGTAAACATTATTCCCTTCGAACTATTGCACATATACACACACGCACGCACATTAAACACACGGTTATTAAATTCATTAAATCACCGTGCGCACACAATCGGAGGTGCGCACTCGGCTGCTCCTCTTAAGACTGCAGCCCTGTTTCATCTCCTGCTCTCTCCACACTGTTCTGTCTGTCCAGTGCTAGTATGCTACTCCTTCAGCAATACGTTCCAGAGATTAACTGGTTAAGCGACGCCCTAATTAACCACTAATTAAACCTAAAGCCCGTAGTTGGTCCGTGGCCTACATATTGTGCTCGCTGCATATATGTGTAATTAACACGGTCTGCGAGTTTTAAAGCTCACATGAGGCTGTGGCCACGCTCATAGGGAAAAAGGGCAAAGGAGGATTGGCCACTGTGGTTAGGCCTGCAGTCTCAGGGGTCAAAGGTTAGAATAAGGCCAACCTCAAATGAGCCTCTGCGGTTTGTAGTCCTTTTACAGGCTCCGGGTGCTCATCTGCGGCTGTGATGCATTGGTCTTTTGTCAGCATATTCAGATTGGCTGGCTGATCGATCAAAACCTTACATTTTACAGGAAAAAGATGAATGGATAAGGATCTATTATCATAACCTGATGCTCCTAAATATATGCAGAGTTTGGTTGCATGTGTTGTGTGGCCGGAAAGACTGAGACTGAGGTTACTGTGGGTCACAGACTCAGCAGAGAGGGTATTTCATTGCTGCCCTGTTCTGGTGGTAATCATGGCCTCCGTGATGGTTCTGTGCATTATGAGCTGGAGGTTAGAGAGTCTGTCTCTGCTGTGTGCTAGCAGCCTGAGCTAATGGATGGTAGTGTGCATGTACTCAGACACCATACAGAGGGGGAATGGGGTCTGACCTGCATGCAGTGCAGAAAAGAGCATCCATATAACAACATGCACCAAAACCTGACTTGCTGGTTAACTTGGTGGACTGCTCTGCACTAGCATGTGTAATGTTTATAATGATCTAAATGTCATATATATATATATATATATATATATATATATATATATATATATATATGTGACCGAATCAGTAATTTCAAGAACATTTATGTTTACAAGACTAAAAGACTAATTCTGATAGTATATAAAATAATGTTAATATAACATGTAAATGGTTTAACTTTAATAAAAATAGCATGTCCACTTTTCAATATTTTTATTAATATGCAGTATTTCCGAATTTGCTAATGTTTGGCAATCATTGATTGAGGTTTAGCTAATCTTTATTTTTAAAGCACCTTTTTAAAGCTACACATGCCATGCTAATTTTCCTATCTCTTCCATTTTTAAAGTAATGATGCTAACTGTGGGAAAAAAAAAAAGATGATGTTCCTAAAGATTGTATGATTTAAAGTACAGAGAACTAGCTGAAAGATAATGCACACTTACAGGGATAGGCAGTGTGCAGAACAGCTGCTGACCGATGGGCTTAAAAAATGAATTGATAGCATTAGTAGTTAATGTTTATAATCAAGTTAAAACTAACATATCAACCAAAAGCCACTGTTAAAAAAAATGGATAACTTTATAAGTAGAAAAGCCAGCATACATGCAGAATGTGTTATTTTTTTGTGTTATGTGTCATCTTTCTTTTTTTCATTTGAGAAAGTGGAAAAGGAGATCAGCAGTACTATCAGTGTTGGTCTCCTCATTTCCTTCCTTGAAAGTGTTCAAAATGCAGACAACAGAATTTTTAAGAGGATTTAAGGAACAGATCATTATTGCAGACGCATTCAGAAATGGCCTAGTGCTTTCACTTAGTAAAGCTGCTTAGGCCTTTTTACATCCTTTTGTTGTGGACGTAAAATTTCATATGGACCTTAAGCAGGTCAGCGCTATACACTATATTTTTACACTATATACATGTGGCATTATACCTGCTCACAGTGTGAAGACATGTAATACATGGTACCTGAGTTTGCCCTCAGTAAAGAGTGGTTCATGCTTTGAAATGTTTTGCGCTTTGTTTGCTTCTGCAGATGAGACGTGAGGCGAGGTTCAAAGTTGCACCGAAAATATTTATGGTGATCGTGAACGCCAGTCTCTGTTACTCATTAAGACATATTAGTGATACTAAAGCCAAGCTGACATGCACATCGCCTTTCCCGGCCCAGATTGGTTCGGAAGCTATCGCAGCCTCTTCAAGCCCAGTCAACCGCTGAAGCAAAATTCAATATGAGAGAAAAAGAATCATGGGGAAAGGGATTGTGTTTTTCCCTTCATCCGCAGATAACAGAATTCCAGGGTGACAAACTTCAAGTGCTACTCCCCTCAGGGCAAGTTAATTGCATTAATGTTCAATATTCTATGAAAGAAAGACAGAGAAACACAAGGTATGTACCATTTTATTGTGGTTTTGTCAGCCACGATTAAATTAGCAGAAAGCATACTTTCTAGCTACTTTCTAGCTACTTTCTAGCATCACAAGATACTACTGAATCCATGTTTCCCTCACTTGGCACAAATGAGTAGGGTAGCACACTTGCCTGAATGTGTGCAAAATAGCCAGGGGAGCTCAGAGATATGATACACGCAAATCTCTGCCCACAAAACAGCAAAGCAAAGAAGCCTAGAAACTCACTGCTGCTCTTTCAGGGACTGCGTGTTCACCTGGCTGTAGTGTGTGTTATAATCTTAGACATTTAGCCTGCAACATGAAACAGCCTACCGAAGCTAGTTCTTGTCTTAATCTATATCAGATTTACACAAATTTTGTTCTTTAACACCCCCCTCCCCCCGCCACACACTCCTACCTGTTACTCCGATCCATTTTGTTTGTTTGTTTGTTTGTTTGTTTTTAGTTTTTAGTTTGTTTGTTTGTTTTTTACAGTAAAGCTGATCTAATATCTGATCAAAATGAAAATCATTATACCAAAACTAACAGTTTTGTTTTTACTTCTCATTACTCAGGTATCCTATACACCCACCTCCTTGTAGTGATGGCCAGCTATGCTCTAATGATACCCTCTCTCTCTCTTTCAAAGGGTAATGATTCGAGTCAGCAGAAGCCTTTGAAATGCTCCTCTATCTCAGGCTGAGCACAAAGGAAACGTCGTTTGGGGACATCCATGCAACTTTCACATTCCTGTTTAAAAGGCAGATTTATGGCTGTAAATACTCTGACTCTCTGACTCGTGTTATAATTTCAACTTTACAAGGCAATATTTCCACAGATTATTTCCTAACATTAGGTGAACACTGCACTTAAAACTCTGCCATTTAATTTCATCCATCAGTCCAATAAACACTTTTTATAGTGACAATAAATCATAAAAACAAAAACACACAGAATGCTGTTAATCTAACAGATTTTATCACAAAGTGTAATCTATAAAAAGATATGTTTTATACGAAAATGTGCTCTGCAGAATATCTTAAGTAAATGTAATAAATGTAGTGAACATTCAGTATAAATCTTAGTTGCTACATGTTGTTAATTTGATACATTAGGCAATAATTTGCTATAAATAAATGTTTATTAGCCAGCCGGTCCTGTCTCCATGTGCTAATGACATGTATTTAAGGAGATCCTCTGGAAAATCTCAATTAGTGCACTTAACTTTTCTAAGAATCATCATGGTCACTCAATTACACACAGGCCTTCCCATCTGGAGCTGAATCCCACCATCAGTTTACTACTTGTCATTGTCTTTGAAGGGCAACTTTACTTTTGCAAAATCTCCCTACCTTTTCTTAATTCACATGTTTATATGGCCTCTCTGCATTCTAGATATTCTCCTATACCAAACTGAATGTTGCGCAAGTCTTGCTTTGCTTTGCAAAGCAGAATTTGAAAGATATGGTAGCAACAATGACATCATCATCTAACACACAGTAAGGGATACAAGCATTAGAAACACAACTATCCCTTCATGCACACTACATCCTCATTCAGATTGGTGTGAATGTGTTCCAGGCGCTGGTGGTCAGACATTTCTCCCACATCACTTATAATTTGGTAATAATAAAGTTATAATAGATATTAAAGTTGTATTACACATAGCAGGTGGTTATCGGTAGACACAGAACAGGTTTCAAGTTAAAACCAACCTTGGGTCAAGCAGCAGCCCCAGTGGCTGCACACTCCTTTAACCTGCACATTACAGTAATGATCAGTGAGAAATGGGACCTGCTAGGCATAACGTCCACAGAATGCGTGCGTTATTACCTGCACCTGAGCAAGACTCCCCCTATTTATTCATTTCATTTATTTATTCATTTCATTTTGCCCAACAAGCCACTGATCGATAAGTAATTAATTTCACTTGGCAGAGGAAAGTAGTTCTAAGGCTGACCAATTAAATAGCTGTGTAACAGTATTGTTCAACTTCTATTATGATCATTTTAACAATGGAAAAGGGGAAATTAAGTGCATCGCTGTAATTTTATATTGCTAAAGAGACGTACTACAACATAGCCATGTTTCACCTTATTAATTTATAGTGTTAATGAATTATGCACTTTATGTAAATATTTAGGTATACTGGGTAGTTGCACCCATATCTAGTTATTCACATATCTGTTCAAAACAAATTAAAACCTTACTGTGCCGCATTATAGACACATGAACACATGAACACATGAACAACAGCTTAAGCATTCCATTCACATTTGTTACAGTCACTGTAGAATAAGAAATTGCACCAGGTACACTCAAAGAAATCAAACCAGAGGGACCAGTTGCAAGCGGAAAATATTGTGAGAACCAGGCCAGGCACGCAGCCGTGATTTCCCCTACTGAGAAGACATATTTTAGGGTGCAGGAATGTGCAAAAGAATGAGAGAGTGCAGGGGCCTATGGTTTGACATTTTGTTTGTTCTTGCAGGCAAAATGGAAGACATACATTGTCCCTTATTGCCTAAAGACCCGCAATGCAATTCCAGGCCTTTCAGTGGTCACTCGGGGAGTGTGCTCCAGGAGTCACATGGTCAGATGGATCACATCAATTTACCACAGGTGGAAAAAAAAAAAAAAAAAAAGACGAAGCCCTTATTTTCCTCCCTCTTTTGTGCTTTCACAACATACTCTGTATGCTGTGATATGAATAAGCCAAAGCCGAACGCGCTAGTGTTCTTGTTTGGTTTCAAACGTGATAAATGAATCGTGGTGTGTGCTCGTTATAGCTCGGCCAAGCATGAAGCGCGACATCACTCCACGTGTGGGCCTACATCGCCACCCACTGGACGATTTAATAACTGCAGCTGGCTCGGACTTTGGTAACAAAATAAACATGGCTTTTTACCTTCGGCTGAACCGCTTTCTCTGTTCACTCCTCAAACGAACCCATTTCACTTGCCAGGCTTTCTGCTCTTGAAGGCCGTTTCCAAGAAAGATGGGGTTGTGCTAACCACAGACTCGTTTTAACGATAAGTACAGGCTATTCAAAGGTTAACCATGACTGACAGCTACCTGAGCTTGGTGTGGCAACAATGCTCTGTCAAAATATGATGTAATTTCTGGTTTGGCTGTTTGGATCTGCGGGGCAGCATGACAGACAAAGGGAGAGAAGTGTTAAGTGTTAAGGTGATGCGAACAGTGTGGTGTGAGTGATGCAATGTTGATGTCAGTGGGGTTTAGAGTGAGGGCAGTGGTGCCACAGACTGACATCATCAGACAGGGTTTGTGTCACAGGCTCCTCTGGGCACCTTCACATCATACTGCCATATCTCCACTGACACACACACACACACACACACACACACACACAGAGAGAGAGAGAGAGAGAGAGAGAGAGTTTTCTCAAGCACAATTAAGGACATATTTGCTTCACAAAAGTTTTAATATAATTGTATATAACTATCAAACACCACATATATAAAGTTGTAATCTATGCTGAAATTAATTCAAAGGGAACTGATATCATAGATAATAAATGACATAAATGCGGGTTCATGTTTTTTGTGCAGATTATTTACATTTGTAGAAGAATTGCACGTTCACGTCTAGGGGTAGTGTGTCCTGATTCTTGTTGACGGGGAGGTTTGTGGCGATGAGGCGTTAGGGCTACGTGGCCCTGCTCCTACCGCAGTGTCGATCATCATCTCAGTCCTTGTGAATCATGGGCAAGTTTCAATGTAATATGCTCCATTTCTTCATAACGAGCACACAAAACCGTTAGTAGGGCTAGTATGCTAATCCGATATCTCGGTCTAACAGCGAGGTTGCTGGATTTGACTGCTTCTCTAGTATGGATGCAGACTGGCAGGGTTGCCTACAAAGCACTGCTGGTAGGCTGTTAATGAAGTGATATTCATTTTTATTTCTTATATTTTATTTCTTGTATTATTATACAACTGCAGACAGGCACAAAAGGATGTCTATAGAGAGGTCGCTACAGATGAGGACAGTATATTGGAAACATCCGGCAAAGAGCCATTGACGAGGCCTACTAATGACGTACCAGGTTGTCCCATTTCATAGAGTAAGATGTCAGCCACACATGTTCAACCACAACCTCTACCCCTTTTAACATGATGACACTCGAAAACAAAGGGTAGGGGTGAAAATAAAAAATGAGTTCGGGCCTTAAATACTGACTCACTTAGCTCATGATCTGGAAAAAAGAACAAACAAACAAAAAAAAAATTTGGCTTTTTATTAATTAGTGTCTCTTTTTTTTTTTTACTTTATTGTTGTTAATGGAAAGTTGCTGAAGATGAATAGGACACTGAAATAAAACATAAATAATGATTTCTATCTTAGACATCTCTTGTTTCACTTATCTCTGAATGGCAACCCAAGCACTCACTTCTCACCTTGTCGCTACCTCAGCCGGGAGACGATAGAAAACTGTGACGAAAAGAAAAAAATCCTAAAATAATAGCTTAAACTGAAGTATTACTTTAATACTTCAATAGAAATAACCTAATTCCAACATTTTCAAAGGAACGGGCTGCCTTGCTCGGGGCCACTGTGGTAATGTGAGTGAAAGTATATCTTGTGTCACTCTGAATTAGAGCAGCAAGCCAGTGTGCAGTTGAAGGAGAGGCTGCTACAGTAATAGGAAGTGCGGATATTAGAGTTAATAAAATCACACGGAAGAAGACAGATATGCAGCTTGACCAAGCACCGCTTTGGGGGGTGGGGGTTGGAGGGCATTACATTAGCTCACACCACTCCAACAAAGGGAAAAAAAAAGCCCTAATAGCAAAACCCTTGCAGCCTGGACAAAATAAATAATGCACATTAAAACCGTGTGTATTTATTTAGCTTAGCTTGGGTCAGATAGGCTGCATCACCCTTAATGTCTAAAGTCCCCATTCCACACACAACCCGCCCCCTGCCTACTCCTCGTCACGCTGAAGCAGTAAATCATACATCATGCTGCTTCATCCCATCATGGTCACTGTGTAAACTTGCTAGGAGCAGAGAGATGACAGAACATTCCGGGCTTGTCATCCAGAAACGCCTTTGTCACCTTTGGGTTTCCATCAACGTTTGCATCACACGTGCCACAGAGCAAATATACAGCGGAGGCAAACAAATAAACACCAGAGCCTGGAGTCATTTTAAAAAATTGTGGATGGGGGAATACGCTGGTGATGGGTAAGCTGCACACTGCCACATCTAACCTGTGGCAGTGAAACAAGACATCCATGATTCATGCCAAAATATTCTTAATGTATCAAAGATATGAAAGACTTTGACAGGAGCTTGACAGCTCACTGTGGGGAACAGAGAACTGGTGCTCAAACAAAACAAGGTGTTTTTTTTCCCCTCCCCTCCCTTATACACCACAACCCTGTGCCACGTCTATAAACACTTTATGATGAACTGCAGTAGTGCTTAATTAAAACAATAAATCCAAACCCTGCATTAGGGATGTTAGCACCCTCTCCCCCTCCTCTTCACCCCGCCCCTCTCGACCTCTGCTTGGTCCACACTGACAGTAAGCAACAACACAACAGTTGCAGGAACCTGGACACTGGACCTCATTGGGTCGTGCACAGAAATTCCAGTGTGAGCACTCACTTATTGCTCCCTTTCTCTCTCTCTCTCTCTCTCTCTCTCTCTCTCTCTCTCTCTCTCTCTCTCTCTCTCTCTCTCTCTCTAGTGCCCAAATTGCACAAATCACACACTGAAATAATTTCATTCATATTTCTCTTCTACTGCGCGGGGCATGTGACAGGAGCCTAATCACATACAGCAGTCTCACGGGACTGCACTGCAACTCACAGACAGGCTCTGATTTCTGCATTCGCGATATGACTAGGTGCACCTGACATTACACAGCGGGAAGGCCGATGTCTGGTCGCACATAGGTTAACATACAGCAAATGGAGCATTTGCCCCGAACAACACCTCATACACAGCCTATGCTGAACATCAGGTAAAAGAACAATGATGAATAGTAGGTAAGCCTTTGTTCTTAAGTGAGTCAGACAGAACCATGGCTAAATCTAGTTTATGTCTACTTCTCAGAGGAAGACAGATGTTTCCACAGGAGCTCAGCATGAGGACATGTATACAGTCGCAAACACAACTACACACATTTCTAGACTGCATATGTACAGTGAACGCATGTAATGTGGGACATCATGTTACACAGCAATCCATAGAAAAATTGCCATACATTGCCTGACTCCATAATAAATTCAAAACCACCATATACAAAGCATCTTTTCACAGGCCTTAAACCTATTACCTTTACATCCTTGAGATTTTGACTGCACTGCTGTCTGCAGTTCTTGGTGTTATTTGAGGGGCCATACTGTATGTAGTATTCTAAACAAATTTGAGTACAATCAGGTTTACTCTGTAAATTCCTTACTTCTAAAAATTTACATTTACTACAATAAAAAGGACTAGACATGACAAGAACTAGCTTCAGTAGGCTGTTTCATGTTGCAGGCTAAAGGTCTAGGATTATAACACACTACAATAATGATTAGTGGTTATTTATTTCATCATTCTTTGAATAGTTTTCAAAGTAGCCAACAAATCGCCCAATACATTCGCAAAAGAAAAATAAATTTTTAAAAAAGAAAATTACTAAATATTCTTCCCATAATCAAAAAGAAAATCTATTTCAACTTTCAGAAACTAGCCATGTGTTGCAGGGACAGAAGAGTGCCAGATATAAGGCAACTGCAAGCACAGATGTCACACATGTGGTAAATACAAAATACAAATACAAAATACAAAAAAAGAAGGAAAAAAAACAGTTTTACAACTGTGCTGTCAGTGCACCAGTGATTACAGACACTTTCTTGTGATGCATCTGTGCTCTCCTTTCAACATCAACCACACGCACCCCATTTCTAGCAGGATATTCCTCTATAGGCCCGGCACTGCCTACACATGATGATGCCTTCTTTTGGGACATTCCAGACAGATTATTGTTTTCCTTTCTTTAATTTAAACATAGCCAGCTCTTCCACTTTAATGCAACTGCTGTTTACCATTTTTCTACAACCGTTCATTGAAGGGGTGGGGTAGGGAAGATGTGAATGCTGTTTAAAAACACACTTAAGGAGACGAAAAGAATCATAAATAATTTACCTTACAATCATTTTTATAACATTTAATAGATATTCTTGTCCAGAGCAACTTACAAAAGTGCTTTTGTACAAATAATGGTCTTCTTTTCTCTTTTTGTGTGATTAATTGTTTTTTGTTTTGTGTTTTTGAGTGATATAATGCCGATTATATTAGTTATTATAAAGGTAATGTGTCATGTTTCCTACTGGATAGATGACAGGAAAATCAGTAGGCTAATGAAGCAGATCATAAGTGGGACTTTTTTCAAATGCCCTTTAATGCTAAATGTATTGAACCAAGATGCTGAACACTATCATTCTAATCCTGTCTCATTTTTAATTATTTAAATATGAGAATGCAGTAAACGAGTGTATACCATTTAGCCTCTTTAGCTGGATCGTGAACCGCAGACTATTACTCTGAAATAAAGTAGCTTACAGCTGTGTAAACTCAACGCTATTGCTGTAGCTGACTTCACGTAAAAATAAAAAAATAAATAATTTATTTTATTTATTTATTTTTTAGCTGTGATCACGTGACCAGGTAGGATCGGAGTCACGTGATTGACGCTCCATTCTCGCCATTTTGAGCACGGCGTGAGAAAAAGTGAGATTACTTTTTTTTTTTTTACACTGCCCAAGAATAAACCTACGAATCAGTGCTGGGGCCAAAGACCGTTCAGAGTTGCCGCATCAGTAAGTTACTGTCACTTGTATATAAAAGTCGCATGACTCCGAGTCGTTTAGTGCGTGCCAGAGCTGGTTTAGTGGTGCTTTTCCACAGTGGGTGTTTTAGGGACTCGTGTGTCTCCTCGCCGTACGGTGCGCTCTTAGAAATGTCCGACCCTTTCTCCCACCTTGCGCCGCCTCGATCGTTATGGGTGCCGTGTTCTCAAAACCACCACCCGACTTTCTGACCACTGGCCTCAGTTCATCAGCTGGGTATACAAACTCTCGTTTCCAAACGTCATTTTTTGGTACCGGCCACTCTCTAAATCGCTGTACAGGCGTCTCCTCCTATCCCTAGTTGGAGACTTCTGTGCTTGGGGAGTGAGATTTTATTTTTAGTGTGCTCCGTTTCTATTAGCAGACCTCGTTGACGTGTGGAAACCGACTGTTGTGACCGTTTGGTCCAATACGCCTCTCTGTGTACCGAGCTAACTAGGCCTTGGTAGGCCGACATGGTGCGCGACGTCCCAGTTTAATAAGGCGAACACCGCTGGACTTAAACCTGCCTGAGTCCAGCTGGCCAAAGCCTAAAATCGCTTTCTAACGGGCTATCGGTATCGATAAGAGACTCTAGATGCCTATACGCTACGCCTGTGTGTTTGGAGGAAGTGAAATGGAGAACTGTAGTAAGTGGTCAGAGAGGGAAAGTGGGGAAAGCGAATCTTTTTTCCGAATACAAATCGACTTGTTGCCACCTGTAATCAGCCTGCAGATAACGGCTCCAGTAGGTTTATCAGCGCAAGCAAAGTCTAACGAGGAGTTGAGATAACAGTGTAAGCATAAAAGGCTTATAATTTATGAATCTGTTCTCAAGACGTGATATTCAGACATACATGTAATGACACTATTTATTTTAAGCCCACCACTGAGCAGAGTAATTTAGTGCCCCATTCTTAAATGCTTTATAACTTGCTGTTAAAAAGGCGAACAGCTGACTTTGTAGAAAGTAAAGTGATATTTTTAGGTTCGTGAAGTAGTAGCCGTAGCTATTCTTGTTACTGTAAGGGGTAGGGTGCCCTCACTGGATCAGAAGTTGAACCTCTGATTCTAAATGATCTGTTTAGATTTCTCTTCAAATTGCTGTTTGGGGAGTTTTCACTCATGTGTTGTGGTGGTTCTGATGTACTCAGGTATGGAGGACAGCAGAGGCGCTGCAGTCCTGGTCCCTCATCTCAGGGACCAGCAGGAGGCTGTCTTCATCCCTGAACCGCATCACCCCGGTGGAGAGGACCAGCGGAGGCAGCCGCGCAAGCCGGCGGCTGACTCACTCATTCAGGTGATCAAGAAGCTCAGCAAGATAGTGGAGAAGCGGCCGAGGCGGTGCCCCGTCCCCGGGAGGAAGAGACCCTCCACGCCTTGTGCCTCAGTGATGGCCCCCGACAGCAGAGACCGTGACGAGGGGGTTCCCCTAGGCAAGCGGCCTAGGGAGCAGGGGGAGGAAAGCCACGGGTCCAGGCTGGGGCTGGAGCCCCCTAGTGCCGGTAGCCGGACGGTCACCTGCTATCAGTGCAGTCTGTGTCACTTCCTGTCACCTACGCTGAGAGCACTCAAGGAGCACCTCACGCAGCACGATGAGCAGCACAGTGACCTCATCCTCATATGCTCGGAGTGCCGCTTCGCTTCCAGGCACAAAGAGGAGCTCGAGGCGCACGTCAGGCTTCACCTGCAGGAAGGTGAGCGCGGCCAGGGCAGGACGGGCCATCCCGCAGTGAAGTCAGACGCCGAGCCGGAGGGTCTGCCGCCCGCCTCGGGGAAGAAGTGGTACAGCTACGAGCACGGCCGCTACCGCTGCCTGATCTGCAGCTATGAGTGCGGTCAGCAGCGGAACCTGAAAACACATGCTTGGAAGCACGCCGGCCTGGTGGACTGCTCGTACCCCGTGTTTGAGGACGAGGTCGCCCGGGGCGAGGCGCACGGCCCCATTCACGGCGCTGTCGCCTCCAGCCCTCCCTTAGTGCCTGTCAAAGAGGGAGAGGCCATCGTGGTCCTGGCGCCTGGAGGTGAGCAGGCCCACGTGCTCCACAGCACCCCCTCTTTACAGCTGGAGCTCTGCGCCCAAGCGGGGGTGCAGTGCGACAGTGAGTTGGCAGAGGGGAGAGGGGAGGAACTTGGAGGGGAGGCCTCCATAGATGCCTCCTCTGGTAAAGATGCCTCTGTATCGGACGAGCCAGCAGTGGAGGTCCAGGTGACGCCAGAGGCTCAGGTGGAGCTGGAGCTGGAGCTGGAGACGGAGAGCGGGCCGGGGAGCTCAGACAGCCTGCTGTCCTCTGCCCAGAAGATCATCAGTCGCTGCAGCAACGGTGTCGGCCATGTCAACGTCATCGTGGAGAGGCTCCCTTGCTCCGAGCAACCCGTGGCCAGCCAGCCCCTGCTCCTCAGCGCGGAGGTGGCCGGGGACAAGACCCTGCTGGCTCCCGAAGAGGTGCATCCAGAAAGCCAGCCCTGCCCTGCCTTCTACGAAGAGCAGGAGCTTGTGATTGGCTGGAACCATGATGGGGAGCCTGGAGGGGAGGAGGGTGCTTCCACTCCACCCCCAGACGAGAACGTGCCCCCAGCCCGGAGGAGGACTCACTCAGAGTGTTTGCGGCTGCACTCCTTGGCAGCGGAGGCCCTCGTGACCATGCCAATGAGAGCCACAGAGCTGAGCGAGGCTATCATTAGGGGTGCGTCGGGGCTGGGCGCGCCGATCCCCGACACGGGCCAGAGGGTTGTGGAACTGCCCGGGTCTGCTACTCCCCCAAAAGGAGTCCCAGGGCCAGCCACTCTTCTGAACCTCAGCCTGGACGTCCCGCCGGGTTCCAGGGATGATGCGCTGACCGAGGGGCCTTCCAAAGCGGGCATCAGCATGTCCCTGCTCACCGTCATTGAGCGGCTGCGGGAACGGTCCGACCAGGATGCCTCCGACGAGGACATCCTGAAGGAGCTGCAGGACAATGCTCAGAGCCCCGGCGACGGCGGTGGCAGCGGGTGGGCGGGGCCGGTGGCAGTGGGTGGGACCGGGGACCCCGCCTCCACAGAGGGTGGGCTTGTGGAATACATCGCCGGGAGTGACCGGCCCTACCGCTGCCGTCTGTGCCTGTACAGCAGTGGTAACAAGGGCTACATCAAGCAGCACCTGCGCGTTCACAGGCAAAGGCGGCCCTACCAGTGTCCCATCTGTGAGCACATAGCCTGCAGCAGCAAGGACCTGGAGAACCACATGATCCACCACTGCAAGACACGCATGTACCAGTGCAAGAACTGCAGCGAGACTTTCCACTACAAGGTGAGCGCTGCACATGCCCCGGGGAAGAGTTCTTGGCGCCTGAGATGTGTTCATGCCTCGTCAAGCCTTTTGACGTACAAGTATGTTAGACGGCATACTTTTTAAATTTAGAGAAAAGTCCATGTTTCTAAGACGTTTCATTAGCAGGTTTTTGAAAACCTTCAGATCCGTTTTAGTTGTAGGCCTTTACAATAACTCGAGGCCTTTTGTAGGGGCTTCTGCAAGGGTGTGTCGGGGAAGTTTGTCCGGTGCCCAGAGGTTTAATGATATGTACTGAGAGCAGCTCTGCCCTGCACGCCGTTCCAGTGCGTTTTCATTTGCATGAATTTGCAATTCAAATAAGCTTCAGAGGGCGGTCCTGAGCAGGAGCCGGGGCACGCACCAACCTCCCAGCCAGTCAGACAGGCCAGTCCCCCTTGCGTCATGCGTTTATTAATAAAGCCCCCGATCGTGATGAATCGTTAATTAACAAAGCACCTGCTTGTGACGGCTTTGTTGACGCCGCCCTCCCAGAACCAGCTGAGGAGCCACGAGAGAGACTCGCACGAGGCCGGGGACAACGTGGCTGCCTCGCCACCCGTCACTGAGACCGCAGCTAGCACGGACAAGGGTGAGAAGATGCTGGACGAAGGTGAGAACACCTGCTGCTCTCACCGCACTTCTGCAGCTCGCCACAAGGTGGCACTGCACACAGCTGTTACTTTCTCTTATGTTGAAAATGTTAAGTATTCATTAGTTTTACTTTCCAAAGACATTCGTGTTCATTCATGTGCGTGAATGTCTGTCTGCTGTTGTGTAGACTTGGCCAGTGAGCAGAAGGTGTTCAAATGTGATGTGTGTGACTACACCAGCTCCACCTATGTTGGCGTACGGAACCATCGTAGGATTCACAATTCTGACAAGCCCTACAGGTGTGCGCTCTCTTCTTTAAATGTGAATTTATTTGATTATATATATTTCAGTGTCTGTAATAATTTCCCGTGATCACCATTTATATAGCAAAAAATTAATAATTCTGGCATGAGTTTAATGTTGAAAGAAATGGGTGAATCATCAATATTAAACATCTGATGGGTTTGGTCACTGACTCGGGGAACTTGTACATGTAAATGTCATAGCAGTCTTCAGCCACAGGAGGGCAGTAAAGCCTAAGTTTAACTTGACAAAACCGCAAATGCTTTTTCACTGACTGTAATTAAAAGGATGTGGCTTGTGCTAGACAAATAAGTACAATGTTGTTAGGTGTGGGTGTGTAATGTTCTCTTACACACGCACGCATATAGATACACACCCAAATACCAACATGCGCACTGGAACTCCTCTGCTCTGTTGGTCCTCGCTGCGTGTGCACCTTTTCCTGGTTCTGCTCCATCAACTCACGGCTACTTCACGTAGCCCCTCAGCCACGTTCACGCCTTTGAAAAGGGCTATGGTGGGTGTCAGCCATGTGACGTGTTGCGTCCGCCACCCATTGCTTACACCCCCCCCCCCTCGCCTGCCCTTTGAGCCCCTCCTCCCCCCATGGCATCTTACAAGCACTTTCACTCCACCAACAACCAAGCTCACGGCACACGTGTCCCCTCAAGGCGGGAGGTTGGGGGGGGCGTGGCGTGGTGCGGTGCATTAGCCTCGTTTCATGCGTGTGCTGTCCTCCGCACCAGGTGCTGCAGTTGCGACTTCGCCACCACCAACATGAACAGCTTGAAGAGCCACATGAGGAGGCACCCACAGGAGCACCAGGCCGTACAGCTGCTGGAGCAGTACAGGTGGGCAGGGACCGCTCTGTCTGCGTCTCTCCTCTGGCTGCCAGCGGGCCCGTCGCTTGGCCGACGGCTGCGCTAAGGAAATGGGTTCGCCTGTATAGAGCTGCTCCGTCCGTGAGCATGAAGACCACAGCCATGTTCCCATTGGTCCAGTTGTCATGCTGGCTTTTAGCTAGCCTTAGTTTTAAGCAGTTTGTAACTTTTTTTTTAAAGAGAGGCTTTAATTAACCACACCCCCCCCCCCCCCCCCCCCCCCCGTTCCACTGTATTGAACTGTTCTTTTCATCCTCTCGCGTGGGCCACTCAGGTGCTCCCTGTGCGGCTACGTGTGCAGCCACCCTCCATCCCTCAAGTCGCACATGTGGAAGCATGCCGGAGATCAGAACTACAACTACGAGCAGGTGAACAGGGCCATCAACGAGGCCATCTCCCAGAGCAGTCGGTGAGTGACCCAGCCGCCAGACCCTGGCGGCGTTGGCACCCTCCTCTGGTCCACAGGTGCACTTTACTGATGTAGTCGTAATGCAGCAAGAGGAGTTGCTTTGCCCAAACTGGCATTTGTCAGCCTTTCAGAATGTCTGAGCTGGGCCTGTGTTACATGGACAAATTAATATAAGGTCATTAAGGTATTGCCTCTATATTCAAAAGGCCATTAAGTTATTGTAATAATCCTTACAGCATTTTGGAACCCCAATGGGAAACTCTGACACTGGAAGATTGGCCTGCATTACTTTGACCAAAATGAATGTTGTTGGATCATGTGACTGATGAATAATGACTTATCAAACCCTCATTTGGCACATGGCAGATTGTTCACATGTTCACATCACATAATAAAATTGACCTTTATTACGTGCTGTAGTCCTTTATGGCATCAGTATTGCGAAATCCAGCACGAACAGTTTACAGACATATTTACAGACGCATCGAGCAGATCTCATGTGGCCGCACTTAAAGCCTCTGTTGCACTATTGTTAACTTTGCATGTCACTACCACATTTACCATGACCTCAGTGCTCAGTCTCCTAACATTCCTTCTGTCCTGTCCCTGTCTCCTTCCTGCCGGCGGGCAGCTCTCCAAAACCAGCAGCAGAGCCTGCGGTGGAGCGCCCGTGCTTGATCTTGGGCAAAAAGGAGAAGACGCCGCCCGAGCCAGCCCCAGGTGCGGCGGGGGACAGCCCGAGAGCCGGCCCCGGGGATGGCCCCACCTGGAGCCCGGGTCGCCGGGCAGGCACGGGGCAGGCGGCGCGGGCGGAGTACTGCGTGCTTCTATTCTGCTGCTGCATCTGCGGCTTTGAGTCCACCAACAAAGACCAGTTGATGGAGCACATGAAGGAGCATGAGGGTGACATAATCAGCATCATCCTGAGCAAGGACCAGCAGGGCAGCCACGCAGCAGAGGCCACTACTGTGCAGTGAGAAGTGGAGCGTGTAGAGAGAGACACACACACACCTCTTAAAGTTAAAGCCAGTAACTTTTGCACAAGCTTATTTTCCTTTTACTTTTTTGCCTATGTGTACACATGCACGCGCGCACACACTCACAAACCCAAACATGCACACTTTGAGATGTGACAAGGTCCGCTTCCAACGGGTGATGCCCAACTTCAGAAAGACTTCAGTATCACTGATCTTGTTCTCCAGTTGTCCTTTACTCTTTATCTCTCAGTATCGATTTCACAGTCCAGCAATTTGGTTTTATTTGCTGGCATAAACTTTTAATTCAGGAAGTCTGAAAAGTTTATTTGAAAGGTTATCAGACTGAATTGGAACTCTCAGCTGAACAAACATTTTAATCCTTAGTGGAATATGTATTTTGGTATTGCTGAAAGCAGCTTCATACCTCATAACATTTAAATACATAGTATGGTAAGATTTAGGGTTAATTGTACACAAGGCAGCTTCTGTAGTTCACTGTAACATTTATTTATCAGTATATTATTTGTGTATACTAGGTAGAAGTTGTATCTCCGTTGTTTGGTTTGAAAGGAGAAGGCAGATTGGGTCCTTGCCTTCTTTTTTTTGTCATGTCAATATTTATCACGCTAATTTATATATTTTTTGCATGTACCTTTTCCGTTGAGTCCACGCAGAGGAGGCTGCTTGTTTGAGCTGTCCTTTGTTTGGTGCTATCGGACCTCTCTTCAGCTCTGCTGGGTCTGAAAGAAGGGTCATTCCAGGAATGTATCTTAAACTTACAGCTAAGCCGACGGGGAAGTCTAGCGTCTAGAAGCACAGCAGGTCATGTCTCAAAACATTCTAATGGTCACTGGTCCACTAATTAAATATTGGGGAGGGAAAAAAAAACAAAAAAAAACCTTAAAGGTCAGGGGAGTGTGACAGTCCAGCAGACAACTAAAGTCCGCCTTTCATTAGTCGCTAATGATTCCAGCAGCAGGACGCAAAGGGGAAGCCGAATACAAGGCGTTCGTTCCGGAACCATAGCCGGTGTGTTGTCTATACGTCTCTGGTCGGAATGTCCTTTGCCTGTTCTGTCGCCGACCTGCCTAGGCTAGTCTCCGCAGGACAGCTGCGATGCTTGCATAGTGACTCCATTCACTCCCCATCGACCCAGAATGCTAAAAAACGAATTAGTATTTAATTCCTGCAGCTCTCACTCAGTGTGACGTTGGGATAAGGCAAATGCGCACTTGGTTTCTGCTTCTTATTAGGAAGGAAGAAAAATGTCAAAGTTTCAGTGGTGATTTACATCTATTAACATGTTTGTCCACCATAAAACCTGTGTGCAATTTGGAGCCTTGCAATGCTGATGGTCATAAAAACAAATCAAGTAATAAAAACTAAATATAGTTTTCCAATATGGAGAGTTTAGAGGTTTGGCAAAGGACAGACCAAATGCTTTGCACCATTACAAAATACAGCATCCATCATGGCCCAAAGTGTCTGGCGTGGCCGACGGCAAGTTACGGGGGGGGAATCGACGCCCAATTCAGAAATTCAAAACTTATCCTTTAACGGAATGTTGAATGGATGCAGTGTAGATATGGGGTCTGTGATTGGAAGAGGAATCTGAACCTAGTGCAGCACAACTGCTCTTAAGATGTTTATTTAATACTGTCTGGGGCATATGCAATACAAGACATATGCCCTGTAAAAGGCAGTGTTGATGTAATGTTTATAGGACTCAATGAGGAGGCAAGATGATGTCCTTTAACAACTTTAATGGGATTTAGAAATGTAATGGAAGCTAAATTTCAGTTTAGGCACCGTGATTACTGGTAAATCTGTCCAAATTCAGGAACTTGACATTTTTCCTTCTCACTTTTTAGTTAAGCTGTTTACATTTTAGAACAAGTTATTGCAAGAAGCAATTGTAACGCTTGTATGCACCACAAATAATTATCGCTGTAGTGCTCTTCTAACATTTAAACACTGATTGCTACCTCTGATGAAAGTTTTTCCAAAGTCCCTTGACCTTAACTTAACTCCTAGTCCTAGGTTTGTACTCCACATGCAGCATATTCAGATGGTTTGTATGCTCTTATTGCTTATATATCAACATTTAGTAATGCAAAATTGAGGATAAAATTTCATTTAATTTGTGGGTCTTGGGGTTGCATCTGTACGGCACAATGTACAAAGAAAAGAAAATCTTTATTTTCTATCTAGGCATGTCTCGTTAACATAACAGACTATTATTGTCTCAGGCTGATTTACAGTTTGAACTGCAAGTGTCGGGAAGATGTTGACATGGTGTGCAACGCTTACACTCACTGTGCATTTTAATCAGTCATTTGAGTTTAACTGGGGTATTTGGAACCCTTTGTGTGGTGTTTCTCTCTTAGTTGCTTTTCCATTTTTATAAAATATTTTAAGCCCCAGGCACCCACTCGAGCTGTTTTCTGTAGGTGCAGTCAGAAGCAAGTAGTTTATTTAAATGTGTTCAGAATGCATTTAACAATTTGCAATTAATGTCAATAATAGAACAGTTGCAGGATAGAAATTTTATATATATATTAGGAGAGAATATTTAGTTGGGGGTAGTGGTGGTGAAACTTATCCAGATGCTTTTGTGGGTAAACATTAGGCTGTTTTAGCCAGGCTTTTCACTTCAGTTAACGTGTGAACTGAATTAACTTGGAGTCTCCACCTGTTAATCTTGCAAACTTGTGCACCAGGGGTCTGACTGCTTGCAATGATCTAAACAGCAAAAACGAGTGAGCTTTTCCCTTAATGGTCAGACGTCGGGAACGCCCAGGCCTTTAAGGCGATAGTGTTTATCTAATCATACAAGCAAGCCCCCGTTTCTTTGAGACTTCAGAAAAATTCATAAGTCATGAAAAGATTGGAGCTCAGCCTGTTATGTGCCTTCCATTTTTAAGCCTCATTTTGAGCTCCAGTTTTGGTTAGAGTGACAAAATCTTTAAGCTCATTGTTGCTCCATATCTGATGGATTGAATTGTTTGAGAGATGCCTTGGCTCTTGAGATGTGCTCTCTCCAGCTCTGTAATGTACCGTAGTATGGCATTGTACACCATTGGCTGTATATATACTGTAGAATTTGAAACTGACTATCTTTTTTAAGAACTTCTATTTTTTAAAACAACTTGTAAAAACACTATAAAAAAAAAATGTGGATTGTCTAGCCAAAGTGTATCAAAAATGGGTTACTCGTTTCATGTTGTCCAAGGGAGTGGTTAGCAAACGAAGCCTGCCAAAGAAGGGATGGAACACCTTTCTCTCACACCCCCGAGTTTGCATCCTCGTGGTCCTTCTGGCCATATTTTGAAGTTAGTGTTCCGTTCAGTTATTTATTTTCCTCTTCATAGACTGTAAAATCATGACTTTTTTGCCATTGTATTTTTGGTATTAAAGACTGAACAATGACGTAACCCTCGAGTGTCCTGACTTGGCTGGGTCAGTGCAGACTGCAGAAGCAGAGCGGGGGCCTGAGGGCGTGGAGGGCCCTGGGCCAAAGCTGGGAGCCCAATGTTTCCATTTCAGTTAGGAGCCGAAAAAGTTCTCAGTTTGCTGTTTTCTTTCCAGAAGAAATACATCACCTGTAACTAATTTAAGACATTCTTTTACTTTTTGCAGTCACCCATTCTTAGGTTATTACTCTTAGTCTCTTCAGCTGTCTGTACCTCATGACTAACAGAACAACACAGACTTTAAGGCCAATGAGGTTCTGTGGAAAAGAGAAAGAAAAGAGGATATTTCAGTTGAGCTGGTTTCATATCATCGTAGCGCAGTGTATTTCTTTTTGAATTAACAAATTGAAATGTAAGGTAAATTAAAGACACCAGTGGGTATGACGAATGTGCCACAAGGTCATGGAACGCTGTGCTGCTGGGCCAGAGATAAGGCACGAGTGGATTCCATCACTCTCAGGGGAAATAAGAATTTTCACTTTTCCATATAATCCCTATAGTTTGCATGCAACCCTAACCGCCTGTAGGAAACACAAAGCAACTCTTTTTCTCTGATCCACTAGTTTTACAGGATCAGCTCCCTGAAAGACGGGATCAATGAAAAAGAGCGAAAGCCAGAGGCATAAATGTAAGGTAGATCACTTAGGAGTGAAGCTACAAACTTGTAGCAAGTGGTTTTTTTTTTTTTATGGTATCTTTCCTACCAGCTAATTCCAAATCCTTATACTTTCCTTGCTTCTAAAAATCTGTTGTTCCCATGTAAGTGGAAGGGAAAACATATAGAAAATGTTTTCCATCATGGGTTTAAGAATTCCACTAGTCCACTCAAATAGATGAAAGCTTATCTATAATGGGCTTTGGCCACATGCTCTAAATCTCTCACTTCCCTGGCCAAAATTCTTAAGAGTGAGTGTGAGCATAAAATGAAGAAAATGGATGCAACCTTCTTTTGCCTTTGGGCTTATCAAGAACTAAAGTCAGACAAACAAGTGGCTTCCAAGGGAGAAAAGAAGCATCCATTAAACATTTACGCTTTTCTTCTCCCATAATCCCTCACTCCAATGAGCTGTCTGCCAATTTATTCTCTTAAATCTCTTTGATAATCTTCGACTCTTTCATGTCAGATACTTTTTATATTTCTCCCCTAACCGTCTGGATGCCCAGAGATTTCTCTTTCATCAATTCCAGTGTTGAATGTCTAAGAGAAGTTCAATGAGGTTTCGCACACAATGACACGGATACATATGTAAGATGCTGTTTAGGCATTTTATGAATTCCATTTTTTAGTGATATGCTTGAACGTTTAAAGTGATTGTGACTTGCATAAAGATTGCAAAAGTCATATTGGTCATTCCTTTTTTATATATTTGCCAGTGGTAATGTAAAAGAATCTCTGATGTAATCTCATTGTCAGAAGCTGTCTGATCAGAGTTGGAGTTTGAGATATTGAACAAACAACACAGGCTCACTAAAAGAATACATTGCCATGGGAATTCTACAAATGCAGTTTGAATGAGTGCCAAAACAGTCATGTAACTGAGTAATATCAGGGGGAAAGAGAAGAGGCATTGGTGTGGGCTGTTGCCCATAAAATGAAGTCATTAACAGCAACACACAAAAAAAACCTTCTCCTGACACCTGTAAATGCATTACTTTTCACATTATGTTAATAAGAGCGAAAATTATATACCTGCACCATTTATTACACAAAGAACCGAGAAAGATGGTGTGGTGATAGATGAGGGACAGATGGAGGGACTGTTCTCCCTGAAGAGCCTCCATCTCGTCCTCAGTGCACAGAAGGCGGGGGGGGGGGGATCACATTTAAGGGTGACGAAAAGAAAATCATGAGCATGGTTGTTAAGCAAATGGAATCTGACATCAGACTGAAATGAAGCACATCCATAGGTGTGGTTTGCACATTGGTTGTATATGCACAAAGTAATCCAGTTGTTCCTCTGTGTCATCCAGACCTGTTGCGGCGGCCTGCTATAATGACAACCAAAGTGTTGAGCATTGAGTCTGATGTTCCAGCACTAAAGTGCGTGTTTATTTGGTCCAGTCTGCATATGATTAGGTATTCATGTTACCAAGCCCAGAACAAAATAAGCTTTGAACCCCATGAATCTCGGTAAATCGTTTCTGGCTCATTATTTCTTACACTAATTAAGCATTCTGATATTCAGAACTGTGAGGTTTTCAGTTTACGCACAGTGAAAGGAAAGAGACTCCTCAGGGAAGAGACTAAAGAAATCATCTCTCACTCTGACAAACCCCGAGCTGAAGCTCTCACCATGGCGAGCAGATAGTCAATCTCCGTCGTGTCTCCGTAAGGACTCAGGCTGTTCCACACAAAAGGATGATACGCCTTCCTGCACAAACGCATCCACAGTCTGTTTGGAGCTGGAGATCAAGCACTGGCTGCTTGTGTAGTACAGAGAGATAAGAACCGAGAGATGCACTGCACGCTATTTTAGGCCTACGCTCTGAGGCAGTGCATCTGTTGGCATGAGCAACTGTCAATGTTTCTCTCCTTTCTCAGCTGTCACATAAGTAACATTTATTCACCTGATACATGTACTAGAAGCCCAGTTTAAGCACACAGACCACAACTAAGAGTGCATAAATTCCCAATGTTCTAATACAATATGCTTCACAATATAGACTATATACAAAAATACAAGCGTCTTCTGAGTGCCAACATTCATTATAAGACAACCTTGTCTAGAATGTGCATAAACACTGATGTAATCCCTATGATCGCGCTGGCACACCAACTGCCAGAGATGGGCACACCAACTCACCTTTTGGGGCTGGCGCAGGTGCTGCTCTGATAGCTTTCGCATCTCGGCCTTGGTCCACGCCAGCTTCTCCCTAATCAGCACGGTGTAGGTCTTGTACTTGTACTTGACTCGGGACTTGGGTCTAACTACTGCACCACTGCTCTTAGAGTGACCCTGGACATGCTCACCATGTCCGTCACCTGCACCACAGGGAAATATGGTTTAGAAATTAAAATGATCACAGTCTTACGGTTATTAGGGAGCTCTTGGAACAGCCTGGTAACTCACATAGCATCCACAGCTGTTCACCATTTGTCCATTTGCCTGTTATCAACCCCAAACTGTGTGATCACATATACATCCCATCGTTAAGTGTTCAAAGCAAGGAGATATGAAAGTGTAATACAAAAAGTTGCTATTACATGAAGTGTGTTCCCCACTTTCCTCTCCAATCTGTTCTGCAGGAAGACATGCAGCGTCTTTGTTACCTGATGAACTTGTCCTAGACAGATCTAAAACAGAAGAGTAGACAGCGTTGTTTGAAAGGTCAGTTGCCCTAACAGTGTATTTTATCATTATCAGTGATGAGCAACTCAACAATCCACAGTATAATTAAGTAGCATCCATACTGTCAAAATTCTTATTATTTATTACTTTTTGGTTTCACCAAGAGCCACTTGCTTTTTAAATTTCTTGTTGTCCGTTTCCTCATAACATGTTTTGCCGAATTGCTTCTTTCATTCGGAGATGAGGACGAGCCATACATACTTTCGGAGAAGAATCTTTTAAGAATATTTTCCTAAGAGAGGAATATTTAAATCAAATGATTCGGTATGTCTTTATTTCACTTTCACGTCATATAAAGTGGTCTTTTTCATTAATGTAGTGCTGGCTCGCCTACCATAGCAACAGTCGGTGCAGTTCATGTTTGGTAATCAGCAAGTAATGCTCGCCAACCGGTTCAGTAAATTGCGCAATGTTTCCTGCTGAAGCAATGGCTGTTGTGCTTGTGCAGTAGTGCGCTGGAAATGAAACCTGCTTGTGTCACTACTGCTTTCAATGCAACTACGGTCACCTTCACAATCATCAGCTATACCCAATGCAGTATGTTATTGATGTCAAACTATGTGCTCTGGGGTTATTCCCCTATCGCAGAAGGTTTAGTTGAAACGTGTTGACCAGGTGTCCCGTCACGGTTTTCCAACAGGTTGCGCGGGAGAGGGACGCGCATCTCTAACGGTTCTGAGAGCCATTTGAGATTTGGTTTTCCCGGATTTTCCCACGTGATAAAGCAGCACATGTTTACTTTGAGGAGGTTGTTGATCCGTGGTACCCCATGTCATTTCTACGTGGCAGTATGCTATTGTGCGTTCTACGGCGAATACATTTGGCGACAAAACGCACGATGCAAATATAATATCCGTTTTGCTTTGTTTTTTTAATATTTCCTAGTTAAAGAATAGAAGATGATGAGGATTCCACCGAAATTATTTTCGATACATTTGCAGGTTATTTAGCGAGTGTGCTGAGGAGGAGGAGGGGCTATTGGACATCCCGATAAAGAGCTACAATCTCAGCTGAAGAGGGTGAGACACGAACGGAACGGCCAATACTGCGTTGAATTATTACAAATAATTAAACTGCATGTGAAAACGGATAGATATTAGCTATGGTAAAACCTAGCTACCAAAAAGGTGTCCGTTGCAGACGACCGGCATTAGCTAGTGATGCGATCTGAGATTTCCTCCCATTCTTGCAGCGGCGTGTGCCAGGCAACGCCGCTGCAAAACGGGCCTGCGAATGAATGAAAAATAGAAAAATGTAGTCTCGCCACTCATTTGATTGCATAGCTGCAGCGTTTTAATCGAGGCAAGTCTACGTCAAAGCTTTTGTTCCGATGCGGCGCCTTACAAGCAGGCTATGCTAGCTGGGTTGCTTCTCGAAAGAACAAAACGCTGAATTCTGGAGAATCGGGAGCTCGGCGCTGGGAAGACATCGATTAATCCTGTCATTGTTCGTTATATCTGGTATAACTAACGTGTCGTGTTACTTTCTAGACAGGCTAAAGAACGTATCAAAGTCGGCGAAGTATTTCCTTAGTAAAACGGTATGCAACTTCACCGCTGTCAGGCGTCTTCCACCGTTGGAGTTCGCTCAGGCTGCACCTAACCAGTACTGTTTAACAACTTCTCGCTCCTGGAGCAGTGCACGGAGCCCGCACAGGTGGCCGTAGATCTTCAGCTGCAATGTGGAAAACATCAGCCGTGTATTAACGGTATATTAGGGTTTCCAGATAGTGACGTTTCCCCGTTACCTCGTCCGTTAAAAAAAAAAAAAGCAAAGTGAAACGTAGAGGCAAAACCCAAAAAGTTACTTGTAACTGCTTTCTATCGGGCCTGCTCGTTTAATCGTTCAATTTATCTAATTTACACCGCCCCGCCTCCACGAATTCATCTGGACATCCCTTATTAAGTGAAACCCACATAATATATTTATACTCTTTCCAGTACACCAGCATAAAAAATCATTTTAAAGAGAGTCTGATTCTTAGGAGTGATCCAGCATGACTGCTTTGAGGCAGAGGAAGGGAAACAAAGGGAAGGACCCAGTCTCAGAGCCGCAGACCCAGCGGGCAGATCGTGCTGCTGAGGTCCCTGTGAAGCCAGCTCCTGGTCAGTAACCTTTCCCCGGTCTCTCGCCCAGTTGTTCAGTATTATGGACTCGTAATCTGGCATCGTGATGCAACAGGCCATAAAAGTAGCACTTTACATGAGAAGTGATGCAGTGTGTGGGCATTTAAGGACGCTTGCATTACCCTCGTGTGATTTACCATTATCGATCTCTCCAGCAGGTCCATCGTGCTGGACGGCGTTGTGCGTTGTCACCGGCTCTACAGTGGCAGTCGGCTTGGGTCTGCTGTGCTGCATATATGTGGCTACGCTTCATGAGAACGACCTGTGGTTCTCCAATATAAAGGTGAGCTTCAAACGCACCGTCCATGTCGCTGCAGAAAGTGTGCAGCAGATGTGAAGAAATTCTCTTTCTATGCCCCTAAAGCCACTGTGCAGACATTTGGTCCAAAAAGTGAAACCAGTGCAATGTGTCCAGCCTGGCTAGAGAATAACACCATGTTTAAATGGACGCCTAAAAGACAAATGGTTCCTTAATATGTCCTTGATATGTTCCTTAAGTGTCCTTAAAATGGCTCCTTACTATGCTCCTTAAGTGGCCCTGAACCCTTTAAGGAGCAGCTGTAACAGGAGATGTTTTGAATTAATTTATGAAAGATGATGATCTGGCTATTCCTCTTCTCTCTTTGGGAGAAGAAACCGGGGGGATTTTCATTGCATAAATCATTGACCGTGGAATGTTTAACATTTAGAACATGCCTTGAGAGTTGTCAGAATTCAGGGAAAGAACTTGTATGAACAGACAGTATGATGAAGGGTCATATTTGGCTTTTCTGTATGCTAAACAATAATTGTTTTCTATTGCAGACGTCCTCTGGGTGCTTGTTTTTTTAGGGTGGTTTTATGGTTAAATTTTAGCATAGCCTTTACCTTCTTATGCACAGGTTTTTATTTTTATGCATGAACCAGGGTGCTTGCATAACACAATCTGGTTCGGTGGTCTTGCACCATGCTGGTTGCTATGGTATCCTAGCGGTCGACGGCGTTTCAGGAATGGCGGGAAATTTGCTCTGTAGTTCAAATCACGTGGAGGCGTGAATTACAAGTGAGAGGATCCCTGCACTGATGCGGAGGGAACGCGTCGGCCATTGCGAATCCAGGAAGTGCGTGTCGTCACATGACCCTTGTTGCTACTTAATATGCTTTTTTTTTTGTTCTGTTTTTTTAAAATGATATATTAACTTCCAGGCTCGTATCTTGCTGGGGAACAGTAATGTATTCTCCATCTGCAGGAAATGGTGGTTTGAGTGTTTGCAGATTGTCTTGGAGAGTCAGAGTTTGGGCGGGCAGTCGCACTCTAGCACTGTAGCCAAGCAGAGGATAAGGGAGAGCCAGGAAGTTATGTCATGTTTGATCGAAGACGTTGTTGCTCCATGCCAGCATTCTCACCCGTCATGGAAAGGTCTGAACCCGAGGTGCAAACCACATCAGATGAAGCACAGATGGTTTATAGTTGTCTGCTCTGCTTCTTTGTCTTTTGGGCATATCCTTTTGTCTGCCTTTGTTTTGGTTTGTTTGACTTTTTTTTTTTTTTTGGGAAAAACTTGTCTTGTGCCCATTTTTAAGGCATACGTGTGCCATGCCACAGCTGGGATTGGGTTCTAGGGAGCACTGAAATGTGTTCCGTATTTTCTGCCAAATGACAAGGAAAGATTTGTTTATCATAAATACGAGACATTTAGTCTATTTACCATACAGCCTGAATATGAAATGAAGCTTTGGTATCATAATAAAGGTATCTTTTATAAAAAGCTCTTACAGAGTAAATGTTTATTTGATTTGATCTGTACTTCTCATGGATGTGGCGATGCGTGGGCTCAAGCAACATTTATGTGTGTATGTAGTCATATTTCTTCAGCAGCCATGACTATTTGTGTTTTCCTGTTGTATATTTGATGTTTTAAAGCGGCAGTGCCTGTCTTGGCTTCCGGAAGATCTACGGTCCTGCAGTGTTTGGTTCCTACACACCTGAGTCTCATGTTCAAATCCTCCTGAAGACTGTGCTTAACTGGATCAGAACATGTTAGATTTAGGGAAGTTGGGTGCAGCTGTACAAAAGCATTTAGTAATTGGAGCCCTTACTTTTAGTAATCGGAGCCCTTCATTAAAATCAGTAAGCCAGGCTATGATTAGTTGTGGGATTTTAAATGGTCTAATCACTGATAAGGTCACTGAAACTAGATGTGGAAAAATCCCTGCATGTTCTCAGGTTCCCGTTTCCCGGTAGGTGGAGCACATGATGGTGTGTCGGGGGGGTGCAAGGTCACCTCGGGTTTTAAATCATGTCGAGAAGCGACTGTAATGGAAAGAACAACGGGTTTGATTAAAGTGCGCCAGCTGGTGTTTTAAGGTTCGTTTCTGATTTGCTCTCCACTTTCATCTGCGCTCTCACGCCGTAGTGACCAGGAGCGGCTTTGCTCCGTTCATGCAGAGGCTGGGAATGAAATGGCGGAGGCTTTTTTACTCTGCGACTTTCCATTCACCCACGGAAACATGTCCTCTGGGCTGTTTTGGGGGAATGAGCAGGTGACTGGATGTTGCGGTTTGATGCAGACTGCAACTGTATTTGTGGTGAATATGTGGCACACTGGAAATTTAATTTCCCCCTCGCTGTGAGACATTGGTCTATCGAAGCAGATGTAGTGTTGTACTTTATCAGAGACGAGTTGCTGGGAGTACAAGTTGCTGTGTCTACAGCTGTCTGTCTTTTTTTGTTTGGTTTTTTTATTGCTTTAAATGAAATGTTCAATTTAGACAGTTGCATATGGTTTTGCTGATGCAGAGGATGAAGCTCCGTTCACGAGTTATCGATTGGTGTTTGGGTTGAAATTGAGTTTGCGGTGAGGCAAGTTGGACAAAGTTCAGACTTTAAAGTGTACCTTAATCTGATCCAGTTTTCTGGCTGACCCCCAAGCTTTACTTCTTGATGCGTCATCCAGATGCTGTTCTGCTGATATTATCCAGACCTGCCACTGATGTGGTCTGATGCCTTGTTGGTTATTTCTTCTCGGATGCCAGCGTGCGTTGGTGACAGCCGCAGCCAGGACTTGAGTTTACAGCGGGTGAAGTCCCACTCCATACAGTTATAGGACCTAGCAGGCTTCGTTTCAGATAGAGGCTGGTGTTTCAGGGTCCAATCTTACAAATGCTTTTACAAATGCTCTTAACATTTTCCAAAAGGTGTTCCAACTGTTCAGCCCCCCCCCACCCCCCCCCCCTACTTTTCTTGAATGAAGCAAAAGGTCACCAGTTGGGCTCTTCTAACGCTTTTCTCCCTGCATGTTAATCGGTATGGTCCTTGAGGGAACGGCACCGTTTCAGAACTTTTGTTTTGTTAGCCTACTAAACACGGCAACTTTTTGTAAACCCTTGTAAACTCTGAATGTCCGTATAATGCAAGCAATGGGCTAGCACTTTAGGAACAAGCTCCTCCTGGACGACTGGTGAGACAGATGGACTTGGCTGGTTCATTGGTTTGGTCATGGACTGTAGGAGGGAGAATAACTGCAGTCTGTGAAAGTCGGAGAGCAGCTAGACGTCGGCAGACATGGAGGCTCGACACAGAGGCAGGAGCGTGTGCGAGAGTGGCTCAGGGACCTCTCCGGACGCACTGTCCCCAGAACACTTTGGAACAAAAGGGCTCTGGAAGAAGGGGGAACGGGTCGAGGAAAACTCCCGGAACTCTCCGTGGAAGAAGGCTTCTGCTCTAATCTGCTGGCAGGTAGTTGTCATGGCAGCAGGTTTGGTGTTGGCAGGGATGACAGGACTATCCCATGCCTGGTATGTTTACTCCATCCATGAGAACCTGCTGTGGTTTTCACAGTTGGAGGTAAAGTACATTACTGTAATGTTATTAGTACAAGACTGCAGGAATTGTGTGTTAATTGTGTATTAACAAGCCAAGCTGTGTGATAAGGATGCATTGATGTGTTCAGCTAAACTAAGTGGTGACTCAGTATTATGTCTGTGAGACTGAAAGCTATAACTAGTTTGTCTTTCATATTGGTACTGAGAAATATTTGAGATGTTTTAATACATTAACGTTAAATGAATAATTTTAAAAATATATTAAGCCAGACCCAAGTAATATCTGAAAGCTGAAGAGTTTTCATGCACATCTTGTAATTGCCTCTGTTCTGTAAGAGATGTCTATTATTTCCCATTATTATGTTTCAAACATTTTATAATTATATTTTGTGTTTTGTGATTATATTTGTTGTTGGCTTAATGAAACTGTACCAACTTTGTAAACTCTCAACTTTGAGACAGATATTGGGTCTTTAAGGCAGCATTTAGAAGATTCAGCACAAAGAAATAAGAAGCTTTGACATGTTATCCCTTGTTACCTCTGTTCTCTGCTTATTCCCCTTGAATACTGTGATATTTCAACTAATCCTTGGCTGGGAATTTGCATAGGAATGTGTATATAGTTAAGTCAAACTGAGTGGGAACATTGCAGCCATAGTTACCGGAGCACTCTGTCTCTGGTTCTTTTATTTTCCCACTGAATGATTCATGCTATTATGCAATTGAAAATGAAGTAATTCATTATAATTTTGTATTTTTCATACAGAGTGGATGTCATGTGGGTGCCGTTTCTGTTTGTTGTTTTTCCTTTCCTTACTTTTAATAAATTGATTTACTTTGTGGTTGGCAGGAGGTTGAGCGTGAGATTTCCTTTCGGACAGAATGCGGTCTGTACTACTCCTACTACAAGCAGATGCTGAAGGCTCCATCCATACAGGAAGGTATGGAGATTCACTTCCTCATGTTCGCATAATGTCACCATGCTGGCCAATGACGAGCCCGTATTCACGGTGGCAGCCTCCCATTGTCTCATAGCTCGCAACAGCTGAAGGTTGAACTAGGTTCCTTTGTAATATGAAATCATGCCGCTTAATCGTAAAATGGAGACTGTGTGAACTCTTTGTTTCTCTCAGCAAAACAAACATCAAAGTATTTCTAGATTGTCAGAGAAGGAATCTTAACGTGCGCATGCGTGCATGTTTTAAATCAACTTTTCAATTTCTGCTGCACTTTTCAAAAACCTCCCTGCTGCTCCTCTTCCGCTTTGTTCCTTCAATTATTCTGCGTTCAGTCCTGTGGCAGACGGACATAATGAATGAAATATAAATGAGCTATCGAGCGGACCAGCCGTGCTTCTCTCGACCACTTCATCTGCCTGCCGTTATCATTTGCGTAACATGAGAGCAATCATGTGAATGCTTCATTATGTAACCGTGGCGTCTCCGGTAGGAGGTGGTGGGGGGGAGCAGAGCTTCTCTCTAAGTATTCTAAGTGTGCTGAATTGCTTAACTGCCCCATTTTGGGACGGCCTCCTTTTATGCTTCAGTGTGGCGGATCATTATAATTAGGCCTTTACCTACCCAGAAGAGGCTGGCTAAGGGTGAGGCCGTCTCTGCATCTGTTCTCTGGGTGCTGCTGTTGAAGTGTAAATGGCTCGGAGCATATGTAGATCCGTGTTGCGGTAGGGAATACGTTGTTATTGAGATTATCGTCACGTCCCTGTGGCTATAGCTGATTGCTACATAGCTTGATCTATAGAGAGAGACGGCTGAATGGCTCTCATGCGCGTTTTCAAGGTTGTGTCTGTGCGTGCATGCAGGTCTGTCTGAGCTAATAAATGACAACACTACAGAGGCTAAGAGGACCATCAACATTCTCCAGCGTATGAATATCTACCAAGAGGTGTTGCTTAGCATCCTCTACAGAATTCTCCCTATTCAGGTAGGCTGATGTTTCTATGGCAGCGACAATCCTCAATGGCACCCTTCCCCAAATGAGGATTTTGTAATATACTTGATATTTTTTATGACTTTCTAGTCACTTTTTTCTTTGCATATGTGTTAGTTTGCATGTATACGTGGGGGTGTGTGGGTGTGTGTTTGCAGGCGTATCTTGAGCCCATATATTTCTACATTTATACCGTGTTCGCTCTGCAAGCGCTGTATGTTCTGGGCCTCTTCATCACCAGTTGGATGCTGAGCGACTCCTGGCTGGCTGGGGTCCTCACTGGAGTCTGGTACATTCTCAACAGGTACCCCCCCCCCCCCCCCCCCAACATCCCTGCAGCCTTGAGTGAGCCCTTCATGTTCTTCCAAGCCCTTTCTATATAGATCAAACCATATGAATCAATAGCCAAGGGAACTCCGTGATAATCTCACATGTTGTTGTTATTATATATAGGTAATGTATAAATGTAATACGTTTTTAAGCCTTGCTCTAACCTTAAATTCAGTAACCAAAATATTTGGTTTCTTCCTGGTCAGTTTTTAATGTGGAAAAGTTTTAGTGAAAAGCACAAAACAGTAGCTCTAGTAAAAATCACTTCTCCCTGGCTGGACACTTTACTGGCACTGACAAGGTAGGCTACCCCTGATTTTCCTTGGTGGTTCTACATTATCATTAACACCAAAATCTCATGCACTTGATTAAAATTCCACTATAAAACAGTGCCTTCATTTATATTCTGAAATACTTTGAATTCAGTTAAGAGATTGAGCTGAAATACTACCACTGGTGTGTATTCCTAAGAAATAAACCCAGCTCTCCTCTAACCACTTTTACTATTATCCTATTTTGAGCCTGACCTTGGCTGTTCTGTGCGTGCGTGCGTGTGCGTGTGTGTGTGCGTGTGTGTGTGTGTGTGCGTGTGCGTGTACGCAAGCAGAGTAGACACCACACGTGTGGAGTTCACCATCTCTCTGAGAGAGAACTGGTCCTTGCCATTCTTTGCCTTGCAAGTGGCTGCCATCACCTGTTACCTGAGACCACCCCTAGGCTCCACCCACCAGGTATACACCATTCACCACCCCTAGGCTCCACCCACCAGGTCTACAGCACTCACCACCCCTAGGCTCCACCCACCAGGTATACACCATTCACCACCCCTAGGCTCCACCCACCAGGTCTACAGCACTCACCACCCCTAGGCTCCACCCACCAGGTCTACACCACTCATCACCCCTAGGCTCCACCCACCAGGTCTACACCACTCACCACCCCTAGGCTCCACCCACCAGGTCTACACCACTCACCACCCCTAGGCTCCACCCACCAGGTCTACACCACTCACCTGGACAACTTCACATCTATGTTCTAACCCTCTGAATGATTTTGCATAACTGATTACAGGGACTCATGGTGAGCTTCAAGAGGTGTTTGTAGTTCCTGCCAAGGCGTGTGTAGTGTTTACTCTCTGGCGTGTTGTTCCTTTACACTCTGCTTGAACAGTGTAGAGGCGGTGAACTCTGCCTGGTGTCTCCATGGAAGAATTATTCGGCTCAGCTGGACTTGAGTTAGAGACTTCATCTGCTGGTATACGGTTGGGTGCCAGGGTAGTTGGGCTTTAAGGTGTGTGTGTGTGTGTGTGTGTGTGTGTGTTCTCTGTACAGAGGGTGCTGCTGTGGTTGGTGTTTGTGTGTACTCTCTGCTTCTGTCTAACATGGCAGTTCAACCAGTTCATCCTGCTGGTACAGGCCCTTCTCATCTTTACACTCGACTCGCTGGACTTGCTCTTACCGGAGCAGGTAACTCTCTCGCATACACACACGTACACGCTTGCACTCCTACTACCACCACCTCAGGGCTTGAGCCTGCTCTCTTTTGGCCTGTCCAGGTGATGGCGCTCTACCTGGTGCAGCTGCTTAGCCTGCTGTGCGTGTGGCTGCTGCAGTTCTGTAACTCCATGATCCTTGGCTCCCTCGTGCTCAGCTTCATCGTGGCCGTGCTCTTCGTCAAACACTTCCAGGTGAGAGCTGGGCTCCACCCACCCTTTCCGCTGACAGAGCCCTAAAGGCCTGATCGCTGATTGTGGTCTTATCCCTGGTGCACGGGAGTCCGATCTCAGGGGCTGAAGTGCTGCGTAGTAGCATAGTCTTGAATGGTGTGCAGTCCCTAATTGGACACTGTCAAACAAATGTGGTTAGTGCAGCTCATAAGCTGGTCTTTTTAATTACCATTAGTCTTTCATTAGCTTTCGTCTGCTTTATGAACTGCACTCCTCTCAAAGCAGTCTCTTGTAATGCTGCTGCTTCTTTTGTCTCACAGAAGGGCCTGAAGACGGGAGGTCTTTTCGTGCGCATCGCAAAGCTGGCTCTCCACACGCTTCTAGTGCTTGCACTAACTCTCATCATCAATTATTCAGCCAAGGTGAGCACTGAGGCAGGTGCTGCATCAGCAACCCCTGGGCCCAACACACAGATTCCACTCCTGCCTAGTGTCTCTCTCTCTCAACATAATATATGGAATAGTATAAAATAAGTTACTTATAAAATCTTTAATCAGGAAAGAAATGTTCACAGCGTGTCATCAGATTTGTTTGTTAAGCCAGCTTTACACTGTTCAATTAGCATGATTATTATTCTTTCACAGATGACGATCGCAAATTTTGAATTCTTTGGTTGCCAGTTAAAATCCATATTCTCTGAATGTGTAATGTCATACTCCACTGTGGCTGACTGGATGCCTCTGAAACTAAGGACAGACTCCGATTATCTTCTGGCAGTGTCCGATATTTTGCTCCAAAACTTTGCAGTGCAACCACTGCTATGACATGTGTCTAGAAGCAGTGAGTAGGTAACGGCCTGGATTTATGCAGCAGAGAGGAGGCCTTTTTGATGACTGAGATTTTTTGGCAAAAAAGTCCCATATGGATGACACATGCAGAGTGTGGTCATTTTCTAGCATTGTGGGTTTATGTCCAAAAAATCTGTATTGTATAATGTGTCTTTTCTGACTTGCATCTGTTATGGAACTTGGTCAAGATTTTTACCTGCAGTGTCTCATACAATGTGATCTGCAGTAAATGCTGAGCCTGCTGGTATTGCAGCCATTCCATTCAGTATTTTTAGTGCATGGCATAAATCTGAAACATGCTGTTCGCGTAAGTATTCAACCTCTTCACACTAGTTCTTGATAGAACCACCCTTTACTTCGATAACAGTTTGAGTCTGTTGGTACATTTCTACCAACTTTTTTTGCGCTCTGTTGGGGAACGATCTTCACTCAGGTCTTCTGGCTGAGTCGCTCTCAGTTTTTCCGGTTGGTTAGATGACTCTTCTAGACCGAAGTTTTCAGATGGTTCCACAGTTCTCGACCAGATTTAGATCTGGACTTTGACTTGCAGTTTCTACAGCAGGTCACCTTTTTGTTGTTCGCATTTCTGTCTCGCTTTGATTTTTTTTTTTTTAGCACACTGAAGCAGGGTTGTCTTGCTGTACTTTACACCATTCATCCACGGTGTATTCAGTTTAAAACAGACACCCAGTCCCTGCTAAGAAAAGGCATCCCCAGAACCCGATGCCGTCACCCCTCCCTACAAACCAATGGCGTGCAGAGCTCCTGATCGTTGACTGCTGCACCTTAGATCTAGTCCCAGCTGCAGAACTCTCTAGCTCTTTCAAAGTGATTTGTTAGCCTCTCTCTGGCTTCTTTCACAAGTCCATGTCTTGCTGTGACACCTGGGTTTTGAGGGACATCTTGTCCAGGCAGTGCCTGGTTGATGTAATGCAGCTTCTGTTTTCTCAGCTGATCCAGCGCTGCTCACTGGGATATCCAAACATTTGGATAGTATTTTGCAGCCTTATCGTATCTTGTGCAAGTCTATAACTTTATCTCTAATTTCCTTTGAATGCTCTTTGGTCTTCATTTTCAAAGCGTTCCTTCAAATCATCGCAATCTGTCCACTACTGAAATAAGGGGCTCTTTTATCCAGAAAGGGTGAACTTTTTTAATGATTCACATGTAGAGGCCAGTTGTAAGCCACGTGTGTCCTTGTTAGGGTAATGTCTTTCATCTGTGGAAATGTGGTGCTTCCACAGTACATGGGGTGAATAATTTATGTATCTTATTTATTTATTTATTTATTTATTTATTTTTTTGACCGAATAGTTTCTTACTTAAAGCCAGTATCACTTTAATTAATTTTGAGGGTCAGTGTTTTAAAATAAAATATTTAATGGCGCAAAATGTCAACGTGTGGGTCATTGTTAATAGCAATGAATCTGATGACTGTTAAAAAGAATTAATACTTTTACAAGGCTGTGCGTGTGGGAGAAGAAATAAATATGTATATAAAGATTCCAGGGAGTAATTGCAGTCTAATGTAGCTGAAGATTAGAGGTAATAATAACACTGCAATTTTGTCTCTCTCCACTCTTTTGCAAGACATAAGGCAGTTCATAGTGCATTTTAGAAATTCTGCTCTCTCTCTCTCTCTCTCTCTCTCCAGCTGTCTCTGCTTCCCATTCTCCCTTTGGAACAAAAATGTATTTTCATAAATGGATTCACTCAAACATTTTTCTCCCCTTTCTTTATTTGATTCTAATCAATAGAAAATCCTGAAGCTGAGGTCGGATGAGCACATCTTTAAGTTTGTAAAGGCCAAGTTTGGCTTGGGGGCTACAAGGTAAGTTTGGCATTGGGATTCTCCACCTCTGTGGGCTTAAGCCTTTTATCATCAATCAGAAGCATTACTGTAGTGTTTTATTCAGGAGGCATCTCTACGAGTCTGGACAGTGTCATTAATCTCCTGAGATTTATAAAGGTCTTGTCCCTGTGAAAAATAGCATCTAGCACACAGCACAATCTCTTCATTAACTAGCTATTACAGCTAAGGCAGATTATGCCCTACCCCACGAGTGTTAATGACAGTATCGGGCTTCTACCTGACGGCATATGTGGGTGTTTGCTTTTCATGAATTTTCTCCAGCACCTTCTCCTTACGTCTGTCTGTGTGGGTGTCTCTCTCTTTCTGTCTCAGAGATTTTGATGCTAGTCTGTATCTGTGTGAAGAGGCCTTTGGCTTGCTGCCACTGGATACATTTGAGCGCATGGCAGGCACCTTGCTGGTGTACCCGTACCTCTGCACCCTCCTCGTCCTGCTCGTCACTCTGGCCTTCAGTACCCTCACCAACCTCAGGTGCCCCACACACCAGCCAAGCAACCAAAGCCTTTTACTGAGTACTGATGACTCATTTGGCTCATGTTGTATGATTTTGAATATACAATTACTCCATGTTTCAATATAGTATAATGGAATTGCATTTCAAATGGTACTGAAAGAACCCAGATCCAGTTCCTCTTGAGGCAAAGCCAGATAATGACCACTTCTAAATGAAGCAACACTTACGAACATGTAAAATGTGATGTAGAGGATCAGAGAGTGTGACTTCCCTCTAGGCGCTGTCTCCAGCCAAGTGTTGGGTTTCCTCACAGCACCTTGGTAAAGTGGTTAAGAGGGGCAGACCCTGCACAAGAGTGGTTTCATTCTAAACCTTAACCTCGAGGCCTGCTCGTGTTTTCAGACTCGCTAAAGTCCCTTTCCTTCCCGTTTTCTGGATTTGTCCTCCGTCTGCTCCCAGAGACGGCGGGACGGGGCGGGCCTCCTCGGGCCACGAAGAGGCGGCTTTCGTGATGCGCCCGGACATTGCCTACAATCTCCTCCACACGGTCTTCTACGGCCTCCTGGCCTACTCCACCATGAGGTAAACAGGCGGCAGAAGTGGATTCGTAGCCAAGGGCCACCCCGAGATCTGCAAAGGAAGATCTGGATACCTACAGGGACGACCCAGTTCTTTCCTGTCAAACTTGTGTTTAAAGGTTCTTCCCTGCAAACCGTTTAGACCGCTGTGCACTTTGCCTCCCCATTCCTTTGCCTCTCCAGTTATTAGAATTTTCGAGTCCTTCTTTAAATTGTCACAACTTCTTCTCATCTTTAACCCCCATCTTATTAGAGGAAGTCTTGAGCTCTAAGCTTTTTCTGCCTTTTTTAACTGAAACAATAATGCCAAGTGAATTATTTTGCTGGAAGATTGCAGTATATCACTCCCTGAATTTAATCTGCTGTCTTTTGAATACTAACCGGCTGGAGAGCGGGAACTCATCCATAGTTAATGTGCGCTCTCTGTTCTATTGTTCATCGCTAAGCGACGTCTGCGTTGTGTGTGGCTGCAGGATGAAGTACGTCTGGACTGGTCACATGTGCGCGTTCGCTGCCTTCGGGGTTGGCGGGAAGGAGGTGTGGACCCTGTGTCTGAGAGTAATCCACTGCAATGCTAAAGTAAAGGTTAGAAGGATTAACATACGCACGCACACACACACACACCTACATGCACTGTAAGGTAAGCGCATGGAGGCAGCAGAACACTGCTTCGAGGGAAATGGTGTCAGAGAAGGTGAAACAGCCTGAGTGGCTTTGGGATCAGGCATCGGGCCTTTTTTGTGCTGTGATTTCCAGGTGCAGGAGAAGATCTCATTATCCGTGCCACTCTGTGCTGGGCTGCACAGACTTCATGGCTCTTATTGTTAGTCGGCACAGAGATGCCAAACTGAGGGTATACTGCCTACAGTATAGACAAAGTGCTCAAATGTGGTTATGTTGTGTGCTGTGACCGTCATGGGCCTGCATTGTTTTTTTCAAAAATGATTTTGATTTGTGGTGAATGCTCTGATGAATGAATTCACAACAGAACACCTGAGCTTGGTTAGGAGGTGCTCAGTACACAAAAAGAAAATTTATGATTTGTTAGACATTTGTTGTATATTGCAACCTTTTCTGATATTGGTATTATCCAAATATTGCAATAATAATTAACAAATAATATATTGCGTGGCACTAATCCACAGCTGAGGCGATTTAGGATTTTGTGCCTCGTCTCGGAAGAGATCTCTACCTTATGTTACAAGATACGATGATTATGTAGCCGCTCTGAAAGATGGGTAATGGAGTCCAAAAATTGAAGTTGACCAAACAAGTGCAGAGATTGCGTTTCAGTAAGAAAAAGTATGCTGAAAGCTGTGCAACTGGTATGGGTGGAGATTTGATTTCAGGCAATGCTCACGATCAGCTTTCCATCGCAAGTGCATTTGGATTTTATTCCACTAGGTGGCAATGTAGTAACAACTTTTGTCATACAATAAAAAAAAAAAAAATGTTTTTTTAATTGAAAAAAAAAAGCCTTATTATTCCCTTCATGTTCTAGGTATGTTAACATGCTATTTCCTTTTCCGCAGCTGAGGCTGATCAGGTACTCTGTTCCGACCGTGATCCTGGTGTTCCTTTATTACAAGGTGAGCTTTGCACCTGGGCTGTCATTTTTCGATGGTGTGTATTGGAGCTGAGACACCACACTGCAACACTGGCCTCCCCCTGGCATGCAGACAAAGCGCAGTGCTGAAATGCTAGGCCCCTCCCAATGTCTGTTATTTAAAGATGGTTTTTACTCCTGCTGGGCTAATTCTGTTCTGTCAACAGCAGAATTGCAATGTGCAATCAGAAATGGTGTGTGTTTGAACCTTAGAGTCAAGCTTGTAGCACTATGATTTTACTCTCTCGCTTCTCTCTAATGCTATGTCTTAAAAAAATAAAAATCTATGCATGGATTCATTTCTGTTTTTGCACTATAGTTCTGGCCCAAAATCTTGGAGGAACTTTCTGAGCTGAGGGAATTTTACGACCCGGACACCGTGGAGCTGATGACATGGATTAGGTAAGCCAAGATGCACAGACTGATTTCACAGATCATAGTAGAGAGGCCTGGTCTCTCTCTCTCTCACACACTTTTACCCCTGCAAAATGACATTCTCTTATCCAGAAGAGTGGATGGGGATCCGTGGTGGAACAGCAGAGTACCTGTGGTCTAAGTGAGGAGTGACTTGGTTTTGATCTCGTGGCATCAGTTCATGAAGAGATGGCAGAGAACCACCTGCTGTGCTTTATCAATGCCATCATTTTCAGCTCAACAGGGGCTGTGTGTTTGTCTCCGTGTTCTTGTTGCTCATTCTTGTGCATGCGTGCACGAAAGACTGGGAGCGAGTCAGACACGGACCGAGCACATGCGGGTGCCTACGTCACATGACACAGGTTGTCTCCCTTCCAAAGGAATCCAATTTGTGTTGGAGGCGGGGGGGGGGGGGGGGGGCGGGATTAGAGTGTGGAGTTACTTTAGCTGGTGCGGTGACATTAATCCTCTTTGCCATGCTAATTAGGCTGCAGATGAAAGAGTTAAGCGGAGATCGCCTTTCAGCACAGCCCGCTGCTGCCAGTGCGCTCTGTCTCCGTCTCGCATGCAGATTTCCAGAGATCTCCGTTCATCTGACGGAGTAGTGGGTGGAATGGTGAGAGGATGCAGCAGACCTCGGAGAGCCAGCTGAGAGACATAGCCATGAAAGAGAATGCACTTTGTATAATGAATTAATATGCAGTGTTGATAGGAGGAAGGGTAGATGAGTAGTCTTAAACTCTGTGTGTGTTCATGCTTTCTTCTCAAGGCTGCGGAAATATAAGACAGGAATGATGTTAATGGTATGCATTACCGTTAACCTCTGGGGTAGATGGGTTTCTTGGTGTTGCATTGAATTATTGGCAAAGCCCCTTTTCTGTTTCTGTTTAATACCACAGCCAGGTTGGTCTACGGCCTCCTGCCTGTTTCTTGCAGTTTTTTGGACTTTGGGGGCTTTATTGTAAACTCCCGCAACGGGCAATGGCTCACTGAGGTCTCATTTCTAACTGTGAGTACTCAGACATGTTGACTACACAAACCACATCTATGGTTTCACTTCCAACACAGACATTTGCCTGGGAGCTGGACTTTCTGTTGAATGCATATTTCTGCCCAGCCTTATCAGATACTAGCTCATGATGTGCACTGGACACTTTCCAATGGGGGGGGTGTGTTACCGGCTTGCTAGAAGGCTTCATTAATGAGAAATACAGTAAATACACTCCACTACTCCCTGAGACAAAAGCCTCACTGCGAAAGGCACAGACAGCTCTCCTCTTTGAGCAGATAATAGAAAAATGTCTCGGCTGAGGACTTTTCGCTAGAAGCCGATTCAGACTCCGATACCGACCGAGAAGCACCGTCGTATAGCTCATTGCGATTCCAGCAGGTTTGTGCCCCTGTTGCTTCCCAATAATGGTGGGTTTTGGAATGGGAAGCAGAAGGTGTGCTTGAGGCAGCAAAGTGGTGATCTCAGTTAACCTACAGGTGGACAACCGCTTGAATTAAGCTGTGTGAATAGAGAAGTCTGCAGAGGCATTAAGGTGTGTCAGTTTATAGGGTTTTCTCCAACTGAGCTTGCCTAATGTGCTGTCAGGATAGTCTGGTGCGTGTGTGTGTCTGTCCATCTGGCTGTCGGTTTCCCTCCCTCTCGGTGAGTGATCTGTGGCCGTCTCGCTCCCACAGATCTGTGCATGATCTTTGTTGGAACTCTGATGCCCTGTCATCACAGCCAGTCTCATCACTCTGCATGTCTGCCTGTGATGTAATTAATTCTCCTCTCCTGTCTAGCAATTTTGTATCACACATTCTTTTGTTAGGGAGGGGGAAAAAACATTTATTTCCGAATGTTGCCTTGTTTTGGAATAATGAAGACAAATTAGCCTTTTGTTTCCTCGGGAGGCAAAAACTTCCATCGCCCCTCAGAGCAGCACGGGTAATTTATGGTCCCCAAACGAACAAAGTTGTTTTTCATTTTTCCCTGCTGCACTTTCTCTGGCTTTTTTTTTTTTCCTACCCCCCCCCCCCCACCAAACCAAGTGGTTTCGCTTCCATTCTGAGTGTCGTTCAAACAGATTTTCTTCTCTCGTTTTTATTTCCCTAAAATTTAGCATTGTGGGGTTTTTATCAAGGTGGCTTCCTTGGGGGAACCCTCAGCAGCACGTAGCCAGTGCATCTACGCCGTGTCCCCCGACGCTTGTCTTACAACCTCACTCCCACCCCTGCTGGCCCACCGTGCCCCTGCTACTTTGTCTAAATGCCGCCGGGTTGATTGTTGATCATGTTCACGAATTAATCGGTTTGCCTGACCCCCAATTTGCAGTTTCCAAATCACTTTTTTTTTTTTTTTTTCTGGCTTTGACTGCCACTCTAGGAACCCTTGGAGAGAAATTATTTAACAGAGTCACTTCCCCTCATCTGCAGATCAATCACATGACATTTCAGTAGCTGCTCTCACCTGATCGATCGGTTCATGACTCTATCTGAACTCCTTGATCAATATTTGCCTCCCTGTGTGTCCCTGTCTGTCTGTCTTTCTGTCTGTCTCATGCTTCCTCTCCATCACTGTCTGTCATTTCACCTGTCTGCCCGTCTCCCTGTCTGCCCGTCTCTGACAACGCAGAATTTGCATACCACGTAGACATGGACTGGAGGTTTCACTGTTGGACCACTGTTGAACCCAGACGAGACACGCGATCTGAGCGGCTTGAATCATGGTACAGTTGTTCGTGCCTGAGGCAGCGGTTCAAGCGTCTCAAAAGCAGTTTGGCCTCCTGGGATTTGCGCACACTCTCTGTAGTGCCCAGAAAGTGGTGCGATAAACAAGTGTGTTTTGAGTGAGAGATGGCAAATGCTTCCACAACGGCTCTTTCCAGCCTCCACACGCGCAGCTGTCGAAATTCTGGTGCAGTTTACAGACAGAAGGGTCAGAATTTGGCACAAATGGTGAAAATGAACAGCACAGGTTGCTCGTTGTGGGTGGATGGGGTGGGATCCCTGCATCCCAAACATCTTGGGGTTTGGAGGGGCGGGCTCTCACTGTGGATGTGTGGCTGAAGACATGTACAGGCACTGCATGATACTGTAGAGACCAATTAAGCATGAACTATGCCACAAAAATGGGTCCTGCTCGAGTTCCAGTGCAGTTTCCCTAATAAAACCTAATACGGATGTTACCATTTATAAGTGTAAATACAGATGTCTTGATTACAAATATGATTTGCTCCCAGTCCAGATGTGCCAGTGGTGTGAATGTTGGTGCCTGCATAGTGCCTGGGTGTGTGGGGGGAGCACGAGGCCATACAGGCTCTCATTATCGACTCAATTCTTACCTTTTAATAGTCCATTTCATCACATTTATTGCGGCAGTCAGTCAGCCAGGCGAGGCCAGCATCTCTGAATGCTCTCTAGTGGTAACAGAATATTCCCCCTGAAACACGTAACGTTTAGGTTAGGTTTAGATAGTAAGTGTGTCTTTTGTCTTGTTTCATCGTTGTGCGTCGTATCCCCTCCCCACATCCCTTTCTCTTTCTCCCCTTTCTGTTCTTTAAGTATAAGTGCTGCTTGACTGTTTTGCCCACCTAACTCACAGTGCGATAGATTTCCTGCTGGCGTTGCACTGACTAGCCAGTAGAGTGAGTGAGTGATGATGCGTGTGCACTCACGTGATGTTTGCTCTGCTCATCTGTTTGGGCCAAATCGACAGCAGATACCGACTGCGGCCATTTTAGACGTTTCGTCTTTAAGTTGTTGACAGCTGGTGCTGATGACTGTTTCCTTTGAGTGTGTTGGTTTAACTTTGATTAGATACCGGCTGACCACTGAAACCAGTATGCTTATGAGAAATACGTTTGGCGGTTTTGAACATCCGCTGGCATGCACAAGTGAAGATAACTAGCACAGTGGCTTGCTGGTGAACGCGTTTGCCTCTCAGTGATGAGGTCCCAGGTGTGTGTCCCTATCTGGGTGGAGTTTTCATGTTCTCCTTGTGTCTGTGTGGGGTTTCCTCTGGGATCTCTGATTTGCTCCCACAGTCCAAAAACATAGAGATTAGGTGAAATGAGTTGCCCTAAAAAACTGTGTGTTACTGCATGCCTGCATGTCCAATGATGGATGGTGCTCTGTTCTGGGTGTTATTGTCTCTCCCCAGCAAATGAGAAGCTATGGCTTCTCACTGGTGTGTTGACTTGGATGTAAGTGTTAGTATATTGATTGATATGAAGTTACACTTAAGTTACATATTGTGCTGCAGTTAGCTTGCTTGCTATACATTGAAGTGCCGTAATTACCAACCGTTGGGTTGTGGACAGCAAGTTATAAATTGTTAACAGAGGAATTATTAGGATATACCAGTAAATAGATTATCCATTTATTTGGTTAATTCCAGTATGAGGTCATTAATTTGTCAGTAGCATGGTTTCCCAGAAACGTTGGCACAGTGGCAGCTTCCTTCATGACAGCGAATGGTCAGTGCCGGTCCCCTTCGTGAATATTAATGACATTTAATTATTTTTTATAATGCCAGTGGGCTGGGGGCTAACATGAGCTGACATTTAAGTAAGAGAATATAGTTCTGATATGAAATGCAAATCGGTCCAAGGAATCCCTTGTAAACAGTGAAGAACTGAACAGGACTGCTGCCCCCAACCCCCTAAACAGAAGACAGGAAGTGACCTATGAACCTAAGTTACTTTGTGTTTACTTTTAAGGGTTTTTCGCTTGGTTTTTGGAACCCACCCTCCAATGCAATGACCACAAGCAGCAAGAACAACAACAACAACAACACTAGACAAGCATGAACAAAAAAGAAAAAAGTAAAAAAAGACAGGAGCTGGGAGAGGAGCAGCTTGGAAGTGATTCGCAGACTGTGGGCGCTGTGACTAAACACACAAATCATTATTCATCTGGCAGAGCTGAGAGCTGATTCACGCAGACTAAAAAGGGTCGCCACCTTCTATAAAACATCTCACTAGACCCCTGTAGTGTGTGCTTGACCTTCTCAAGGTCCAAGTAAGACGTTGTATCTCTCAACAATGTGGAAAACGAGGAGGAGTAGGAGATTGTCAGGCCAGTGGGATTCTTTGTCTAGCAGGGTCAGCTGGGACTGCAAGGTGAAAGGTCGGCTGGAGCTAGCCATCAAAGGGCGTGAGCTGACTCTGAATCCAAAGACCCGGAACAGCTCAGTATTCTCTTGGCTGCATCCAAGACCTAAACGTGTGTAAGATTAACCTAACTGGGGGCTATAGTACCAGTCACATGTGGCATGGTGCTTCCTGTAAAGAGTTTAAGTTTGCATAAATGGTTTCATGGAAACAACCTTTTAGCAGAATAAAACCGATGTGAGCGCAAGAAGAGGTAGAACTGAGTCTAAAGCACCTACCCTCCATAAATTAAAACTAGTCTCAGCCCCCTTTCTCATGCAAGTTTGTTTTTATTTCATGTTGGTTATCGGAAAAAGATGTTATGGGAGCTTCCACTGGAAAGGGGGTGTACTGCACTCGTGTAGGAAGGAAGGGTGAAGGTTCCTCCTAGAATTCTTAGTCCACTTAATTTAGATGAATTCAACATGGGAATGAGCATGAAGAGTTGGGGGGGTGGGGTTATAGCTGTTCTGAGAGAGGCTGGCAGAACCATCTTATGATGTTTTGGTGCATAATCAGATTGAGTTCCTTTTTTAATATCGATAATACGATGACTCGGTCAGGAGAGAGCACTTGCACTGGAACAGGGAATTGTAGGCCTTAATCTGCTGTGGGAGTGTGTAAGAACCATTGTAGTATAGTGAACGCATGTGTGCATGGAAGAGCTTTTTTTTCCTGTGTGTATGTGTGCGTGCAGACACATTTCATATTCTCGTAGCGTGTTTTTTACCTCCCAGAGGTAAAAATGTGGAGCCTGTGTGTGTGTGTGTGTGTGTGTGTGTGTGTGTGTGTGTGTGTGTGTGTGTGTGTGTGTGTGTGTGTGTGTGTGTGTGTGTGTGTGTGTGTGTGTGTGTGTGTGTGTGTGTGTGTGTGTGTGTGTATGCACGCAGGCGGGTATTCATCTTGCTACTAAATCCTGCTTCCCACAGACATAGCTTTGGTGCCGAAAAGTAATGTGTGTGTGTGTGGTGGCGTGGCATGGCATCCTCGGTGCTGTGCTGCACTGTACTCCGCAGGCTGCTCCTTCTTCAAAGTCTTCCCTCGGGAGTCTGATACCACCTCATTTTCTTCTCACATTAGCCACTGCCGATGGACAGGGAGCTTCGCACGCTCTGACAAATGGCAACCCCTCCATACTCTATTACTGCTCAAGCCTCTACCCTCCCTCTCTCCATTTCCTCCATACTCTTCTCCGTGCGTGTGCGTGTGAGATCAGAGGTGAGCTTGCTGCAGAAGAGGAGGGCCTACAGAACGCTGAAGGACGGCGCTCTGTAATTGTAGCCATTTTTCTTCTTGCTCGGCTCCGGATCGAATGCTCCTGTAATCGCTCTGTGCGCGTGTGTGTGTGTGTGTGTGTGTGTGTGTGTGTGTTAGAAAGAGGAATAAGGATTGTACATGATTTGTCCTGAGAGGGGTTGTGTGTGTGTGTGTGTGTGCTTTCACATGTAACTGTCCTCTCTTTAGGTCCGTGTTTATTGACCCTACCCGTGGTTGAATCTGAGGCTGTCCTCCGAGGTTCCTTGAACACAAATGCTCCAGTGAGCAATGTCTCTCCTCTCTAATGAAACTCTCATCCTGGTGCGTGCCTGCTCTAATGAAACATTCCAGCCAACAAACATCTGTCGGAATAAACTGGACTCCACTTTTGGGGTGGGCTCCGCCCACCCTCCTCCACCTCGCCTTAGAGACTGACCCTGACGAACAGAATCGTTTGCTTCTGGCCCTAGAGGAATGACCATTGCGTAGTCAAGGAAACGCATTTTTCGAGAGAATGGCTGCGCATAGCTCCGGCATCACTTGCGTTTGTCTGCCGTGTATTTTACGTGACTCAAATTTTTAACAGTTAAAGGATGTTTGCATAAATGCTGCCCTCTTAGCAGCAGGTTTGGTGTATTAATTACATATGAGTGCTTAAAAGAGTGGTTACAGTATTTTTAATTTTTTTCTATAATAAAAAACTAAATGTAAATTCTATATTTACCCATCATATAGCACTTACCATAATGACACCATAACTCTCTAAAGCAGCAGAATTTGATTTAAAAGTGGTAATTGCATCACAGATGTGTCCCAATTGAGCTAGGATCAGACCACTTTGCATTTAAGTAATGGAAGTGTACCCACGACCCCCTCTAGAGGCCTCTAGACCCCCTCTAGAGGCCCCCTCCCTGTGGTTGGAGTGACTGTCACCAGCCAATTGCATCTTTCTCTCATTGCACGTGCCCCCCCCCCCCACACACACACACACAAATGTAAATTTTAATGTTGCATAAAGAAATGAGTAAAACAAGCTGAGGTTTGTGTGTGTGCGCGCAGCTCCAGGACCCCCACGCGTGCTGTGTTTGCGGGCAGCATGCAGTTGCTGGCTGGCATAAAGCTCTGCACTGGCCGGGTCCTGACCAACCACCCCCACTACGAGGACCAGGCCTTGCGTGAGAGGACCAGACAGGTGAGTGCTGCTCACTCAATTACTCACTCTTCCTCGTTCAAGCGGCTAGGTGCTGGTGTGTTGGAACACAGGGCTTAACGTGCTGGCTGATGCAGCCACGTGAAGTGATGCCCATTGCTGCTGAATTCCTAACGAGCCAGGCCCTGGATTGCGGCGGCGAGCCCTGCCGTACATGGATTGAGACCGTAGGCAGTTGAGGCAGCCTGCCAAACCCAGGAGATACGGTCTTCTGATCAACAATGATCTCAGAGAGGAGAGAGCAGGTCCAGACCTGGTCAAGCCTCCAAGCTACACTGCCTGTCTCATCACCTGCCTCTTTCTAGAATTCTGTCACTCACACACACACACACACACACACACACACACACATACACACACACATTCTTTCCCCCTTTCTTATTTTCTCATTCATTCTCTCTTTTTGTCCAAGATGCAATGGCGTTTTGTCTCTGCTAGCTCTGTGCCCCAGAAGGAGCACAGTTTTGCATGTTTTGTTTCTCACAGAGATTAATTGAAGCGCTCCACACCTTTCCCTGACTCCATTAAGCAGAGTGCAGGGGCTGGAGGTAAGACTCTGGAAATGTTCCGGGGCCGTGGGCACCAGTGCTTTCGCAGTCATAGGACTGTGTGTGGAAGCATGTCTAATGAGCAGTGTATTAGCGGAAAGCCAGACCAGGCACTGGCATGGCTGCTGGGTGCAAGCAGAAGTCGGGAGGAGAGTGAACTTCTACTGAATGAGATCTCACCTCTGATTAGTTCACACGTTACATTTTTTTTGTGTGTTTATATATATCCCATACACATTTAATGCTTCTTTGTGCATATGTAAGAGAGTGGAGATGTTTCCAGATTGTTTAAGAAAGCCAGTCTCTCTCAAACTGTGTCTGCTTACAGAGCCCAGAAACCAAATCCAAGCCAAGAGTGGCACATGATTCCCTTTGCACCACCATTTTTCTTCTACAGAGGCTTTTTATTTGTGTGTGTGGGTGTGTGTGTGTTTCTTCCCTACTCAGGTGTATCAGATCTATGCGAGGCAGTCTGCTGAGGAGGTTCACCGCCTCCTGCTCTCTGCAGGAGCCGACTACGTCGTGCTGGAGGACAGCATCTGCTATGAGCGCCGCCATAGTCGCGGATGCAGGCTACGTGACCTGCTTGACCTGGCCAACGGACATGTGGGTCTCTCTCTCTCTCACTCTCTCTCACACACACACACACACACACACACACACACACACACACACACACACACACACACACACAAACAAAAAAAAACAGCATCCTTAACAGTGCTGCAGCTACTTGGCGGCTGGGTAGCTGGTTTCCAGTCTGCTGCTTGCAGGCACTGCTTTGTGTTTTAAAGTCCTGCAGGGTTGGCATTCTGTGCCACAGTTCACCATCTCATATGGTCTTTGGTAGGCATCAGGTTCCCAGTCCTACACCAGTTAGTAGCCCTCAACTTTACAGTGGCAGTTCATGTACATTTCAGACTTCGGTTTCCTCGTGTGTAATCATGTCGCAACCTTCCACTTATGCATGCTCAGCTTTCAGAGGAAGTGTAAATAAAGCATGGGTAAATGAACAGAAGGATGTTAAGACCCAGAATGGGGTATCTCTAGACCCAATTTAATGAGGCCAATTTAATGAGCCTTGCCCCAGTGCAATAATGCGGGTAAAACTGGAGTAGAATTACATGACCCAAACACTAGCACCATGTATGTTCACTACAGGTACTACATTTTCCATAACCCAGCATCTTTGTAAACACTCGAGCAGCTAACACTTTTGGTCAGAGCCAGCTTCAGTTTCTTTGCTCAGTATAAGGAGCTAGCAGTAGAAATCAACTGATGCTAGTCTTTAAAAGCAAGCTACACATTTTAAAGCCAGCTACTTATAACCATTAAACCTTACAAAAACATACATTAGGCTGCTAAAATGAGGCGTTGGAAAGCTGGCACAGCTAACTAGATAACACGAGCTTGTGAAATGTAACCTGTAAACAGAAAACAATGTAAAATCAAGCTAATAACATTCTAACATGTGATGAGGGTAATAATGCATTCTAATAACAATGAAGTAATATCGTAATAATGTATTATATAAGGGAAGGGTATGCTGGGCACACAGCCCATAAAGGGCCTCTTGTGGTGGGGCTCCAGAATTTTGCACTGTGAACAGGTAGTGCAGAAACACCCCGACCCTGATGAAGCAGAATGTGTTTATTTTTATATATGCACCATTGCACCAAACTGTCAGCGCATGGCGTGTTGGAGCCTTGGTGCCCACCCACCCCCCGTCAAGGCTCAGCTGAGGCGACCGAGCTCCCAACTTGCCCGTTCTGATCTGCACGTAGTCCAGATCCCTTCCCCGCTCATTTGACGCAACAAAGGTGGACTTGCTCCAAATTTGAACTCCTCCAGTCTCTGACCCCCATCGGATCCGGTACCCTTGCAATGCCTGCATTCTTTTTCCACGATGTGTGCGCGATTTAAGTTTAACTCCCCATATGGCACAGATGCACACACGATGCACACAAAACATTAAAGACGACCAGCCTTGATATCTGTTGTTGGGAGTGGAAGGCCATGCATGCGTGTGAAATTCAAAGGGTTGTGCCAGCAGCCTTCCCAGTACCTGTGGCAGTGTGGGAACTGGCTCTTCCTTTGATTAATTCATCTCAAAGCGCTGCGCCGCAGCCTTCAGTTCATCTGGGACTATTTACAAAGTGAATGTTTAAACACTTCAGGGCAAACCTCGCTCTGTGATCTCTTTCAGAGATAAAGACTCTTAACTGAATTTTTACCTCTTTCAACTGAAATGTGTACAGACAAGACATATTCCACATGATTATGCTGAATCTTAAACTGAATTCTGAAATATAAAAATATTTCCTTAGCATATTTAAAGTTCATTCATATTAGCCACTGTCAGGTGGTTTAAAAAATGTATGCCATATTCACAGATCCAGGGTGAACCTAAACTTAGTCTAAAAAAAAAAAATTCTTATGATACTTTCACTATTGGCATTGCAATTTCATACAAACCTGGGCTTAATCCATGTCTGGGAAAAGAGCCCTTGGTGGGATGTTAGACTTTTATCTTTAATGAGCAGTGTTGGAACTGTACACAAGTGTGTTGGTGTGTTCCTTAATAAAAACAAAAACCATCAGGATGTTTGTGAATAAGCTGTCTGTGTTGTGGGCTTTAGATTATGGATGGGCCTGGAGAGAACGACCCCGACCTGGTGCCCGCCGCTTACCCGCGCTTCTGCCAGGCCGTCAGGTCGGGCGAGCCTCCGTACTCCAGCCTCTTCGCCCGCGTCTTCCGCAATAAGACCTTCCACGTCTACAAGCTGAAGAAAGCAAAAGAAAAAAAGTAAGGCAGTCGCGTAGCTGCCGGCCGGCTGCCCGGTGTGGCGTTGGGGGCGCCTGTCCGGGTGTTTGGACAGCCGCCTGATTGGGCCATGCAGGCAGATGATGTTAGGATGGTTCTGAGACTCTCCCTCCAATCTAAAGCAGCAAGAGTTCATGTTTAAATGAGACCGAAAGCGAGAGATGAAAAACATCGTCCCTTTTCCCTCTCCCTCCCGCTGGTCTTTCTCCATTTTTCATTTCTTTGCACTCACCATCCCTTGACACGTGCTACAAACTCCCATGTTTATACACACACACACACACACACACACACATATATATATATACACACACAGTAAATTAAATGCTAAATTAAAATGCTGAAAGAAACTTGTTTTTTTTCTTCTCCTGGTTCCCACTTCTCCTACCCCCCTTGCACACATGAACCTGATTTTGTGTGTGTGTGTTGGGGGGGGGTGTCAAATTGGGAGGGGAGAATCCCTTCATTACAGGGATATATGAATGTATTTGAACCTTTGGGGGTAATTATTGTCTAACCCTGCGTTGTCTTTACATCTGCCAAGCCATTTGGCCTGTGCTGTCTCTGGCTTCCTGTCCCAGAGACATTGCTGTGTGGATTTTAATGAGGGCGCATTCTCATGATTGCGACCACAAACGGAGACCAGCTGCTCTTGGCCTCTTCGAACAACTAATAAGAGCAAACCTTGGTAACAGGCAAGGCAAAACTGCTGTGGCTTTCTCACAGCTCCAGCGCCGTGAACACTGCTGATTTGTTCGGATTAATTAATGATGCAGTGTAATTTAGTGCTTGGCACATCGTCTTCACTGGTGGAGGAATAACAATGGATGCTTTTTTTCTTTTGTGTTTTTTTTTTTTTTTTTTTACTTTGTGAGCTCAATTATTCAGAAACACAGTTCCTCATTTTTTTTTTAAAGGGAGTAACATATTCTGTTACATTTGTTTCAGCAAATTGAATTACGGCGCTTGTTCGCACAGTGCTGAGAACCCTCCTTCTGTAGTGGGTGATGTAACGTGCTAAGTGTTCTTCAGAAGAGGTGAGCGTGTGCATACAGTGTTGCTTCCCTTGTTCCTGTTTCATTAAGGTCTCCGTGAATGAGTTGTGCGCCAGTGCCTTACTGATCTCCGGTTAGCCTGGGTGAGTTCAACCAAGCTTTTACAGAGCTCAGAGCTGCACCTTGAGGAATCGTCTCGACCGAATTTTTATTAAAGCATTTTTCAAGCTGTTTCAGACCCTTAGCACTACTGAAATTTATGTTTCATGGGTAGGACTATCATGCTCTAAATCCCATTCTTTGATGTTCTTTAGAGTGTCTGTACCCATAACTCTGAAAAGAATTGCAGTGGAGTATACGTGTACATAGGCTCACTTGGGCATTAAAAAAAGGGAACATAACTCATCTTAAGCCTGATGTGTTGGTGGCACGAGGCACCTGTGACCCGTGTTGCATATGGCATCGTCCTTGACGGAGTGTTCCAATCGAACTACGTTTGTTGTACATTTACTGCACGTTTTCCTTTTTGATTCTGATGAGGTTAAAGAGATTACGCAAAAATGACAGTCCTCGGCGGTTGCTGACTGGTCTGTTGTCAGTAGAGGATATAAACTAAATAGCATGATATTGATCATGTGATGTTACATGTAAATGAACAGTTGTACTATATTGTTTTTTTGTGAATGCCATTGTGCTGTTTGTTTTTTTTGTTTGTTTTATATAAATTTGTGGATAGTATCTTTCCTTTTGACTTACTTGCATTAAAGTACACTGGCTTCTTGGATACATTGATGTACTAATATACTAATAAAATAAATGCACCCCCCACCCCCAGCTGTATTTTTTTTAAAGCTTCAGTTATATGACATATTACTAATCAGATCGTTTCAAAATTTTATTTTTCTTAAAGCCTATACGGACAAATGACTTGCTCCATGCACTGAAACCATAATAGTAGTAAATAACTTTATTCATTGAGAAAGAAAAAAGTAAACATGTCAAATGAGGCAAATACAAAACAGCAGGATATTTTCACAGAAACCCAAACTCATGTTCAACCACATAAGCAGAGTCTTGGTATCTTGATATTTTCCAAAAGAGGTCTCGAAAGCAATAACTTTTGTTCAATATGTACAAATGAGGTAAAAACATTATTTCACAATATGCAATACTATATATTCATCACACAAATAGTCAGCATTAGCTGGATTTTAAGGTGGCACTTGTCTGCCTGGCATGATGGGAATCCCTATAGGGTTTGAAACAGACCCTCCGTGTGTCTCATTTATCATCTTTTTCTCCGTTAAATCTGTATCCTTCTCAATCGTGTTACGGGAATGAATCCAAACTCCAATCCTCGTGGATCTTTTATCTTGTCTATAAAATAGCAAACGCTGCAGTACCGTTTTCTCGACTTGAAAAGCTCATTTTATACTTGTGTTGCTGCCTTTAGAGAAATTGGCACTTTTGAGATCCATAATAAGAGTGACGATTTTGCTGCCGACTCCCATGATCCTTTGGTTCACAGCATGACAGCGAGCGATCGGTTCACATTAGGATTAGCACTCTGATGTCTTTTAACGCACTCCTACTCGACACAGCCGGCCTGTCACGCTCCACATGCGCCTGTGCTCGCAAAAAAAGGAAAAAAAGGAAAAAAAAAAAGGCGGGAATGAGAAAATGGGGGGGGGGGACCCTAGGATGCACAGAACACTGGGTGAGCATTTTTATGGTACCATGCTGCTCCTCGTGGCTGCCATGCGACTCCGTTAAAACAACCTGTGCAGGGGTGGACTGGGGCGTGCATGTCGAGATGGTGTATGGATGTACACTAACTTCTACAGTGCTCCAAGATGGACTCACCTGTACTCTGGGGTGCACATTGTTTGTTGCCAGAGGTTCAGGATGTAATCAAGAGGGGGCGGTCAGCAGCGAGGCAAAGCAAAGTGGAGCCGTGTGACTGCGATCCTACCAATCAGGAAAGCTCCAGCACAGAAATCAGACACGGGATGCAATCAGACATGCATGCATACATACAACCCTGCCCACACCCACTCACAAAATAGCCTTTCATTTTCAGCGGACCTGATTCCTTTCTCCACCCTGTTTTGGTGCCGTGTTAGGGGGCCTAACAATGGACAGCTCTGGAGTGGTCTGCACCCCACCACAGTCCAGCGTGTCCCGCACACATTTGTATTCCACACCAGTGTGTGCCTTTTTTTTTGGCTGGAGAGGGGACACGATTTATATTCCTAGCGAATATCGCCAGAGAGGCTGAACAATAAGGCCGCTCTGTCCCTCGTTTTTAGTGTTTCTAGCATCTCCTTTATTTTTTTCTTTTCTTCCCTTCCACAGTCACTTCTTTCTCCTGCTGTCGGTCTGAAGGGGAGTAAAATTTATGAGGAGAGTGGTATGTATAAAAAAATAAATAAAACAAGACAGCCACTGAGCGCGTAGGTGTTACTGATGAACGATGAATGCATCGAGGTTCTCTGACAGCACAGGCAGCAAAAGGATCAGAAAAGCAAAGCACTGAAGGCCGGGGAAAAACTACACACTGCCGGTGTCCAAGCACATTCTGCTTTTACTTAAAAACGGAACGCAAATATATAAGACGGGATGGTAGGATGATAGGTCGAGTGGGATGGGGACTCTGCTAGTGCAAGTCGCAAAGTTAGCAAACGCTCCTGTTCCCCTCACTGTTGTTCATGAGTCGTCCAAGTTGCAAAGAGGCTTCCAGCAGGCTTGGAGTGTCATGTGCAGATGCTCGTTTCTTTGACTGGCACCTCCAGTTTGCAGCTCATCGGTAATCCGGGGCAGGCCGAGTCTGTCTCCGTATCCTTCAGTTCTCAGGAGAAACGTTTTGTAAAAAAAATCGCAATCCCAGACACGGACAGAAAGCGAAGCAGGCCTCTTTCGGCTTAAATAAACGTGAAAAAAAAAAAAAAAAAATCCTTTTTGATTCTGGATCCAGGAACCTGATGCTCAGGTTTTTCAGACAGAAAGTTTTCCAAGGTCTCACTGTTCTGTTGTGGAAGCAGGGCATGGTTCCCCTCCTCACCCTTCAGAGGTCGCTGCCCTCTGCCCTCTCGTACAGAGCCCGGAGCTTCTCGAAGCGCGGCCCCCACTCCCGGAGGGAGTCGTGCGTGGCGGCGCTCTCCTCCAGGCCTGCCGAGCTGAAGGAGCTCAGCGAGCCGGCGGGCGAGCCGCCGCCCTCCGTCGAGAACACCTGCAGCGAGTCGAAGGGAGCCGTCTCTGGATGCTGGTCTGCGTCGCGGATGATCTCACAAAGGTAGCGCGCTAGGTCCTGGCTGGAGAAGGACAGGCTCTTGCGGGTGAGCCGGGCAGCCCGCGTGGCCCCGGGCCCTGCGCACTGGCCCTGTGCGGGGCTGCGGCTTGGGGGCACGTCCCGGCGGAGTGTGCCGCCGCCAGAGGACACGGAGGAGGTGCTGGTGGCGGCGGTCGGGGCGCGGCACGGGGCCTCGGCTTGGTGGAGGAGGTGCTGCTGCGGCTGCTGAGTGGGAGGTTGGTGGCGGGTGGCCCGAGTGCGGCTGTACTGCACTGACTGGGCCGGGCTGGGCTGCAGGGACTTCTGAAGTTCTGCCATGTCATAAGCATTCTGGAAGTCAGCGAGGGACAGAACGAGATAAAGGAAGAAAGGAATGAGAAAAAAAAAAATTTTTTTAGCTCATTTGAAAGGCCTGATCATTAATATAAGCTAACAAGATTTGTGTTCCTACACCAGTTCTTTCTTAACATAATAAGCAATGCATGTCACACTAACAAACAGGTTTATGGCCCTTGATACAGGCACTACAACACCACAATGGAAACCACTGCCAGCATAAGCAGGGCTGTTTGTCTTTATTACAGAATTCTTCCTGCTAACCATTAATGGCATAAATCCTGACTCATACCACTAATTTTAAAGTCTGATTCATTTCTGTGAGCACACCTCTCTCTCCATCAGAGAAAGAGAGCGAGAGTGAGCTTGCTAGCTCTGACAGACTCGGCAGACGTCGGAGTAAACAGACCAGGAGAAGTCGACACGGTGAAACGTGATTGCTCTGCCATGGCACTTTCTGCTTCTTTAAAAAAAATAAATAAATAATAAAAAAAAGCAACACGGCATAATCACTTCAGCATTAATCCAATTCAGTCGAAACCGATTCCCCTGGTTAGCATGAGGGTACATGCTACTGAACAAACTTAAGCCTCTGGAGGGATACATTAGCAGTGGATAGAGCGAGAGAGTAAGGTGAGTGAGTGGGTGAGTGTGTGTGGAGTAGTTGGGGAGGGTGTGTGTAGTAATTGATTACCTGATGCATGAAGATTCATCATAGGAACTGAAGAGGATCAGAGAGCTACTGCGTGTGTTGTAATCAGATTGCAGGATTTTACATAAAGTGGGCATAAGTGTGACAATAAGGGACAATTCACCAAAGCCAAACACTTCAGCTTAGATGAACAAATGTAAACACGTCTTAACTAAAACTGCTGGTATCAGTCTGCTCATATCCTCCAAAACACCGTACTTGCTTTATATTCCCCGTGCCGTTGGACACCCCAAGATGGGGAAGGTTTTTTTTTCCCCAGTATATATGCTTTCAGTAAAATGTCATAGGTAAAATGTCAAACTGTCACACCATCTCGAAACATTCAGCTCACAGTTTCAAGATATTATGAAAACTGCTGATAGTGGGCTCTTAAAGGTTGCTGTGGAGACAGCCCTACACAAGCACCTCTGTTTGAATGACTGCCATGACAACTGTGGCCAGGCATTTTGGCTTCCCGGATTGTGGGTTGTCATGGCGACCCAGCGCTCTGTCTCGGTGTTCCTCTCTAGCTTTCAGGCCGTACGGGGGTTTGGGCTGTGTTTATCTACCCCTACCCTGTATGCCTGCAACCAAAGACAGAAATGGGTGCAAGCGAAGGTTTTATTCATGTAAACCTTCAACTTCTATGACTACAAATTATAAGTACAAATTATGCTGGGAGTTGTGCATAGTGCATATCCAGCATAGGTTGGAAAATATGTAAGCATGTAAAAATATGTAAACATGAAAATATGCCACTTCATACGGTTCTTTCTTGCTAACCAGTCTTTTGAATAAGAAGGAAAGTTCATTCGCCACACAGCCTTTCTCCTGTGCGGGTCTACGGTGATATGGCACAGCACGGCGCAGGGGGCCCTGCTCCACCAGGAAAAGCTTCTCACCTGGTCCTCCTCGCCGCCACCCTCCTCGTCGTAGTTGAGCACGTTCTCGCGGATGTCCTCCCAGCCATCGTGGTGCGCCGACACGTGGTACACACCCTCCTTCAGACCCTTGTAGCTCCGCCAGCGCGTGTACAGGAAGATGCCCAGCAGGAGGACTGCGGAGAGAGTCGTGCGCTCTTAGTCCCTGCGCCTGGCCCTACCCAGCCACCCCTGCGCCCGACCTCAGCTCTAGATGGATCGGGTTAACGGGGGGGTGGGGGGGGGTGGGCTGACCTTGTTTCAAGGGACGCTTAAGTTAAACTGCCACCTCAGAGCACTTTAGAGGGACAGATGAAGAGAGAAAGAGAGTCTATGAACAAAGAGACAGCACTTTGCTAAGCTGTACAGGACACAGCACCGCCCCACAGTTTAGGTGGTGTCAGAATAGAATGTGTCAGAATATTGAGAGCACCCAGCTTCATCACATACAACTCAACCCCAGCACAGGACCCTGGTGAGCGCTCTGGCTAAATCAGTCCTCGCTGGAACCAAACTGCCCTTTAGAGTTATATTATAGTAATATAGAATATAGCTCTGCTCACATTCTGGCCACCCTCCCAACACAATTCTCTCTTTCCATTGCATTCTCTGTTTCTCTCTGTGCTATTCGCTTTTCCTCTGCTTCACTGCATCTTCCTTTTCCTCCATGCACTTCCCTCGGCCTCTGACTCACTCCGGGTTTCTTTTCTCATTGTTTTCTCCTGTTCCTCAGGGGCTTTCTTTATGTTGTTCTTTTCCCTCGCGCTCGTCTCGTTTGCCAGCTCCTTTCAATGCTCTTTCCTGGTCAGTGGGGGCTGTGAGCCTCACGTGCCAACGCTCGCACGCTGACCAGCTGCTGCTGTGAAGTCCAGCCTTCCAGCTGCTAAACAACAAATTACAAACAGTAATGCTAAATACAAATTATACTCTGGAGAGTAATCAAATAGGT
>NC_137519.1:10442500-10462500 GCF_041902795.1 Electrophorus electricus
TGAAGTTATGACAACCCACTGGAAGTTATGACCACCCACTGGAAGGGCAAAGCAGGAATTATATATAAGTAGTGCAAAACACCATTATGGGCCACTTTAAAAGTAATTCTTTATGAAAGACAGTAATTAGCTTTCTCCCACTTACATCATGCATTGTATGACCTAGCATCTTTATCATGTGTATGTCTTCTGACGATATGCTATAAAACTGTAGTTTCTTGTACAGCGCTCTTGAATATTCTGAAATGTGAATATAAATACTATTATCATTTTTAGTGTTATTCCCTATAACATGTGTGTCTAACTAAAGTCAGGGAGACCTATAACCCCCAAACTTTCGATGGCCAACTTTCCATAGATGGAGAGATCTACAGGTCTTTTCTTCTCTTTTCACTAACAATCACTCCTACTGCTGCTTAACAACCTGAGCATTCCCACCAAAGTTTGTTCATTAAGACCCATTCCAGCCAGCGGAGTAGGAAGCTGCTCTCAGAACCATTACACCACGTTAGGCATTCAGTGACTTCACTTCCGCATTCTTTCCAGTGTGCCTAAAATGCTTTATGCTCGAGTTTGCGGGAATCACGACATTCCTGCATGTCATTTCGTTACCAGGTTAAAGCACAGCAAAGTGGCAAAAACAGCAGAGCCACGCAGGTACTTCAGCCCCTCTCTGCTTGTCATCCGGTCTAATGGGTTTTCAACGCAGGTGGCACACAACAGGAGGCCAGCCCCACACTGCTGTACTTTCACAGCTATCTTAAGACAACACCCAATCTTAATGGCCAAATCCACATAAAAGTTGGGGGGGACTGTGTTGGAGTTCCGTGTACTCCGCTGTCTTTTAACATGCAGAATCCATACCACTGGCCACATCTTAAACAGAGTATTTCATTCAGTGAAATTACTGAACAAAATGAGAGATGATAGAAAAAAATAAGAGGAAGAGACTGGAAAATTAAAAAGACAAACAATGTTTTTTATATGTTAAATATAATACATTCCTACAGAACACATTCTCCATCTCTAGGTGGAGAGTATCACTGTGAATGTGTGTCAGAAAAAGAATAAATGTGTGCGTGGTCTTTTTTCTTTGATTTAAGCAAATGGAATTCACTACAGTGCACACTGACATTATGTATATGGAAGTAAAAAAAAAGAAATGAAGAAGAAGAAATCTGACAGGACACAAATGAAATGAGACACCGTGGAAGGGAAAGAATGTACCCAGCTCAGTTTGAATAATACAGTGATCCATGGTAATCGGAATCACCCATTCCTTCATTTGGCATTGACAAGACCCAGTCATGATGAGTTCCGCACTGATGTCTTGATTTGGTACATTGCCACTGTGGAGCTGAAGACAGCTGATTGGTTGAAAGAAGTAGGCAGAGTCAACATGGCTTTGGGATTATTTGGTTTGCTGTGAGAAAAGGAGTGAGAATGGAAGCCCTGAACCCTTCGCTGTGGCCCTGACTCTGTATATGAGCTATCCTTGCCAAGATTAATTCATTGGAAATCCAAGTGCTTCTCTTGCAGTGGACTTTTTGCAGACTTATACAAAATTATTCACTTCACCTTCAAAGCACATCAGCCTGAGGTGTTTCCAGAAAACACTCTATTGGTGATTTGATAATTAGATTCAGGTAAACTGCAACTCTGTTGGTGGTTTACTAATGAATTATTCATTTTACACCACTGAGTTGGAGTTTCATTTTACCAGAGCGGTAAAAGACGGACATGCCAGTTGTGCAGTGAGTCAGCATTTATGTAGTCCTTAGGTTATGTTATGTAGTCCTTAGGTTTCCAGGACTGGCCAGCAGGGGCTTGGAGCCTCTTAACTGCTCAACTTCACATTACACAAGCGAGTCAGCATGGGTCCCTGCCATGTGCACACACATACACATGGATACACACACACCACGAGGCCACAAATCAATTCAAATCTTCCTAGAGACTTTAACCACCACGAATATGCCCAATCTTCTATGCATGAGCCCTCACATGCATGTCAAATGAAAAGCAGCAGGTCACTAAGTGTGCGCTGGAAGATGGTGGAGAACAAGGGCCTAGCCTGCTCATTACAGTCTTTCCTTTTTAAACTGCTGAACTAATTTTATTCAAAAGGTAATACATTTAGAGATTTAAGGTGTTAAGAAGTTTAATTATTCATCGCTTTTTATAAGAATGTGCTAAACTTTTACATAAAGTCTCTTTTTTATTTCTGCATACCAGCCTTTGTTTTTAAAAAATTTCACCGAATAAATCCAGTGTCATAGACTTTTAGTGCTCCGCAATAGACTTCCTGGAACTCGGTATAGTTCCTGTCTCTGGTCTAGTTTATTGCTCACTTGACAAGTGCTACAGTAAATCCCCCTTGAATAAAACTTCTCTTATCACCACTCAGATCCTCAGAGAATGCCAAAGGCCCTGTGCCAAAGATGGCCAAAGGCAAGCTGGCAGTACTGAGTAAAAGAGGACCAGGCACCCCACTGGCAGGTCAGTGTCACACACCATTGTGCACATACACACACACACACACACACACACACACACACACACACACACACACACACACACACACACACACACACACACAGAGTGAGAGAGAGAGAAAGGATATTTCTACTGTTTCTTTAGGTCTTCTGACTTCTCTGTAAATAACAGCTTCACTGTTTCACAGCTTGAACAAAAACCCTTATATAGCTGTATATTATAGCTGTATGGTGGTTGTATAGGACCTTAAATGTTTCCTCCCTCTCCCATAGCAGTTTTGCTTTATCTGCAGTGTTCTGCTGTGTGTCTGTAGGACCCTTCTGGTTTTCTCTAGAGCTGGAGCTTTTGTGTGATTGTGTGTATGCGTGTGTGTGGAGGGCGAAGGTAGGTGTTCATTATATTGGAATGGTAGAAGATATATGGGGCATTCAGACAAGAGATGGGCATATGCTGTTAGCATGTCATGTTAAACTATTAACAGGAAAAAAATAGATCTTCAGAGAGCTGTACAGGAGCTCCTGTGTATGTGGGCGAAATGTCAAGAGAGAGACAGCCGTTAGTTTTCCTGATGCTGGCCCTCACCTCTTGGCATTTACAAAAAGACAGGAAAACAGGAAGTAAAACACAAACGCTCTGTTTTGTTGACGTTTTTGTGGGGGTGGGGGTGGGGGGGGGCATTGATCTTGATTTTTAACCCTGCTTGGGTAAACAGCTCATTGCTTGCCTACAAATCAAGTAATTAACACTTCCGAAGCTTGAGCAGCCTGAACAGCTGTGTGTGATGTGGGCCATAACAGTGAAGTTCATCTGGAAGAGCAGAGAGGTGATTATCTGGTTCACATGTAGTGTGAGAGAGATTTCAAATCTGAGAGAGATTTGAAACGCCCCAATTTCTTATGGACCTATGATTCATATTGAAACACTTGCTTTGGCTTATGTCCATGTGTGAGCAAGTATGTGTGTGTGTGTGTGTGTGTGTGTGTGTGTGCCTACAGTAAAGTTCATGTGACATCAATGCAAATAGCAGAAATGGGGCCAAAAAAGATGAGTAACAGGCTCCTCTGGGTCCACCCATGTCTGTGTGACACGCAACATGGGAAATGAAATCATGTGATTGAAGCCTACCCTCCTCTGCACATCATTCAGCTAAAGCGCATATTCATATCCAGAATATTAGAAAACGGCAGACATGTCATAAAAGTAATCATATATCACAAAGCTGGGATCATGCGACCATTATAACATTGATATGGAGAACATGCCACAGGATACATTCAGACAGTCAAGTCATATTTTTCCCCACAGACTAAACAGGAAAACTCTAGTAAGACCTTTTCTGTTCTAATTTGATGTACAGTTCTATACACATGGGGAGGGAACAGGGCCATTTTGATCAATTATTGTTTTGTATCTAAAAAGAAATCTGATTTGAGAGTTAGTCCTGGCTGCCTGAACACAACTGTGGACGTAAAACTTGGCAGTGATGGGGTGATCATGCGTGGTATGTGAGGATGTGGTGGTCATAGTTACCTAGCAACGCCATGAAGCAGATGCATATGGCGAAGAGAGAGCTGAAGCTGAGGCCGACGTCATCGCGGTAGACGGCGAGTGTGAGCTCACAGCGGTGCCCTCGGTAGCCCTCCGGGCAGTGGCACGTGAACTTGGAGGGCGACTGCGCCACGCAGGTGCCCCGGTGGCATGGGTGGCTGGCGCAGAGCGTGTACATGCAGTACTTGCCCGTGGCGTTGGCCTTGACTATGTGACCCGGAGGACACCTGGGATTGGAGGAGACGTAAAAGTGGACAGATGGAGAGGGAATAAATTATCTCCGGAAATTACCATCAAGCGGGCATTATTAATTACCATCAGGCGGGCATTATTAATGACACATGTTGTAGGACATTAGGGTGAAAGATAGCTTATGTTTACTCAAAACAAGAGCTGATATGACTGTTTGCATTAAACACAGAGATTTATGACTTTATCCATGTACTTAAGGGTTATCTCAACTTTTGGAAGTCAACATACATACAAATCCGTCAAATTTGTCAATCAAAACTGTTTAAATGAAACATGAAACCTTATACATTACGAGGAATGACAAAATATGTTCATATTTTACTAAAATTATTTCTATAAACCCCTACCATATCAAGATGTGGTTCGAAATTATTCTGACAGTCCTGTGCAAAGTAAATAAACCCCTACAGTGTATCTAATATGCAGCATGTGTGGACATGGGGGCAGTGGAAGACACTGGTATAATCTCTGTAGAGCAGATGGAGACCAGAAAGTACTCCTATTGAAAACATGGCTAAATACCAGCAAAATGCTTTAAAAAATGCTAAAATTGCACACACGTATGCTTGCAAACACACATATACAGACACCACAGAAATACACGACCTGCCTGGATTGCAGCCCTCGCTAGGAGTGAGAAGTGGGAGAATAAGGTATTCTCCAAGCAGATAAGAACATAGCCCCTCTGTTCCTTCAACGAGGACAAAGTCACACATGTAAGACACTCACATACACTCACCCACACAGGTACATGAACCCGCACGCACCCACACACCCACCCACAGATATACCTCATACCGCACACACACACACACACACACACACACACAATCTATTCTAACAGGAAGAGGAGCGCTTGGTGTCCTGAATGAAGAGAGGCCTGTCACAGCTTGATACTGGCACTTTTACAGATGGTCACAGAGGCTCTGGTGCATCCAAAACTGTTGAGAGGAGACGCCTTACACTGAGCACACTCGTGTATGTGTGAGTGAATGAATGGGAGGAGAGAGAGAAAGAGAGAGAATGTGAAGTGCATGTTCATTTGTAAATGAAAGTGATAGAGTAACTAGGACAGAATATGAAAAGGAGTGCAATAGTAATGCATGCATACCTGCACTCATGGACCCTCCACAGGTCTACACAAGTGAATGGAGGAGTGCACTGGTTCCTCCTGCATGAGTCTGAGGAGCAGCCCGGCGTGACCCCCAGAGAGCTGATCACCTTCACGCCATCACCCGCCTGAACCTCCAGGGGCATGGAGCGGCCATTCAGTCTCAGATCCCGCATGCATCCTGACGCATCAACACACGCACGCACACACGCATACACACACACGCATGCACACACATGCACACATAAATACATAAACGCACACACATACGCACGCACACACCAAAACCAAAATGAAAACAGCTCAGCTTACATGGTACATCATATTACAAACTCATTTACATAGCTAAAATACGATCCAAGTGTTTCAAATGCAATGTGGACATGAACAGTGTATGAAAGGTCATACAGATATTTGCATATTTTTTTGGTGTTTTAATGAAAACATGATCTCGTGTTAGTTTTACAGACACTTTCAAATGATATTAAAAAAAAATAAATAAATCCAAAACAATTTTGTTACATTAATGCCTTAATTAATACAATTCATTAATGCCTACATTAATACAATCCAATTACACACACACACACACACACACACACACACACACACACACAGTCTCCCTCCATGCGTGCCTCCGGTCACAACATATCCTTGACTTTGGAGAAAGTTGTGTTTAAGCTACACTTATTAAAGCCCCTGTGCTGGCGCTAGTGCCTGAGGCTAGTCTGGGTAACGGCAGGCAGCGGAGGTGCCAGGAGCACTGGTCCTCTGTTCTCCCCCTCCTCTGGCTCATCCTTCCTATCACCCATCATTCTGCCTGGCGTGTTCTGCACCCTCCCTGCACACCAAAGGTGCATTCTGCCCCATTATGTATTAATCGCCTCCATTAATCTTTCATTAGAGGTGATAGAATTGAGTGTAATCGACTAGGGGTGGGGGCTTAAAATATGAATTCATAACATGTTACAGATCCTTTATTGCACAGTGCTGGAGATCTCCTGCTCTGCAGAGCTGAGAGAAGCTTGCATATTATATAAATATAGTGGGCAAAATGGCAGTCTAATTTTAAATGGGCACACATGACTGAACACAGTAGCTAATAACTGAGCAGCGAAGATCTCCCTGCGCTTCCGACATGCTTGAGTGCGTGGGTTCACGGACTGACATCTACCTTGAAAGCTCTTATTGTGCGCCAAGGGGAACGAATTTCCCAGCATCACCATGGACGTGTCGACGACGATCTCGCGACTGTGGCCTGGCGAGCCGGTGACCTCACGGCGCCCGCCGCCGCCATCCACGCGCAGGGTCACCTCGTTGTCGTGGCGATCCAGGTGTACCTCGTGCCACTCGCCGTTGTCCAGACGGTGGGAGGGCGTGGTCAGGTTGAAGTCACCGTCACCCAGATTGTAGAAAGCTGTCAACAAACCCTGAAAGATCTGAGTGAGGGATAGATAGATAAAGGGGGAGAGAGAGAGAGAGCGAGCGAGAGAGAGAAAGAGAGAAGAAGCATCGAACACATTTAAATGTCTTCCGCAGAGCATATTTATCTGTGGCTGTTATGTGCAGACATTGTAGAAAAGAAATCAGCCTGTGCCAGAGAAACATCAAAGTAAGAAGATTCCTCGCCCAGCAGTGAAAAGAAAGACATAAACAAGAAAACAAATAGACAGAAGAGACCAGAGAAGAGAACTGCAGAAAGAGATTCAGAGAGCAGTGCAGCGCTACGCCGTTAGAGGCCACTACGATCAGACAGGGCCAGGATCTGATAAGATGCCACCCCACAGGGAATTAAACATACCGCCCCTTTAATTGGAAACGCTGGGACCAGGGAATTCACCCACACTGGCAATTTGAGCTGCCCGAGTGCCAACAAGACGGCTGCTGTCTGCCGGCCCTCCCCATGTCCGTCTGTCTGTCTGCCTTTAGTCTCTTATCAGCTTGCTTTCATTAAGGCATTTGGTGAAGAGACCAAAATACCAGGTGTCTTCTAGTTTGATAGGAACAACAAGCCTAACTACACACAGACAGATCCACTCATCTCTCTTACTAATGCCATCTCTCCAACTTCACAAGTCAATCTGCTGCAGTGTTACTCATCAGGTTAACTAATAAAGGCAAGCGATCGTGTGTGTGTGTGTGTGTGTGTGTGTGTGTTTGTGTGGGTGGCTCGACACTCATTCCACTTTCAGAAGTCTACCACTTAGGTCCCAGTGAGCATAATTTAGCCGCCTGCATTTAGGACACTGGCCTTTCGTGTGCCACAGAGTATAAAGTAAACAACACAGCTGAACCAGGAAGCGTCTAGGTCACATTAAAACAAAACAAGGTAATGAAAAAAACATGCAACGGTGAAAATAAACAAGGATGACCTCACTGAACTCCTCAACTCTCCTCTCCCCGGCTCTTGCACGCTCTAATCTGTTGAAGTCTGTCTGTCTGCCTGCCTCTCTCTCTCACTCTCTTGCTATTAAGAAGGTGTGAGAAAACACATGGCCGTGTTTTTATCAGCGTTCTGCCTGGCTCTGGCTCCGGCACAGAGGCTGCAACTTACGTCTGCCAAAAAACTATTACTTTTATTAGCAAAGTGTAACTACTTAGTCTGTAGCACAAAGTTTTGATTATTTGTTTATTTATTTCTCATAGCAGGTTCAAAACACACTCATGAGGCTGTCGACTTTCCAGATTTTCCAGACGCTTAACGATGATGCGCTGGTTCTCTTTCCTGGCGGCATACGTTTGATCTCCAGTGCTCGCACCAACGAGTGAGAACCCACCGATCTCTCCCCCGGGACAGGAGAGCAGAAGGGTTACATGCCTCAGTGTCTCATGGAAATTTGGGGCTGTGCAATTTATGTGAATGTATAAGTATATAAAAACCGACTGCATTTTCAAATTCGCATGCTCTGATTTAGAATCCCTCTGACAGGAGAAAGGAAAGCGAGAGAGACTGAGTGCACCACGTGCACTTCACCTGTTCCTGCACGACGGTTTTATCGCCGCTTGTTGTCTGAAGAGAATATTTCCCTACCATACTAGTTCTGCTGCTTGATCTAGCCTTTGGTCTTTCTGCGAGCATACAATGCAACTCAGTGCAAATGAAATAAAAAAAACACCCCAAAATAAACAAATAAAAAAACACGCAGTTTTGCAAACAAAGAATAACAAACAGCAGAAAAGCCCCCAACTTCAAGCGCATGACCCTCTGATGCCAACACATGGCCCAGTCCCTATGCAACCTTAAGGCAGGAGACAGACTAGAAACCTACACCAGCTCACATCCCAGGCCCCTGAAGGTCCCCACCGCTGTTAGTGAAGGATCCTCCTCCATGTGGCTAATGCTACCACGCTTTCTGCTGCCAGTGACTAATGTTACAGAGCCCCGTAGCATTTGCCTCTGTGCCGCTGAGCCTCTGTGGCCTAACGCGATAGATCAGCGAGCGCTAAACAGGCAGCTGTACATCGCATCAATTAGCCCTGTTGCCAGGGTAATTGACAGAAGAGCGATGGGAGAGGGGCCTATTCATGCATGTATGATGTGAACAGCATCGGCGGCCACCGTGGCGACGGCACCCTTAATGAAAGCGAGAAAGAAGAGGTGGAGTTTTCGCCTGGTTCACATTGTGCAGTAGTAATGAAATCCGTAGCCTGTCACGGCAGAAAATATATGATATCTCACCGTCTGCTGGAAAGACAATCCTAATGCACCCGGCAAATAAATCACAACACATTTACATGAGTCAGAGGGAGAGAGAGCGCAGGATGGGGAAAGAGGGAGGAAGAGCGAATGAGGGGGAGGAAGACAGAGGAAGGAAGGAAAGAAGAGAGAGGAAGAAGGAAGAAGGAGAGATGAAGAAACGAGGAGAAAGAGAGGGAGAGAGGGGCGAGGTCAAAATAGGCAGAAAGACAGAATTACACAGACAAATCAGCAACCAGCCAAACACGCTCGAGGCAGGTGATGAAAAATACGAAACAACATAAATCACCTAACGAATTAACGTGGCGAAGCGTACCGGCCCTGGCAGGTGGGAGGGGCCTGTGTGCAGAGTAGGTGCGTGAGCACAGGACGGCAGGGGAAACACACAAACACGTCACCATAGTGGCGAACCGTCCGGCTGCTGCGTCGCCGTAGAGAAAGTGCGCACCGATCAGCACTGCCCAAGCACTGGGCTCAGGGACCACTTAGAAAATCCAGACATGAGTGGACTAGGTAATTTTTTGTCTGGAACACAGTCGTGGGGTTTTTATGAGACATATGAGACACTGATGAGGTAAAGAACACTGAGGAGGTGAGGGAGGCCAGAAAGGAGAGAGAGGAGGAGAGAGAGGAGGAGAGAGAGGGAGGTTATAAAAGGGGGAAGAGACAAGGGCAATAGAGAGAAAGATGTGACTTCATGCAGCTGCAACAGAAGGAGCTTCAGCAAACTCGGTAGATGCAAAACCATCAGTTCAACTGGACTGTGGACTTGAGAACGAGAGAAAAAGACAGAAATGTCTCTCACACGGTGTGTTAGAGTGACAGACTGTGAGCGAGACACAGATTGAGATGGAGGCACTGAGACAGAGGAAGAGAAAGATACGCACACACACGCGCACACAAAACCAAGAGAGAGTCCAGTGCTCACCTCCAGTCGGAGGTACTCGCTCTGCTGGGCTGACAGGAGGCTGAGGATGGAACTGCTGTGCTTGCGGGTTCGGATCAAGACCTGCACCTGCGTGTACCTGGCGGGGAGCGGCCCAGTAAGCTGGTACTGCACGTGGCTCCTCCCGTCGAACGAGTACTCTGGGAGCTCTGCCGATCACACACACAGACACAACCTGACTGCTGACCACCCCGGCTGATCGCACACACAAACGCGAGCCGACGCCCGATGGCCTGAGGAAGGCAGAGGAACTGGAGCATGAGGCGTTCGGTGGCGGTGACTTCCCAGAGTGTTACGTAAACAGAACCTGCCGCACGACTCAAAGCAGCCTCAGCTGCCACACATCCCTCCTCCCACAAGCGGCCGCTCGGAGTCCCTGTATCCACTCTTTTCCATCGACGACCACGCTTGCGCTCATACTTTCTAGGTTGCTGTGCCAAGGTATGTGTGCCTGGGTGTGTGTGTGCGTGAACCGGGCCGCATAATTGGCTGTTGGGCTAGCCTACCCTGCTCGCACTGGTGTCCGGCATAACCGGCAACGCATTGGCAGCTGAATGAGCCCCACTCGCCATGACAGCGCCCCCTGGTGCCGCAGGAGGGGAAGCCCATGTTCACACAGCTGCTGTCTGTCATCAGGCATCCGGGAGTGCTGGCAGAGGAGTCTGCTGGAGAGCCCAGGTCATACACCTAAGGAAGAGACATGCATGAGTATGCAAGCAGGTGCCTGTGCATGTGTGCGTGTGTGTGTGTGTGTGTGTGCGTGCGTGCGTGTGCGTGTGCATGTGTTTGTGTGTGTGTGGTTGCGAGGGGAAAAAAGCTGGCAACTTGTGACCTGTTTTTTCAAGATGAAACAAAGAAAAGGCCACAACTACAAAGATGTGAGGAGCGAACGGCACACAGAGGTGGAGCCACGGCCAGACGCATGGGCCGATTTACGGAGCTGAGCATGAAGCCTTGAATGGGAAATAAGGGTGAAAGGTGGCAAAGTAAATTCCCTCTGTCCCAGATACGGCCTCGCCACTGAGCGGCCGCGGCCGTGGCCAGCCGGCTATGAACGCAGCGGCGGCTCATAAAGCTGCCTGCTGGCGGCTGCTACAGGCCCTCTGGACGGAGAGCTGTCTTCACACCCCGTAATCGGGTGCTGATGGAGCGATTGAAGACGGCATCGAGGCTGGGTCTGATCCGGATAACCAAGCATGCCCGGAGCTGAGGGAGGGTGCACCTGGCTTAAATAGCACAGCCGTGATCAAGCACGACTCGGGCAGAGCTAAGCCAAATCTAAGCAGAATCTCTATGTGCTACTTCTAATGCACCACATTATATAATAAAATGACTGGGTAGCTTATAAGCTATGTGTGCTGTGATGTTGTAAGAGTATGGTAGGAAGAAGAAAGAGAGAGAATGGGAGACAGAGTGAGAGGGAGCGACAGAGAGGCTTCAACAGATTATAACGAGAGAAAGAGAGAGAGAGTAAAGGAGACATACGGGGGAGCACTGTTGAAGACAAAATGGAAAAAGGTGAATCAGAAATAGAAACTCAATTAAACGCCCTGTCCTGCCTCCTCCTCTTCTATAGTCTTTGACCCATGGCCTGCTCGAGAACACTCCACGCATGGGTGAGCCTGCTGACGTCTTACAACAGCCATGGATCTCTGCGCCCCACATGAATAATGCATGGCATGGCCACCCGAGAGCAGCCTTCGGGCCACTGGGGGCAGCGTTGTATCACTTGGGGACAGCTAGCGTCCCGAGCCAGCCGTCTGCAGAGAGCAAGGCATGTCTGCTCGCTGCCATGAACCTACAGGTGCAGAGACGGCGCTAGGTGAGCGTTAAAGACACCACCCACCACCCAGGCCAAACTCTACCACATGAGCACACACATGTGTGTTTGTATAACTATGAAATACGCAGGTGGTCTAGAGTGGGTAAAAGCTAGCAGCATTTGCAAAACAAACTGGGAACAGGTGCCATTCTCTGACATAAAGGCTTCTGTGGAGTCTATATATGCAGTTTTTGTGGAGTTATTTTCACTTCTTTGTTTAAACAGTGAAAATCCAATAAAATGTCTTTCCAAAGGGCAACTTCTTGTTTAATGCCTCTGAGAGTGCACCGAATATAGTCAAAGGTGCAGCGGCATTAACAATAGTTGTTTTTTTTTTTGAGGGGGGGGGGGGGGTTGTCGCTAAAACTTTTTGTATTTCACTTTACTGGGCTCTTGAGCAGCGGAACAGAATACCATTTGCTCCAATATCCTGAGTTTGCTAGTTCAGGCACTGATGATGTCACAGCCATCATGACACTAGCCAATTGTAGACGGCTGTGTGCTCTTGCTTCCAGAAAAATGTGGAGCTTGGCTTCACAAAGATGCTCCCTGCAAACTCCATGGTTGTTGGTAGTTGTCATATGACAGCGCTGAACTATCTCGCCAATCAGTAGGAATTGACATAATGACTAAAATTGGGTGAAAAATGTAATAATAATTTTAAAAAACCACTACCATACTCTTCAGTAAAAAACTAAACATAATAATAAATAAAACCTTCATAGACTTCTCATGACATAATCAGTATAATTATTTTAATACAGTGAATATTCCTTGTGAACGTACGCTTGTTTTCTAGACTGCATGTCTGTTTATCTACATCACAGTCGTGTTTAATCGTTTAATCACAGGGGGGTGTCCTCACCTTGCTGTCCACGATGAGGTTGCGGATGCAGCCAGTGAAGTGCTTGTGCTGAAGCTGAGGGTAGATGTAGGGCAGGTTCTCATTCACGCCTCCCAGCTGGAGAACCTGGGTCACGTTTAGATGCCTGCAGACGCATGAGACGAGGCTTACAGCTAACGAATAATGAATGCGCCACTTGTGGGCTGCTTACAGTCTCTCAGAAGCATCTCGAGCTTTCCCGTCTGAATGCACTCAGTCCATTGCTCAACCCTTCAGCCCTCCAAATGTGATTATCAGAAAATCAATAGGCCATCGCATTGATACTTGACAGGGAAACATTAAATACTTTATCGATCAGCCGCCTAGCAGGGGAAAGGGCGGCGGCCTGTTAGCGGCAGCTGCAGTGCGTAAGAGTAACTCCGCTGCTGTCAGAGATCTGCAGGCACCAGGCTTACACCCTGAGCACCGTCTGTATCTCCTTGAGCGAGGCACTGCAAGTTGGTCCAGGCTCCAGCTCTCGCACACCTCAGGCTGGCCCGAAGACGAGATGCGCTCAGTGAGCATCTGACAGTTAGATTCTATATGTCCTTTCAGGTGAACTAGGGAAGGCGCAGACCACCTGTTTCTCATGACATGTCAGAGCAAGAAATGTAGGCGAATGTTTTACCTGTCCAGGTTTGGCGTGACACCTGTGACCTCACAGGAAGTGTGGTCCTCGGTGGTCAGCCAGCTGCCAACTCCCTCCATCTCCATGACGGTGGCCCCAGTGCAGCGGTCTAGGGTGAACCCCACGTCCTGGGAGAGATAACACACAAATGTCCATGAATGACAAAAGTGACCTTAAATGTAGTTTCAGTTTACGCTTGACCATGGGCTAATTCCCTTCCTATCCTCCAAGCTCCTCTTCGGTGAAGTACTGTAAAACCCAATCGGCAGGCTCATCTCTTAAGCCGAAGCAAGTCAGCTTGGCTGCGCTCTTAGAAGATGTGTGAACTCCTGCTTCATCTACACACTGTCTAAACAGCTTAAAAAACAAACAAAAAAAGCCCCTCCAATATTGGCGACACGAAGCTTTTCACACCTCTCAGCCTTTCTCACACCTATGACTGTCAGCCTGTAACAGGCACAATCACAATTAAAACTCGGCACACGGCAGCCAGGCACAGGCATGGAACCGCAGCGCTCCAGATACAGCCCGCGGGACAGGAAGGGAAAGAAGCCCTGGAAAACTGGATGTGAAGGTGATGCCGAGGTGCTTCGTCAGGGGGTGGGGCGCTGCACTGAGTCACTACTGCTACTGCTGACTGCAGCGCACAACACAGACGGTGAGGTGGGTGGTGTTGGGTGAGGATGGGTACATTTGTACAAGTACAGGCAGGGTCATAGTATAGGCATAATATCTACTTCTCTGCCATGTATATGCTGAGGGTTTTTTTTTTTGGATGGATGGATGTATGGTTTAATTGTTAATTGGTTATGATCAAACAATTACTGCTGCAGTTAATTGTGTCATACTGGTGGGTCTTTAACATATTTATTATAGGACACTTTTGTTAGGGCTTTTTTTTCTTATTATTAGTATTCCCCCCTTTAAAACTATTTGTCCACACCAAACCATAACTCCTTGATACCTGAACATTGGTCAGCTGGTAAGCAGTCTGGCAAGCAATGCCCACAAGCCAGATGAGCCTGAGTGGACTATAGGTGGCGCTATAGCACACCCAAATGCATTCTAGTCCATAACTCCTACACTGTATGTCACTGAGACAAAAATCCTTTTCCCAGTGATTACTAGTGTACAAGAAAGCCTCAAGGACGATTAAGCTCCGCTCACTGAAATTGAGATCATTTGCATAATACGCAAAATTACCATTTTTGAGAGCAAACTAATCCTAGGTTCTTCACCAGACCTACATAAATCTGGCTGCCAGACATTCAGAAAAGTCATAACTTTAATAATTATCAAAAATAAATCTGGAAATTTCAACACTATGTAGGTTCCAGATGCCAATCAAAAACCGGGCTAGAGCTTCCCATGCTAATACTGTACATATACATCTCCAATTAATGAACACTTTGACAGAATGACACCATACTTTATAGTTGGGTATCCCAAAGGGGTCTGGGTCTGGGGCCTGGCAATAATCTTTACGCACCTACATTACTAAGGACCATTATAACAGTCAAGAAACTGTCCCACACTTCAAGATAGTCAGATTAACGTGAAACATGGTATTTAGCTTCTATATGCAAGTATGGCACAGTACCTATTAGTATCTATAAGTATATATTATCAATATCCTCCACTATTGTCAATATCCTCAATCAATTGTCAATCAGTGTTAGCTACAGCTACAGCTACCTTGATTACATTGTTATTCCCTACATGCTCTTTCAGAAGCTTTATTTAAAGCAACTAATGGGATAGGATAAGCCAGTCATAAGCCATTTAGTCTCTGCAAACATTAAGATCAAGTAGCCTACATTGGTAGCTAGCTAACTAGTGTCTGTTGATAGCTTTAAGCCAACTATGATGTCGTTTTGGCTCTGATTTGCATCTCGGAATCGTGCAAAACCTTAAATCAGGGTTTTTAATCTTATTTGTCATGCATCATGATCTGATATCCACATAATTTGAACACAACAGGGAAAAAAAGTTCAAGCCTTGTTCAGTTTAGATCAGACTTCACATATGTATACCATTTCCCTTATTTAGTCCAATCAAAACTTAATGTCACACACTAGTAATCAGGCATGTATATCTATTTATTCCAATTTACACCATACAAAAAAAAAAAAAATCCATAATGTTCAGTCACAACTAATCTTTACTTCCCCTAAATCTTCCAGTAAATCTAGCTAGTATAATTCAATATGATTTAATGTAACAGCTCTATTCTTGCATTCTAATCTTGTAGTCATTTGATCATATAATTGCATGGTATTAGAGCAACAGAGTACAGTTCTTAGCTTTTCATATCATCACCAAAAACTCAGAATGTCACCCACAACCACACTGGCAGGTGTTTTCAGTGGTTTCCACTGTGGTTTCCACTGTGCTTCATATCATATCAGAAGGCCTCCATATTGTGCTTGGACCCTTTAATCACGGCTTGAGGCTATATTTATTATATATTATTAATATATATTATATATTATTATTTATTATTATTATTGCTGTTGTTATCTTGTATTACTCAATATAGCCAACCAAGAAAACTCATTTATTAAGAATGTTTTGAAATTCTAAGCATCATATCACGTTCCAATACAAACTAGCTCGTATTCAAATCAGTACTTTTTTAAGGTGCACAACTTTCGACCAGGAGCCAGATGTAAGCCAGAGAGAGGAGGTGGGATACAGTTGGCGAAGGGAGGGGGAGTTGATGTCTGTAGAGGGTGAATATCTGAATGACTGCTAAGCCGGTGGAATGGAGGGGGATGGGGGTTGGCAGACATCCTTGTGTTGACGCCACCCACACACGCCCACCTTGCTGTTGCTCCTCACGTCCAGTCTGTGCCACCGTCTGTCCGCCACATTCACGTTGCCCGGCAACTGCAGGACCAGAGTGCCCGAGCCATGGTTTATCTTCAGGGTGGGAGTGCCGTCGATCAGCTCTGGAAGAAAGATTGAAAGGAAGAATGGGAAAAAAAAGTTTTCACAGGTTAGGCAACTGGCATCCGAGTCAAATAAGGTTCAAAAGTAGCACAGTCCCAAAATTGTGCTTTGTATCAACCAATGATGCGGCATCTCTAGGCAACCAAAGCATGTAGCCAGTGAGTGAATGAATATGTACACAATTGCTTTTAGGCATACCAGATTTGTAGAATAATAACTGTCAGGTTAAAGTGTCGAATGCCATCTTTAATTCCAAGGTTTCCATTTGCAACTATACTTGCTTCATAGTTATAGCATCCAGTGACCACTTTACAGCCTCCCAATTTTAGGAAACTACAAGTAATGGGACAGAGAGCTGCTCAGCTGTTTGTGGGCCAACTGTGTGTTGCTACATTATTAGTCCATGCACATAAATGCAAAGACAACATCTAGGCATGATTATAAATGTAGCAGTTACATTTAAACTCTGTTAGTGTTGTCTTTCAAAAGAAAGACCAAAGAAGTGTCAATGCTAGCAAAGCAAGCCAACATGAGCCAGACTTATCAGAAGATAAAGACTAACTGACTAAATGAAATTCTAGGAGTTATTGCAGGGTATTATTTATTGCTCTTATTGTTGTCTGTAATAGGGCTTATGTGTTTTGCACTTCTAGGCATCAGCATTGATCCCTGTATTTCAACAGCATTCTAGTTCATTGGTATCTTGGACTCTGACCTACTGTACTGTACTGTACTTTGAGTAAATGACAAAGCACTTTTGTAAGTCCCTCTGGATAAGAGCGTCTGTCAAATGCCATAAATGTAAATGTAAAACACTGGTTAGCCTGAAGAAAAGGCAAAGTTTGTTAAGAAGTACACAGAGCAAAACCCCTAGAAAGTTCTGGGAAAAACAGTATTTTTTTTTTTTTTATAAAAGAAGCAAGAAAAGAATAATCTGTACCGCAGTGACAGACAGAGAAAAGTGCGGAGGGGAAATACCTGCCCACTGAGCTGGCTTTCTTGGCTTTATTGATGATGTGACAGATGAATTCTGAAGTGTACAGAGAAATTGTAGCTGCTCAGATCCAAATGCCTTGAAACTCAGTGAATAGTGCATTACCATTGCAGCAGGACAATGAGGCAAAGGCAACGATGCGGTTTTCCAGGGCCGGAGTCCTGAATGCTGTTGACTGGCTAAGTCAATGACCCAGCCTAAATAACACTAAGCATGTGTTTCTCTTACTCAAGCCAGGCCTGAAAGCAAAAAGCCCCAGACACAAGCAATAACCAACCACAGCTGAACTACAGGCCTGTTGGAGCATTACCGGGGAGGATACCCAGAGTTTGGTAATGTTTACGGGTTGGAGACCTCAAGCAATAATCCACTGAAAGGATATGTCACCAAATACTAAACATGCGAATTTTAAACTATAAACACAATAATTTGTCCTATCATTTATGGCTCACGGAAACTGGGAATTATGTGTAAAAATGGTTGCAATTCCTACATGTTTCACATGGTATAAATGGCTTTAAATCTTGCACTTTGCACTTTAAACTCATGGGCAATGTTTCACATCAAATCTAATGTCATGGGTTCCAATGGCTTGGACATACTGCACATATATTTATAGACTGCAATGTATTACATTCCATAAACATAGCAGTAATAGCAAATAACGCTTCGCAAGTGCAGTGGAACTGCTTTACACACCTTGGCAAGTTATAGCCAAATTCGATAATATGAGGTCACAGAGGTAGATAACCCCACAGGGGCTGCTGTAATTATGATCATATCATCCACCACTACACGACAACAAACGTATTAAGAAAAGTTGGCTTTTGTCTGAGCTAGTCGATTGGCAAATTAAAAATTAATGAAGCAGCAGAGACTCCCTTAGGCTCTGATCTGTCACACAGGCATTCTGAGCGCGAGCGCGTGTGCCCCCTGGTGAGACCGCATTAATCAGTTTGGCCTCAGTGGCTAGACGGGCCCTCCTATTCCACGTCGAGGCTGTTTCCACTCCGACTCTGCCACTTATCTTAGGCCTCGGCTTCCCCTCAACTCTACGCTCCCTTACGCTGACGACTTCTCACCGCTCCGAGGCTTCTTTCTTACTCGGTGAGAAGGGGTGGAGTAGTAGGACTAGACTGAGTGTAATTGGGGCTCGGTGGCGCCGCGCAATGGTGGTGGTTGACAAAAACTGTGTGAATGCATTCATTTACCCACTGCCTCTCTGGGCCAATCACGCAGCTCCTCCCCTCCTGTGCGACCCACAGTTCACTGACTAGCACCAGAACAAGGGCTAACTGGCATACGCGTCCCTTCTCAGCTCTGTTGTCATTTTGTTATCTCTTTACATTTATTATGCATCACTGTATCCTGCTAACTGTCTTTGATGGATTACTCTGCTACAGCAGGGGAAATCTGGAAAGGCTGTAAGAGGAACAGAAGTGTGTAATAAACCAATGCCCAGCAAAGCTGCAGCAGGCCTGGGGTCCTGGGGGGCTCACTGGCAGCCTGGTTTGTGGTGTGAAGTCTACTCTGGGCTTTGTGCATGAAGTATGAGGAGTAGGGACTAATTTGGGTTTTCTTTTAAGGTTAACTGACCTTTAATGTTGCATCTAAGTTTGTTTTATTTAATTTATTGCTCCTTGCTGGACACTTTAAAGTTTTGAAGGGACAGTGAGAAAGTCCCTACAAAAGGAGTCATTTGGAAGGCAACCCCCAGAGTACAGACTCTCTCTCTCTCGCTCTCTCTCTCGCTCTCTCTCTCTCACACACACACACACACACACAAACCTCCATTGTCTGCTGCCGGCATTGTTCCTAGCCCACAGCTGACCCCTTTCTGACTGTGACTGGAGTATTTCCTGTTAAGGCGCATGTGACATTTTGGGTTGAGCGAAGACGGGAAAGAACAGTAAAAGGCAGGGTGGGGAGAGTAAAGACCAAAGTCATGAGAGAAACGGAGGGAGGAAGAGAGAGAAGAAAAGAAAATGAAGACGGGAACGTACATGTGCACGAAACCAGAGAAGTGGCATTTGCTTCCAGAGCCATGTCCTGGACTTTGTGATTGGGCACAGCAGCCGGGCCAGTACGGGAGAGTGCACAGAGGCACATGGGACTTTTGCAGGAAGACGGGGAGAAAGCGGCAGGGTCACGCCGCCTGTCGAGCTGGCAGCCTGTCGGCCCGCCAATGGCCCTCCCACGGCTCCTCTCCTAAACACCGTGTGTTAAAAAAAAAAAAACGCGGCGTGCATGGATCCCAGCCGATACACACTTTTGCACACTTTTGCCTAATCGCCTCGGCTCTGCTCTCTCCGACTTGAATTCCCCTTGACATCACTGCAGATTAATCCGTGTGTCAGCTCAGAGAGGGAGTCGGAGAGGGGGAATGGTGCTTCTCCCTCTGAACAGCAAAGTATTTCCTCTCCTAAACATGAAAAATGGCCTCTTTCACCAGACCCCATGGGATGACTACAGCAAATAGACGGCATATGGACTCAGCAAACAGCATTACGAATCACTCAGTATATACAAATCAGCATCACATCAAGGGGTAGAGGGTGTGTGTGTGTGGTGGGGCGGGGGGGGGTGTATTATTGATGGTTTGTTGTCAGCTGGCATACCGGTTTGCCCTTCCCTGCTCAGGAAATTGGGCAGAAATGTTGCAAGTTGAAAG
>NC_137519.1:10470000-10500000 GCF_041902795.1 Electrophorus electricus
CTTAGAAAGTGAACAGTCCCCTCTGTGATACTGAGAAAATCTCAGCGACTAAATCAGAGCACTCTGTCCATGTTGTCTCCTTGACTGAGTGCAGGGCTTAATTCCAGCGCCGCTGGTGCTGAATGCAGTCATCGTACTCCTGCTGGCCTGGTTTTTCTTGGCTCGGTCCTGTTTTGGTCATTTCCTGCTTGCGCACCCAGCATGAGCAATGCCATTTGTTCGATTTTGAGAGCCCCGTGGTAATCTCCCTCCCCTCCACTCCCCAAATCCTGTGCGCCGGTGCCCGGTGAGGAGCTGTGGTGTTCGTTCACAGCCTCTGCCACCTATCTCCTGAACTCAGCCCAGTCATCTGGAATGCGTGGGGCTTTGCACTGAAAGAGTGTGGATGAGCGAAGCGCGAGTCCGTCCGCCGTGCTTGCCGTGACGGGCTGCATGCACTACGTGGGGGAGCCAGCCGGCAGAGCGCAGGCATGGGGGTGATACGGTTCTGTGTAGCCTCAGAAAAGCGCCTGCACAGTAAGTCAACGCCGTTAAACAGCCAATGCTGTAAAGGAGGAAGGCCGAAGTTCAAAAGATTCATAGTGTGTCAGGCACGCGTGTGTTTACCCTCAGACTCTCATAATAGTGTGATTCTTTTTTATTCTGGAGGTTGCCAGGGAACCTTTGGGCCTCTGGAGACCCGTAGCCTGAAGCTGGTGTAGCCGGACCCCTTTGCTACTGCACACAAGAGCAGAGCAAAGGAGGCAGCCTGTGATTAAATAAAGATTAGCACAGGCCTTAGTGGGTCGATTTCTGGGGTTACACATTTAAAGCTAGTCAGGGACTTCACATCGACAGAGTTATAGCCTCGACACGGAATTGGAAATTACAGATAGTTGCCCATAAACTAGAGGGACTTTAAATGCAAAAATCAACAAGGACTGACATGGTTTAGTATAGAGTTGTCAAAAACATAATAATATTGTCCTGAAGATTCTTTCACCATGCACAATAAAGTAGCACAATGTTTATGTTTGAACACAATGTAAAAGAAAACAATAAAGACATTTAAAAATTATTCTTTTTATAATTCAACATTTACAAAAATGCAATATTCAGCAATGAGCAGGAGGAAAAATCAAACAAATAAACAAATAAAGTAAAATAATGTTATCATTCAATCAGCCGCTACTTTTTTTAATTAAACATGCATTATAATTCAACCTTTTTTTTTCACGCAACATGCAGATGCTCAGCGCTCTAAAAGCATTGACGACATGCACAATATGTTCAGAGAAACCTACTGTGATATCATTCCTCACAACAAGCATTACTGATTGGCAATGTTCCTTGTTTGTGAACAGTGCAATCAGACATGTTCTGTTGGGTTCATAATGAGCTTTAACAGTTGCATTTGGACATTACTGCAGCTAAGAATATTCCATAACTTTGCCAAAAATGTAAAACAATAGCACTGTAACATGCTCCCATGTTGTGCCACATGAGAAGTCCTTGGTGCACTGCTCAGACTTCCACCGCCGCCATCTAAGCCGCCCTCGATACACCACCTTGCGCGCTCGCTTGTGGCCGTGGTGTAGCGGCACCATAAAAGCAATTTAAATTCATCCGCAACAAGCCAATAACATATAGAGGAAGGGCTGAAAGCCTGGATTAGCGCTGGGTTTCGCCACACAAAGCGCCGGCGGCCCCCACCGGGGCCGTGCCCATTACACGCTCACTCCATCCAGCCGCTCCACCATCCACGCCTTCGCTCGCTCCTTTTAATTAAACTACTGAGAAGTAAATTAACTTCTCGCCGTTTTTAGGGGTGATTAAAACGCACAGCCGATGACATGTGCTGGAATGGGTTTTCTGAGACGCGCCGTGCGCGCGTCTTTTAGAAAGCACCGTATGAACAAAGAGGAGAAAAAGATGTGGAACGCAACAGCCGCTCCGGATTGCTGAGGGATATAGAAAGAGACGTTTCTTCCCGTGAATTCCACTGGCAGCTTTTAAAAAAAAATTCTTTCTCTGTTTTTTGTGTACTCAACTGAGTAATCAAACAGACTAGACAGGGGAATGCAGTAGCCATTCTCTAGCATCCATCTCAAATCATGGCATGATGCATGGTTGATGTGGCTTGTGTGTGCGTCTGTGTACGTGTGTGTGTATGGAGACACGTTGATCAGGGCTAAACTGGCATTTCTATACTAGAACATGCATAGACTGCCCTCCCTGCTTGTTATTATTCCGTGAGGAGAATTGAGAGTCGTTCCACGGCCGGGCAATTAAACAGCAAAGAACAAACGGCTGCCACAGCTTACGTTTGTCAGAACTCTCGGTGGTAGGAAGATTAGACTTACAAATAGTGGCTGAGGCCCATCTGGAAAGTTCACACGATTCATTTGGTGGTCGCAAAGCAGCCGTTTACATGGCAGAGAAGTGAGGAAGCAGGCTCTGCTGGGCTCAGACAGTTTCATCACACTAACTGGAGACTTAATGGGATGCGATGGTGTCGGGTTTAGCCGTACCCTTAAATAGCCTGAGCCACCTGATGCGTGAGTGATGACAGGCTGGGAGCACTGCTAGCACAGGCTTGGAGTACTGTTGTCACAGACTGGGATCACTGCTAGCATAGATTGGGAGTACTGTTATCACACACTGGGAGTACTGTTATCACAGGCTGGAAGCACTGCTAGCATAGACTGGAAGTATTGATATCACAGGCTGGGAGCACTGCTAGCATAGACTGGAAGTATTAATATCACAGGCTGGGAGTTCTGTTATCACAGGCTGGGAGCACTGCTAGCATAGACTGGAAGTATTGATATCACAGGCTGAGAGCACTGCTAGCATAGACTGGAAGTATTGATATCACAGGCTGGGAGTTCTGTTATCACAGGCTGGGAGCACTGCTAGCATAGACTGGAAGTACTGATATCACAGGCTGGGAGTTCTGTTATCACAGGCTGGGAGCACTGCTAGGCCTGGAGCCCCGCTGCAGTGTCTTCACTCTGTAGCCCTAATGGCATAGCAGGGCCAAATTTGCAAGAATTCCTCAAGCTACTCTTCAGGGAAGTACTCTTGGGCTTCTTTCTTCAACTTCATGAATAAATTCTATTAATCTAAAAAACATACAAAGCTGATGACCTAACTTGCCTCTAGATATAAGCATAATATCTCCTTGGAATTCTAAACATCCTTCTAAGTAATATGCCATTTCTAGGTAGCAGAGGTCTCTCAGCAACAATGTTTGTTTATTGCCATGAGTTTCAGTCACTGGAAATCACTGAGTGCATATTATAATATCATTTAGCTGAAGTATTCTAAAAGCTATAATCACTTTTTCTGTATTTGTACACACAAACACGAAATTCACACAACCATGTGTGCTCATATACACCACACACACACACACACACACACACACACACACCACTAACCTGAATCCGCTCTGGGTGTCCACACACACTCCTCCGTTGTGGCAGGGGTTACGGGGGTAAGTGGAACAGCCCTGGTGGAGGTGCTCTCTGGCCGAGCAGGCACACACGGCCGTGGCCTTCAGCGTGACTGACACTAGGGCCATGCTGCCCGAGTCCACCACCGTGGGCTTGTCGCTGACACTCAGGTGGGTGGTGCAGCCAGCCTCTCCTCCGCAGGGCGTTGACGCACACTCGTCCACGTGCACCTGGGTGACATTGACCTGCAGGAAGGACTGCAGCTGGGGATGGAGAAAGAGAGAGAGACAGATAAAGGAGAGACAGAGAGATAAAAAGTTATAAAAGAGAGAGTGAGAGACAGAAAAAAAAAAAAGCGAGCCCTAGAGATGTGGGTGAAGGACACAAACTGAGCATCCATTAAACAATGAAAAATATTCTAGAGCGTAATTCTCTGTCAAAGCCCACTGACTGGAAATCAGGCACCTGGAAAGAACAAGGAATAAGAAACGAAATTGAAAGAGGCTCTGTGACCCCACATTAGCATACAGAGCAAAACAACAACCTAAAACCATCCCCCATTTCCTAATCCTCTCTCAGATACTTCATAAACTGCTGTATACTCCGCTCCATCTCCTGCTACACTGACCACTACAAAGCCTCTCCCAACCTACACTTTTTCCAAAGGCATAAAATGCCAAACCTACACTCTCCCATTCAACAGTGTTTTCGCTTTCTTCCCTCAACAGCAAGCAGAAGAGTAGCTGCAGCACAGGCAACCTATCAGACTGCTATCAAACTTCCCTCCGGAGATGTGGAGTGACTGAAGGTGAAGCAAAGAGGGAGGGAAAGATAAGGAAAGAGAGGAAGAGACCAAAAGAGAAATGGTAATGTTAGGGAAGAGACACGGATGTGGGAGGGGAAAGAAAAAGAGGGATGAGGTGGGCTTGTACCTTTGAAAGGGATATAAACCCCACGGTCTGCCTGAAACATTATCTCAAGGCCATTTGCTTTAATGATGTTGCCAGAGAAGGGCGGAACCTCAACAGTGGGTCATAAGGTCAACTGGTGTGGGTTGACTGCCAATGTCACTGCTGGGACCGTATGGCAGACATGGTGGCCACAGCCTCCCCCCACCCACCCCCCCCATCCCGCTCTGCCCTGGCAGACAAACTGGGTTTTGAAACACATAACATAGTTCATCCTTCCCGGGTGAGTCTAGACACAATCTAACTAACTCTCTTTCTCTATCTTTCCTGGCCTCTGCTCTAGGCGGCAATGCATTATTTATCTAAACCTTTATGTTTAGAGCTTTGTATAAAGCACTGATTCTACTATAGATACAGTGCGGAAGGACCTACAGATCCACATCTGTTCACATCAGTCTGCACATCGCACATCCAATGACATGCAGCGTGGTCTGCTCGCTGTCCCTACCTCACAGCCCCAGCCTACAGCCCAAGCCCACAGCCACAGCCCACAGCCACAGCCCACCCCACAGCCCACAGCCCCAGCCCATAGCCCCACCTCACAGCCCCAGCCCACAGCCACAGCCCCACCCCACAGCCCCAGCCCACAGCCCCACAGCCCCACCCCACAGCCACAGCCCACAGCCCCAGCCCACAGCCCCACAGCCCCACCCCACAGCCACAGCCCACAGCCACAGCCCACAGCTCCACCCCACCCCACAGCCCCAGCCCACAGCCCCACAGCCCCACCCCACAGCCACAGCCCACAGCCACAGCCCACAGCTCCACCCCACCCCACAGCCCACAGCCCACCCCACCCCACAGCCCACAGCCCCAGCCCACAGCCCACAGCCCCACCCCACAGCCACAGCCCACAGCCCACAGCCCACAGCACACAGCCCACAGCCCACAGCCCCACAGCCCACAGCCCACAGCCCCACCCCACAGCCACAGCCCACAGCCCCAGCCCACAGCCCCGCCCCGCCCCGCCCCTCCCTTTGTGCCGGGGCTTTCACCGCTTTCATGTGCTAGTAACTGCCACGGAGGCGATTTGCACGGATTACCTGGGAGGTTAACTCCTGCAAAAGAGGGCATCATTTTATCAGCACTCAAACCCCCCCCAACCCTCCCACCTCAATCACCATGCACGGCTGTGTAATGGAAGTCCTTGCGTGGGAGCTGGGGATCTGCATATGCCCTGTAGCTAGTGGAAGCAAAATCTAATCATCCTTGCTGGCTCTGTCATTCTTTTTCTTGTACTTTCTGTCTCTCTCTGTCAGTCTCTCTCACTCCCTCTCCTCTGGCTGTCCCCGTACATGCCGAGCGGAGGGGGCACTGCAGCGTGAGCCTGCTTTCCTGCTCCGTACCATTGTCAGCTCATTTCCAAACAGTGTGCTTTTTATGGACCCCTGGGGACCAGGACTACAATACCCACAATTCCCCGAGGGCACAGTGGCAGTGTGGCAGCACACAAGGACACCCTGGAGATATGCAGAACAGGTGAACGAGATCCATGTCTCACAGAAAGGAAGAAAGGAAGGGAGTGGGTGTGCTTTTCTTTCTCTCTCTTTTCTCTCACTTCCCTCCAAAAGAAAGAATCCTTCAGGTAGGACTGGGCGCTTGATCAGAATGTCTGAAGGTGACATGCGTTGTACTAAGCACAGTGCATTCGAGGGAGCCGGAGTCAGAACGGCAAGGAGAGAAGAATGAGTCACAGAGAGCGGGAGTAAGACAGAGAGAGAGATAGAGAGAGAGAGAGAGATAGAGAGGAAAAGAGATTGCTCCCTGGCACAGAGACAGAGAACATACTCCCAGAATTGGAGCACAAAGTCACACATGCTACTTTTCTCCTCTCTCTGTTAGCTCTTCCCTCACCTTCCCGCTGGAGCCGCTGTAATAACGTCTCTCTTAATGAGCAACAGGTGCGCCATTTAGAAGGACGACACTCAGCCATGTGGAGTGCACAAAGACAACATAAGAACACATCTAAAAAACCAAACACGGCAAAACAACAACAACAACGGACAGGCGTCTTCCCCGTGGGCAGAAAACGCTCTGCTCTTTTTCTTCTACTGCATAATTGCTCTCTCTGCTGATGGACTTTCCGAGTGACAGGTGTCTCGGGAGGAAAAGGCCACAGTGAAGGTGATGGCCCCAGTTGGCATTGTGTCTCGCCACCGTTTCTCATGGTTGTATCTACACGTGCGGAGCCATGAGGAGATTGTGAATGAGGACTGGGCCACCAGCGGGCTGGCGGGAATGCGACGGCCCCTCTGGCTTGATTTCTGGCAACGGGATTTTGCTCCGAAGAGACCCTTATGGTCTATCACATTCCAGCCTGAGAAGCCGGTCTTCTGTGCTGGAGTAAACACCTCAAATGTGAAGAAGGCAAGAAGGAAGCCAGCCGTACTTCCCAACAAAACCCCACCCATCTTCTAACACCTCATCAGCTGCAATTGTGTTCGCATCCTGCCACTTACAAGTGCAACGGTTAACAAGCTCCCCGCTACACGCGTGGCATTCTCTCCCTTGGTTGCCTGCATTTTTCACGGATTCGCTCTCAGCGTCTTTCATCGAGGCTCCCGAGTTCCACGCGGGCGGGAGGGGTGTTCCCCTTTCCAGATGCGAGCATGCACGTTTGCACTGCCTCTTGGGAGAGAGGTGTTATGAGTGCATGTGTGTGCGTGCGCGCGGGTCGATAGGACGGGGTTAAGCAGGAAGGACGGTGGGATGAAGCCCCAGGGATAAGAGTGACATGCTTCCTTTATACCAGAAGGCCATGAGGGAATTCTAGGCCGCTCAAAGTCGGAGAGTGGAGCAGGAGGGAAAGGGGAGGCAGGGAGATGTGGCAGGGTGGAGAGAGTGAGAATGAGAGAGGGAGTGTAATGGGAGGCCATTAGTCTATCACAGATCCTGGAAGAGGCATCATTTAAAAGTGACAGACACAAGGTCCTCCCTTCGTTTCTTGCTCCCTCTCGTCATCCACTCTGAGCTTATATCATGCCCTACTTCATGTGTCTGACAAACAGACAAGGGCCAAAAATAGAGCGACGCAATTACATGAGATTCTGGGAGGCTTGGGTAATGTGCATCCAGATCCGCACACTGAATCGGTTGCCTCAAATCCAGATCTCTCCTTTTCATTTAACGCTACCAAGCGAATACAAGCAAGATGGATCGCTCGCAGCACCCATCTTCTACATAAAACAAATTTTCACTCTCCTGAACACAGTTTTAAAAAGTTTCAGCTGGTTTCCATTTCTCCAATTACTACAGGTGGAGCGAGGCATGTGTCCCATATGAACGCGTCGACCCGGGTTAATGCTCTCAGTTCTTCGGCCCAAACGTTCAGCTCTGAGTAATGAAAAAAGAACTAGCAGTGGGGGAATGAGAGCGAACCAAGGACAGCCCTCTCTATGGTATTAGAACTCCAAACATTAATAACCCTCGATTCTCTGCTCTTCCTCCTAATCCCTCTCCCATACTCCTTCCCTCACTCACCACTGCTGCCTCCGCTGGCCACTGCCCACCTGCCTCGCGACACTCCACGCAACGTCGTCCCTCTGAGTCCTGGGCAGATTCAGATGAAGCCTCACCCCTTCACCGCCCATAAACCGCCCTCATAAAGTGGCCCTCAACAACCCCTCTCCTACCCTTCCACACCTCTTTCCAGCCACCCCCTCTAACCCCCTAAACCGCCTCTCGCTCCGTTAACTCCCTTCAGGCTGGAAAGCAGACTTTTATGTCTAATTGGACTGAAGAAGCAGACAGGACTTCTCGCGGGGCCACGGTCAGCGTTGTGTACCTGCTAATCTGTAGGTGAGGGCGACAGAGATGATGTCTAGCTGGGTGTAGAAGGCAGCAGCATTTCTGCATTTCTGACTTTTGGCGCTCCACGTGCTTGTTCGTGTGCTAATGTGGAAGACTAGCCCATAACGTGCCGATGGCAGCAGCAATTAGGCACCGCGCAAACAGAGCTTGTAAGAAAAAAAAAAGGATCCTGGGGAATTCAAAGAAGTCATGAGAAGAGTCAAGCGGGCACAATATAATTAGTTTCCACCATATTCTGCATGTATAATATCAAGCTCTAATCAGTTCATGAAGCACGTCCACACATAATGAGGGCATGGACAAAAAAAGGCCTCACCTTCTGTTTATGAGCGGCGAGGTATCCGTGCAGCCTCTCTGGCCGCAGGAAGAGGGAGCCGTGCACATTGAAGCGCACATCCAGGGTCCTGTCCCGCACCTCCACCAGGCTGAAGACGTTCACGTCGTCTGTCCCCACGGAGAGCATCTCAGACAGGAAGTCTCTCAGCAGCTCATACCTACTGCGAATACCCCCTCGCTGTTCCATGAACTCCTTAGCAGTGATATCTTTGGGAAAACAAACACACACACACACACAAATCAAGACTGACAGCTTCTCTTTCCTTCAGTTCATCCTCATTCCTGGAAGAGTGTTTGTTGTTATCACAGCACGATGTCAGCGCAAAGGCCCCATGAACGCTGCCAAATGAAAGTCCGGTTTTCCAGTCAGGGGTCGGACACCGGTGGGGGGGTGCTCATGAAAAATGTATCCTGCTGTGGCTAAGCAGAGTTAGCACACGCAACAGCCGCACCTTCAAACTCCGGCTGACAGGACGTGTCAAAGCCTCGCACGTCCACTGTCATCATGGTGACAGCTCATCTGATGGCGCGTCATGGCCGATGAGACACGTTAAACTTTTCATTAAATGCTGTTCCGGATCCACATCCATTTGCTGTGCAGGTGTGAGGGTTAAAGGAGCACCAGGTTCTGCCCCAAAACCAGAGGACTTTCAACTGGGATGATGGGATGCGGTAGGGTTGATAGAAGCATGTGGGGTTCATGTGGGGTGAGTCTAACTTGGGGCCATTTGCTGACCGTAAGGTGGAGGCTTCTTGGATTATGGCTCACACTACATGGCGCACAGAAGCGAGGAGATGTTGGAAGATCTGGAGATTCAGAGATCCGAGGACAGCGTCAGCTGCACTGGAAATGGAACGTAATGTACTGCACATGGCTGTGGGTTTGCAGCAAGCCGCTGAGCGTTTCCCCGCATGTGCGCGCGCAACACTGCTCACGGACGTGCTCCTTTAGGGGGTTATTAGTCTGCATCTCAAGTGGGCCCCATGTGAATGACCGATGGCAGGCTTGCGTGTTCATATGTGTGTGCGTGTTGGTGGGAGAGATAGAGAGTGTGTGTCTCACTTCCCTTACTTCATGACTCTAAATTCCTCCTCCAGTGGCAGGCTTTGACCTCAGCATAGTAGCTCACCTGAGCTAAGCAGCATGGTGGGAAACCTTAGAGCCTCAGCCTGCTGGGTCTCACGCCTGCAGAAGCGAGGGTGAATGCCCACTGAAATCTGTGGGGTGGGGGTGCCGGGGCAGGATGGAAAGCCAGCAACTACGTGCCCTTTGCAAGTATGCGTAAGTCAAGCCTGCAATGGCTACATGAGAATATTCACAAATTCATAGAGGCACGTGCACTCGCACACACGCACATGCAGGAATGAATTTACTATTCAGAGCAGCTTTAAGAGGAATGGGAGCTGCAGTGTCTCAGTGGGCAGTGATGACAGAGGGGCAGTCAATAAGACCTTGAGAAAGAGCAAGACTCTGAGTGCTAATCCCAGCACACGTATTTTCCCAATTTCTCTTTTTATTGATCACGCACAGTCCAAGTGTAGGTCAAAATTGCGGGTGATCCACAGAGATGAGAATCAGAGACGATGAGACATTTTGCATTTTTTTCAAAGATAAACCCACAGCTTGATAAGGGGCTATTTGGCTCAGAAATTCTGTGCCAAAGAGCCAAGGGCTTTTTATGGCTCATATGCTAGTGAATGTGCAGAAAGCAGTATGTATGCATGTAACGAAAGAGGGCGATAGAAGGTTGAAGGCCCAAGTTGGTACCATCAGTAGGTGTGTGAGTGTGTGTGTGTGTGTGTGTGTGTGTGTGTGTGTGTGTGTGTGCACGCTTTTGTACTCTCACTCATCTTTACCAGCCAATGTGGGGGCTTCAGAGACTAAATCTGCATCCTGTATTTCACCTTTCAATCAATTCCACAGCAAGTTTTACACACAATAAGCCTTAAGATCTGCAAAGCAGAATTAAAAAGGGCCTTTCTGGCTCCTTTGATCTTGAAATGGGATTTCAAATGTCAAGGAGGCTGCAAGTTGTACCTTGATTGGGGGAGGAGGGTTGCTTGCGTCACTCTCCCCACCAGGATTAAATGTGAGTGTGTGAATTGGGCTCAGGGACCAGGGAGACATTCACTCATTCATTCGCCGTTCGCCTGAAACCAGACTAGTGGCACATCTTGAGGATGGACAGATGTCAACATGTCAACACTGTCACCCGGGACTAAACACTGGCACGGAGCAATGTTTGTTTACCAATGAAAACCAGCGACACTTTAAAAAGGTTAGAAAAGTCAGGATTCCCATTAAAAAGGAGTGGCTGCTTTCCAGAACTGAAAAGTGTCATGATCTAGACATGATCTGGACTTCACTGGGAGATGCAACAAACATCATGCGCTTGCAGATATTTAATGTTAGTTTTAAAGCTGAGTCAGTTAATAACACAAGATCAGAGAACAAATTTAGATTAAATAGCCCAAAAGGTTTAAATTTCAAACTTGAACAAAACTTTCTGTAGGCATAAATTAAACACGTCTCGCAAAATCCAATAAAATGATGGAAAATTAAATGCTAGAAGACTTTCGGAAGAGCAAAGCAAGCACACACACACACACACACACACACACACACACACACACACACACACACAAACACAACAGTGGAGCTGTCGTGTTCCATGCCTACATCACTCAGTCGTACAGGAGATCCATCCTGAAATCCTTTGATCAGTTTATATGGGTTATGACACTTTTGTCACCTCCTACTTTCTTTTGCTGTTCAATTTAATAACCCTCAGACCGTAACCTCAGCCATAACCTAATTTCAGAGGTCCCTCCTCTTTGGGAAATGCTCTGTCATCTGCTCAAATGCTGAAGGACGCAAAGCCCCCCACCCCCATGCCTGGCTCCATCACGGCAGGGTGAGGCAGGGCCAGCAGTAACATCACGACGGCTAAACCTTTAACTAGCATCATTACGGCAGCTTGGTGCCGTCATCTTAGAGCAACTTATGTCAGCTCTCCTCCAAGCTTATGAAATTTGCCTTTAATGCCCCTCGAAATCGAATTAGGGCACACACGATTTACAATTAAAACAGGCTAATCTGCAGATTTTGCGTATTATCATCAGTAAGCTTATTGTCACGGCTGAAGGGATCCTTGCACTGCCAAAAAGAGTAAGTCTGCAGGAGTGGGACCAAACTTTGGCTTTGTTCACTGTGATGGCTAATTGTTGAACTTAAAGTTGTTCAAACACACAGGACTGGAAGTACAACAACAGCGGCACTTCTCTTAATGCTGCTAGACCCAAACCCAGCGACATACGAGGCCAAAGCCAGCAAGACAGGGTTTTACCTGCAAAGCGAAGGGAGGCGGAGTTATGGATGACATCATCGCGCAGCTCCCGCACGTGCACGCTCACGGTGGAGACGGCATCCGGCCACTCTCCGTCTGCCACACGCACCCTGAAGTCGTACACGCCAGGCGGGGCAATCTCCTTGATGACCAGGAAGCCCGTGCGCTTGTTCAGGAGGAAGTGACTGCGGACAGAGGGAGAGGAATGCATCACAGCTGTTCCTGTTACTGAGCAATCAGCACCCTGCACGCGAGCAGCCTGCTCCCACACCTTCATGAGCTACGGCCGCAACACACATCTGCAAGAAATGCCCTTAATTTACATGTTAATCAACAAGTATTTAGGTATAAAAAATCTTTATTAAACTGTAAAGGATCAGAATGTATTTCTGTGATCACTGATCATGTGTCTAAAAAACAAATATATAAATTAAAATATATATTTTATATATATATAATTTATTAATTTATTTTTTAATTTTAAAAAATGTAATTAAAACTATGATGTTAAACTGTTGATGCAGAGTGGTCAATAAAATCTAAATCTACACTGAGATAAAATAAGATACAGTTTGAATGCTAAATCATGCAGCCAGTTCTATAATGATGAACGTGGTCATTTCAAAAATCATTTAACTGATAACAAACCAAGTTTCAGTATTAACAAAAAAATGTCATTTAATTCAAATGCCCTTAGATGCAACTCTGAAGGGTGCATATTCAGACTAAATGAGATGTCACTTTAAATTAGATGAGAGGTCATTAAATAGAACAGCATGAAATCTGAGATATGAGACAGGATAGAGGAAAGGATGGAAAGTTCCAGAGGTGGAGAAATGAAAGCCAGAAAGCAACGGCTATGTAAGAAGCTTCCTTCATCTTTAATTAACAGGCCTGATAACCAGTGTCCAAAAAGCAGCTAAGATGTGCTGATTTCAAATACAGGGCCCCGCTTATCTCCTGATAAGAGTGGGGTTAGTTTTTAAAATGTAACCTTAACCTGGCATTCAAACTCCAAACCAAACTTCAAAAAACACCCGCACAGAGTCATTAAACACACGAGGGATTTTAAGGTCTACTCGCTTTCAGCTCAAATGCACAAACCTATGATTATATTTTAAATGGATATAAAATTTGAAGATATATGAACGTGTTAAACTGAGTTTTCCCCCATTCTCAAGTGCAGGTTTTCATCTGACGGAGTCAGAACAGTCACGCTGTTTAAGCTTTAGAGGGTTCTGAAGGATGGGGGCCTATCAGATTTCTCTCTTCATCACGCTTTACAATCGCGCCCAACTAAGATGAAGAACCAGGGAGGTGGGGGTGGGAGAGAGAGGGACCGAGAAAGAGCGAGAGAAAAAGAGAGAACCAAGAAAGAGAGAGGCAAGAAAAGAAATTAAAAAAGAAAAGATGGCAAGGTGAAAAAATGTGTGAGGAGTAAGAAGAGGAGAGAGGGGAGCTTTTACTTAGGAGCATGTCCCTCGAAGGAATATGTTTTGTTGTCCCAGTCATCAGGATCTGGAGCATACACCTTCCCCAGAACAGTCGTTGGCATCCTCCCTGTGGGTGTTAAAAATACAGTCAGAGTGCATGGGAGTGCATATCTGCATGTGTGGGCGCGCACATATTAGACAAAGAAAGAAACAGTGACTTCTAGAACTGAACCCTCATCTGCACTGAGTTGCATTAACATTTTTAGACCTAGGTTAAATGATTAATGAGAGAGACAGTGAGTTACTGGTATGCTTTGCTATAGGTACTGGGAAACAATAGGAGTTTCTGAATCGCACAGCTGCGTTTCCTCCTTTGCAGGTAAGCGACATGTCTATAACTATCTAATTTCTCCTCAGCCGGACTACACTGTCAGCTTTGTTCAGTGCTGGGACTGATCTGGTGGTTGGTCTTCATTTGATTGTTGTCCTGGTCTCAGTAGGGCAAGCTGTACTTTCTGCAACCAATTAATACGAAGCAATATAGCAGGCATGGGCACACACTGTGTTGTTGCTACTATTTATGTCGGGGAGATAAATAACTTTGGCCCATTTGTTTCCAATTCTTTAGACTAAAACAGCTAAGCCAGTGCAACGTTTTGCATTTTACCTCCATTATGCAATGAAAAATGTTGCTAACATATTCCAACAAAATCTAAACAGAACTTTCAACATGTTACATTTAATGTGTAACCTTAGCTATCAGCTACATTAAACAAGTTAGGATGTGGAAATGGAGTAGGAAATATCTAAGATCTTTCTACATGTGATAACCTAGTCTCAGCCCCAGACGATCTGCCCACACATAGATGGAAAGTCTGCTATGTATAGCGCGTTTGTGATCTTTGCCTGAGTGCCACAGGACGCGGAGCAGGACGCACAGATCCCTTCAACTTTTAGAGACATTTAATAACATAGAACATACAAGACAACGTTGGCACTCACACAAAACACAAATGGTGAACATTCTCACATTTACAACATGAACATTAATAACACTGACAAAAGCTAAGAAACATTAACAGTGAGTCTACAAAACATTAACTACATTCACATCTACAACGACATCAACAATGACCCACACCGAGGCACACACTAACTGTGGTTTAAAATAAACAGACAAACACGTAACGATTAACCCCATGCAGGTGTGTCCTTATGGAGGGTGTGGCCACAAACAAATGTGGTTCCCCCTGCATGCGGTGGGTCATAACCCCGTGACTCGTGGGGGCAAGCGTTGCATGACAGTGTTAAGATGGCCACATTTTCAGGATTCTGCCAGTTAAATTCTGATGGGCTACACTTAAGATTAATATTTTGAACTAACGTGGAGAGAGGTACTGACATTTACCATGAACACAATATTGGACTGCCAATTGCTGTTTCCCAAGGGCCTGTTTATGCCACTATTCCATTTTCAAGATTGCTTCTTTCTATGCATTGTGCAAAAATAGCAAGCTTGTGATTGGATGTTTTGCAAGTCAGTCGAATTTCTTGTCCTGCAATAGTAGGTGGTTCTTGGCTACAGTAACTGGTGAAAGGCACTAGACTCTTGAGAGACTGACAATGCAAGACTAGGCAAAACTAAATACCCCAATAGAAATTCACAAAAGATGAAAGTCATGATTCTCAATTGTTTTCCTTCCAATAACTTAGTTTAATAGATCAGTGGAAAGTGCTATCCTCTATGAATTGTTGTCTGTCCCTGAATAATATAAGATACAAAATGTTCTTCTACTGAAGCAAACTAAACGATATCAATTTAAAGGTTTAACTAGGGCTGTGTGTTCACACATACACACACATAATAACTACTGGAAGCATCATTCAATTTGGCAGCCATGTATTTTCAATAGGGTCTGTCGGAGGTGCTTTCAAGCTCATGTCTTGCTGTTGGGTAGATTTGCCAGAAGTTTGCCAGAAATTCCAACTTTTGCCAGAAGTATCTCTTCAACATAGTTCATAACCAGTAACTAATGTGATGTTCTTATGAATATCCAATGATATATGATCTACTTTGTTATAATGTCAAACGTATTACAAGGAAAGTAAAACACAAATTTCGCTCGGTGTAGTGCAATTTAAAAAACAAACAAACTCCTGAACAGGTAATAGAGTAAAGAAAAGTAGTGGGTAACAGTGCTGCCACTACTGGTGGTGATGCTCTATGCCATCCCAAAAAGAGTCCTTGAGCAAGACTCCTCCATTTGCCTACCTTGAAATTTTAAGTTGATCTAGATAAGAGTGTCCTTCAAATTTACAAAACATAAATATATATTAAACACACAGTCCCCTTTGATATGACATGGTTCTAGATTTGCTTGTGATGTTTGACCAAAATAATTTGTTGAATCATGCAAATGTCCCAATTCATCAATATGTGCACAGAAACTTCAGCAGGAATATCTGAAATTGGACAGGATGATTACTGCCCACCACAAAAAATATTAGACGCCTGCGTGGATATAACAAACTTCTGTGTTATCAGTATTACAAAGGCCAATACTGTGATAATGATTAACAAATCACGTCATTCAGGGTTACTAGCTTTCTAACTCAAGTTCAGCTTGCTAACCAAGTTCAGATAGGGCAAAATGAATTAGCTTTTTCAAACTATCTGGGCACAATGGTACACTGGCACACCTGTCTTCAGAAACTAACCCTGGCCACTGGCCTTCATCAGTAAACATGGTGGTTCATCCATCTAGAGCAAAAGACTTCTTGTTTGTACAGCCTGGTGGAAATATTACAAGACTGGATTCTCAGTGCCACTGGCATATTTGCTTCTGACTACAGATTTTTTTTTCAACTATTAGGATCTTAAATCTGCCTTGTTCAGTAAAACTTGGCAGATTTGAATCTTTATCATCCTTCCATCTCCACCCATCATTCTATAAGAAAGCATTGAACACTCAGGAACTGCCACAGCAAATTTCTGTTCGGGCTTAAAATACCTTAATGGATCCATTCACTCTTTGCTAAGGTTGCTATGCTTTTAGCACAAGAAGCTCTGGAGCGAAAAACAACCCCCCACTACAACTGTAAGAACAAGGCCACTTTGCTCTGGTTGCTATGCTTTTAGCACGGGGCGCAGCTGAGCAAAACGCATCTGAGCTACACATTGAAGAATGAGGCCAGCCGGCCGCTGCCTCAGCACCACTCTCTCCGTCTTTCATCCTCGTGCACCTGAGAGCTCAGGATACATCCATTTATCCTCAAAATTCCCCAAGAAGTGAACGGGAGTGTACCATGAAGACGAGAAGAAACACACAGCTGCAAGTTCTCCCGAAGTCGTCAACGCAATAAAGATATGCTTATGCTTTTTCTCCGAAGACAAATCTTTCCCGGAAAGACAAAATTTGCTTTCACTTAGGAGATTTTCGTTTTCTGAAGATTTTGTTGTTCATTAGACAATGTATGTTTACAAACTACTTTAGAGATGACATGTTGCAGAACTGACTTTAGGTATGGTTCAAACATTCTCAGTCATTTCAAGATGACTACATCCCTTTAATTAGAAATCAGCCTAAGATTGTATAGCTTCATTTTACTTCATATTACTTCAACTTTACAACTTAATTGCTTACTTAAAGCACAAATTAGAATGCTTGGGCAATCAACAGAGGTTTTAGGACATTCAGACTCCCATAAGCAGGTGTCAGATTTCTCACCACAGCTGAAAGCAAATTTCTGAGTCCTGTTGTAATAATATAGTGAATAGGAGGACATTGATCACTTTAGCACAAAAAACATTCTTATCAGAGTTTTAATTAGTTTAGTGCATAATTGAGCAGAATAATTGATTACTTACTACTGAGAGATGCTATTAATGTGTTTGTTTGTTTGTTTGTTTGTTTTACCTCTGTGAGTATTGATGTATATTTTCTTTTCTCCAGCAATATGGGCGTGGTCATTTTTGTCACCAATGGTGATGGTGAGTGTGCTGGTGACTGTCTGGGGTGGCTTTCCGCTATCAGTCATGATGACGGGAAGCAGGAACTCCTTTTGCCGCTCCCTGTCAAAGGCCCTAAGCGCTGTAACGGTGGCTGTGTCATTTCCGTTCTCCCGCAGGAGAAAGTCGTTGCTGTAACGGTACTCGGGAGGGACAGAGAACGAGAAGGGCGAGCCATTCTCTGCAGAGTCTCGGTCGATGGCTCTCAGCAGGGTGGAGCTTGCATTGAGATGCACCACCTGTGGCCCAGGAACGTTCTCCCACACCACAGGGGCATATGCAGCCTCGAACTCCGGCCCGTTGTCATTCACATCCAGCAGGGACATTTGAATGGTGGCAGTGCCCGTGAGAGGGGGATCCCCATGATCTGTTGCAAGTATGACCAGGTGATGCTGGGATGCTTCCTCCCGGTCCAGCTGCCTAGCCACAGTGACCAGCCCAGTCTGGTCCACCAAAAACAGGCTATGGGGGTCTGACTCAGGGGCTATGCTGTAGGTGATCTCACGATTTGAGCCAGAGTCTGAGTCACTGGCAGCTACCATGGCCACACTTGAGCCAACGGGGATGTCTTCTCTCAGGGCTGGGAGCTGCAGGAAGTGAGGGATAAAGACCGGAGCGTGGTCATTGTAGTCCTCTACATCCAAAGTGCAATGCAGCAGGCTGGAATACTCCAAGTCCTCCACCTTAATGGTCAGGTTGAACTTCTGCTCGCCCGGCCGCTCGTAGTCCAGACGCTTCTTCAGTCGCAGGGTGCCCCGCTGCTCTTGTCGGTGACTCACCATGTAGAACTTCTGCTCTGGGTCACCGGCCACTATGCTGAAGGTCAGCTGACCATTCTCACCAGCGTCCGCGTCCTCGGCGGCCAGCTCCAGCACAGCGGTGTTGGGCTCGCTGCTCTCGGGGATCCGTGCCTCACACGAGCGCTCCAAGAAGTGGGGGGCGTGGTCATTGATGTCCATCACGCTGATGGTGGCCGTTGCTGTGCCCATCATGCCACCTCCGTCCCTGGCTTCCACCACCAGAAGGTACGACTCTGTCTTCTCCCTGTCAAGGCCTGCCGCGGCGACAGAGACCGTCCCTGTGGCGCCATTGATGGTGAACATGTCCACAATACTGCTGCCTCCGCTAAGGACTGTGTTACCCACAATCCTGTAGGCCAGCACGGCATTCTGCCCCACGGCCGTATCATCCAGGTCCGTGGCAGTCAACTCCATCACGGACGTGCCAGGTGGTGAGTTCTCCGCCACGCTTCCATGGCAGCTGTCTGGTGCACATCCAAAGACCGGAGCGTTGTCATTGATGTCCCACACGCTGATGATGACATCGGTGAACCCAGTCAGCCCTTCACCGCCCTCGTCGGTGGCCAAGACCACAAAACGCCACACGGCCCGGGCCTCCCTGTCCAGCGTCCTCTGCGCGTAGATCTTCCCTGTTGCCTCATCAATCATGAACTCACTCTCAGCGCCCTGGCCATGCAGAGAGTAACGCAGAGCCTCCTGGTCAGCATCCTTATCTGGGTCAGACGCTGTTACCTACAACATCAAAGGGAATATGTTAGGGCTTTTTTTTCTAAACGGATACCAACTTCTTTTTTCTTAAATTATTAAAGTGTCCTGACTTGGACTTGTGTGTTATTGAACTACAGCACATAACCCTGATGCCAGCTCTGAGCAATATCAGCCAAGAGCCTTAATTCCCTCGACGCAATTAAATTTAGTGGGGAGCGACTAACAGCTCAAAACATGAGGATAATTTAGCCCAAGACCTAGGTGCAGAAAATAAAAGGCAAAGTAAAATGCGTGATTTTCCAAAGCACAACTTGGACAAAGAGCATGATGTCATCAGCTGCAATTTAGGCTTTAAAACAAAAGGCAAAAAAAGAAACCATGCTTCAAGTGGCAACTCAAAAGTCTGTAGAATAGTGAATTAAAGAGAGTAAAACACTTTAAAGGATGGGGGGAAACAACTGTTACCCCAAATCAACCAATCTTTTCATCCAGAATATTAAAGTAATAGTAGTCCCTGCATGATAAGTGTCTGTGCAACCATTTAAACATGATCACCCTGTAGCCTGATTCATTTGCTTCCTCATTCAAAATTAATCACACGCCAATTTTCAAGACAGGCGGTGACTGAAATTCTGTGAAGTCCTTGAATTTGGGGAAATGGGACTTGTTCACCCTGAGTTCCCAGTAGTAATCAAGGCCCATTTTAGCTCTCTTCCTGTGTGCTGTTTGGGGACGCTGTGTTTCACTGAATGGTTTGATTTTATAGAACCAAAAGAAAACAGAAAAAGTACTGTAACTGCCTAGCTTAAAAGCACAGTGTTATTTGTATAATGCTAGCAGGCAGTTACTAGCAATTGGTGCTACTTGTGGTTTTAGCAAGCGATAGCATCGTTTCCTCCGCCCCCAGGATGTTTCCGAAGAGAACAAGTGGAGTGCCGCCAGACCCCACCCAGCGACCTCGAGTGCATGCGGGCGTGGCCGGACCTAGACCCCCACAGAGGCCCCCACCTGAAGCACGAAGACAGGTGAGCCATCCAGCTCCTCTGTCACACTGCCATAGTATTCGTTGACGGTGAAGACGGGTGCCTCGTCATTGCGGTTCACCACGTTGACCGCCACGACAGCGTAGTCCTCCCACTTGCCGTCGGAGGCCAGCACATGCAGCCTGTAGCGCTTTGTTTGCTCGTAGTCCAGCGGCTGTGCCACAAAGATGGTGCCCACCTCGGGCTCCACGTCAAAAACACCACCCATGTTGCCAGACGTGATCTGGTAGCGCAACTTGGCATTGGCACCTGGCAATCAAAAAGGGCACGGATCACATGCTTTGGCAAAAAATAAAAATAAAATAAAATAAATGCAGAATCCTAAATAACCACCCTGGAAGTCGAGCTAAGAGCATATATTGAATAGATTTCAATAGATTTCAATAGATTCAATAGATTTAAATGGAAAAATGTTTTTGGAATTATAAATATTTATATCTCAGATTTCACAAGCTAGCTGCTGTGGATACCATTAGACTTAAATAAAACTTCCAGACCCAGACAGGTCTTAGTGAAAACAGTATCTCATGGTATGAGAGGGCCATTCATTTCTTACATTTTGTCTTATTATCCCTACCAGTCAAACCATCCTGTTGTTACGTGCATTTGAAACCCAGAATTAGCGGAGTCATTTACACCATTGCTGGCTTAGTTCTCCATACAATTAAACTATTGCAGTAGCAGAATGAAAACACGCCAATATTAAGGCAACCACCCTGCCACTACTACCACTAAGCGCCAAGGGGGTGGGGAGCTGCCATTTCTCGGGCGCTAGACAGCTTGATGTATGGGAAACATGGAAACAAAAGGCAGGAAGAGGATAAGAAATACATCTCGAAGCCTCTCTTGTGTTTGGTGATGCTAATGAAACGGGCAAAAAAACACATGAATGAATCCACCTGCATTTTGCACGTTAAGTTCACATTCGCAAGGGAACCGCTCCCTGCGGAAGGGAAGGCATAGGCAAACAGTACCAACAAACAACCTGCATAAACAAACAATGCAAAGACGGATCCTGCCACACGTTCCTCCCTCATTCTGTGCCCTGTGTAACTTCTCTGGTTTTGGAGTTTCTCTACTGTTTGGAGATGCTCTGCTCCGAGGTACAGTGGTGTTGGAGGAACAGAGGGGGTGGAGCTTCACCTCCATGCAGATAAAACTTGCAGCAATCCCCCACCGCTAATGCTGACTTAACGTCTCCAAAGGTGGCAGGAGCTCAAACCTTACAGCCATCCATCAGTACGGGACTTACAGCCCCTAAACACTCCACACATGGCACATGAATGTGTGTGTGTGTGTGTGTGTGTGTTTGTGCGTGTGTGTGTGTGTACTGAGAAGCACACCAGCCTCTAAAAGAACAGTCTAACATGCTACAGGAAGAGTCACTATGTTGTTTTTTGAGTCTTTCACAGCAAATGCACTGTTACATTTGTAAAAAGACCAGTATACTCCCATTATCTGATTTTGTACTCTCCTTTACTGTGTGAAAGTTTTTTTTAATGATTTCTCAAAATTTAAGGGACAAAAATAAATAAATTCTCTTTACAGCAGTAAGGACAACAACATGGACACCATGAAAACGAACCAGTTCCTAAGATCCTTATACATTAATAAGAATGGTGTTCTTGAAAAAAGAGCTTACAGATGTACAAACTTGTAGGCGCACAGTAAATATTACAGAGCACGTTTCATTTTTTATGAGCAAGAAGATAGGATCTTAAAGTTTCATCCTGGCTTTTGCTTGAAAGAGCTAGAAAATCTTTATAATCTCTAGAATAAAATACTTTGAATTGGATGAAAGAATCTGAAGTATTATGTGCTGTGCATTTTAAAGGCCACCACAGAGAAGTCTAAAGTGAAGGATTTCTATCTAGGCCTTATGCATCACCTTATCCACAATGGTCAGCGTGAGCTGTGAACTATTATGATATGAAAGCTAAGCTCACAATGAGTAAAGATTGGCAAACCCTCTCCCAGCTGTGTGCTTTCACATCGCAGCTCATCGCTCTTCGCATGGACCTACCCTCGTCCCCATCGTTCGCGCTGACGGTGAGGACAGTGGACCCCACATCAGCGTCCTCGTCCACGTCCACCTCATACACGTCCTGTGCAAACGCTGGCCTGTTGTCATTCACGTCGCTGATGAAGATCCGCACGTATGCAGTGTCTGAGCGAGAGAGAGCAAACACGCATGAGATTAGATGCACGTCACCGGTCTTATTCTGCCCACCCAGTGTTAACCCAAACCCCCCCACCCCCGCCCCCTTTCTTATCTCCCCTCCACTAACCCGTTCTGTCTGTTTCTTTTAAATTTCTCTCTCTGTCTCTTATTTCCATGTTTGCCTCATTTTGTCTCCCCTTTTTCTCCATCTGTCTCTTCCCCTTTTAACTCCCTCCCTGCGATCCTTTATCTCCTTTTCCCAATTCCATCGTCTCTTATTTCCTCCTCGCCTGTTTACTTCATCCTGCTACTGCTCTTTTCTATCTCCCGTTCATCTCTGGATCTCAGCTTTGTGTTTGAAGCCATCAGCAGGCAGATGTGAGGAGGGTGCCCGGGTGGGGATTACGGGCTCTTCTAATAGTGCTTCCTTTGATATCACTTTCAAAAGAGACATAATCTGCGATGTACTTCTCAAGATGAGATAAATTATTTAATTGGTGGTAGAGACAACATATGCAACTATAAGGGATCCAAACAATGGCTGGCTAAAATGTCATTCAGTTCAGTGTGGCTGAGCGCAGCTGTCAAACCTCTGTGTGTGTGTGTGTGTGTGTGTGTGTGTGTGTGTGTGTGTGTGTGTGTGTGTGTGTGTGTGTGTGTGCGTGCGTGTGTGCGTGTGCATTAGTGACAGGCTGCCACGCTGTTCAGAATGGGGATGTGAAGCCACGGCCATGTCTTCTCAGTTCAAATAAACACGCCTCACTTTGGTGTGTCTTCCTGCTGCTTTGTTTTCCTCTCAGGTTGACTTTGACAGGATGACTCCATTACATTGTTGGATACAGCAATGCCAGGCCAGGAAGCCAAAGAGTGTGCATGAGCGTGTGTTTGTGTGTGTGTGTGTGTGTGTGTGTGTGTGTGTGTGTGTGTGTGTGTGTGTGTGTGTGTGTGCGCGTATGTGTGTGTGCGCGCACGCGTACGAGTGCAGCTCTCCACACGTCAACATCTCGGCACATTTTACCCCTTCTCAGCACGAACACTGTGTATGCATATCTGTGTGTGTGTCTGCACCATGTTTGTGTGGTATTTGTGCAAACGCACATGTTCTGCTCCATGGAAGCTGAGATGGCCCATGGCACAGTCAGACAGAGAAGGAGGAGTCAACGTCTCCATGCAGACTCATCTATCAGGCTAAGTGCCAGTGTGAGGCGACGCCCCCTGAAAAAGCTTCTGCTCCACCTTTGCCTTCATGTAACATCTATACCCACAGAGTCACAGTCGCATGCAAGATTATTCAAGATTTTTTTTTCTTTCTGCCGGTTTTAATATTTGAGTAGTATGTTGCTGAGAGTGCCACCACGAACCAAAGAGTTTTTAAAGTAAAATAACTTTTTATTGATCCTTGGTGATTAGAAAGAAAAAATGCATGAGTCTGTATGAGATTGTATGAGTCTTGCTGGCTTAGTGAGCAATAACCGAAGAAGATCACCATAATACAATACCAAAACAAATCCCAGCTCCACAAACGACAGTGAAAACACTACTCATCACACCACCATAGAGACACATCATTGCACATCGGCATGCATCATCACACGCTTTTTCACAACACACTATATCACAGCACATTGCATTAAACATTACTACTGTGGATAACGCATGCAAGAAAAACACCTCCCAATGTATTATGGAATAACTGCAAGCAATGCTATTTTGTGTTCTCCAGTTTCTTCTGCATTTTAAGTCTCTTGCCTCACACTCCTGACAGAACCACGTTGGAGGGAGAAGGCGGCACACACGTCCGCTCATGGGCGCACAGCCTACCTGCTGCATTTCTTCAAACCGCAAGCCACACAAAGTGTGGTCCTTGACCACCAATGCCGTGGTCTCACAGGCACAGAATGTACTTTTATAATGACATCCTCTGCCATTGTTTCACTTTGAAATGAGCGCTTCCTAAATCCTTACTCAGTAATATTTTCGAGAGGTGGTAGCTTTAAAATTATTTCACCTATTCTGTGTTTTCAGTCTTCATTTGGAAACTAGATAACACATGAACATATGAACGCGATTCTGATCATCGCCAAACAATGAGCATTCAAAGACGGAAAAGCGGCTTAGTATGTGTAAAGCTTGTTAAAATATGAGAAAAGAAACTCCATTGCTGCAATATAGTGGTTTGTCATCAGGAGCCAAACTCGCACAATGCAGAGGTGTACATTAAATCAGACCCACAGTGTAAAGATTTGCTGGCATTCTAAAAACCTCTGGCAGTCAGGTTTAAAGAGGGAACGCATGACAAGCTCTGCTGGGGCCCTTACTTTGAGGCACGCAGGGGTGCAGGCTAATCAGTCTGTTTGAACGCCATCACATCAGGTCTGTAGACTTTTAGATGTCATACATTTATTCTATTTGTATGTCCCTTATCTGTCATTAATTATCCCCTGTATGTCATTTGCTCAGAAACATGGGTGATTTAAATGGGTTTGGAGTACAGACATTTAGGAAGCCTGGAGGCTGGATTCGGATGCAGGATTGGCTGGTTGTACCTGAATTGGGCTGCCCGTGCCTTCCAGGCCTGGCAGATTCCCAGCTGTCCACGGATTTCACTTCCAGCAGGTAGGAGCCCTTGGTCTCCCGGTCGAACACTGCCTCTGTGTATATGGAGCCAAGTCCTGGATCAATGCGGAAGAATTGGTAGTCTCCGCTGCGGTCGTTCAGCAAGGAGTAGGAGATCTGAGTGTGAGAGAGGGAGAGGATGAGAAAGAGAGAGAGAGAGAGAGAGAGAGAGAGAGAAATGAGGACTCACAAATTCAGGGAAAGAACAAAAGAATATAGCAAGGAACCAAATATGAGCCTTTGAGAGAGGCTCAGTCAAGAGGGAGTCAAGTGAAGAGTGATGATGGTGTTATGATTAATCACAGTCTTCCTGCACATATCGAAGCCACTGGGTGATCCCACCACACCCAGCTGTGTGTAATTAAGCTGTCGATAGCCAGAGGCCTGCAGTCATAACTTACGCACCCAGGACCCCAGCTCTTCCCAGCTTCTTTTCCAGAAGTCATAATGGCACTTTCACAGTGGGCAACGGGTTAAAAAAAAATAAATAAATAAAAAAAATAAAATAAAAAAAATCCTGTACCCCCACCAACAAACAAAAACCCCTTAAGACCCATTCAGAGTAAGAAGAATAAGGCCAAAGCCTGCAGCCAGCCGGGGCTGAAAGGGTGGGCATGAGAGACCAGTGTGTCTCCACAGCCTCCGATGGCCCCTGCCAGCAATTACCAGGCCAGCCGCGTCGAGTGGCACCACTATAACAGCATGGTGCAGGAAATAAATGGTGCCCTGCCAGCCGAATTATCATAGGGAGAACACAAATAAGAGACAGAATTAAATGTAAATGCCTTAATAGAAAGCTTGTAGGGGGTCAGGTTATTAAAACAAGCAGCAATTTCCAACTGTTACGGCGAAAGCATAAAGAGAGAGAGAGAGAGAGAGAATATCATATTAGTATTCGCACCCACAAATGATTTTCATTATCTAAATGTAGGATTGCATGGTAGCTATGCTTCAGTGAGGCTGCGCGGAGAGGGCACGTAATTAAGCGGCAGCCAACGACAAGAAGACGAGAGTGTCTCGGCCCAGCCCCCATGAGCCCGAAACCACGCTCTTCCTCAAGAAAATCTATCAAAGCAGGAAAAAATGTGCCCTTATTCCTCTTCAAATTTAATACTCAATTGGTTTATGCACGCTATGCGGCCTCTCTGTGGAGTGGAGCTATAAGAGGACACAGCACTGATGGGACTCCACTTTAGGCCTCGCCTCACAGAAAGGCAGAAGCATGGCTGTAATGAATGTGACTTGGCTGGGAGCTGGTGTCAGCCCTCCAGCAGAGTAAGCCCACGACGAAGCTTTTGAGCACATGGCTGTCACTCGTGTCTTATGAGCATTCTTTACATGAGTTAGCCTTTGTCTCCTCTTTATTCAATTTAAATGGCTTCAGACTGGTGCCACTTATAGAGATGGTGGTAGCGATTATAGCCACATTAAGCCCATGTTGGAAAAATGAGCAGAACATATTTGCCAAGCATCACTGCTTATGAGAATGACACACCAAACCGGAGTTTGACTCACATTTACCTGATGCTTTTATCCAAGGCAACTTACAAATATGACTGAATACAACTTGAGCAATTGAGGGTCTTACTCAGGGGCCCGACAGTGGCGACTTGACAGTGGTGGAGCTTGAACTGGCAACCTTCTGATTATTAGTCAAGTACCTTAACCACTGAGGTACCACAGACTTCCTAAAGCCCGCCTGTTCTGCCTGAAGCATTTGTAGTTGATTAAAACACACAAAACTCTGCAAATAATATGCAAGTGAATGATGTCATTACTGACCTTTCCATTTAGTCCCAGATCAAGGTCATTGGCTGACACTTGGAGAACCAACGTCCCAACTTCCGCCCCCTCCATCACCGAGGCCTCGTAGATAGAAGAGGTGAAGAAAGGAACATTGTCATTCACATCTGTTGATAGAAATGGAAGAGAAGGCAACAGGACTCAGTAGACTGTCTTTAGTATAGAATTTAACAGTACAAATTTAAGGTCGCAATCACTCAACAAATACCTAAGGAGGCCAACGCTACCGGGAAGAAAAGCCCGAGACACCAGGGCCGGGTATGTCTGATAACCACACCCGCAGTGACCTCCTGTCTCAATGCCTCATTTATGGGTTTGGTTAACATGCAGAGTTGCATAGTTTGTCATTTTTTATTTCTTTAAAGCTTTGAATGCAGCAAGGCATAAAACCTAGCTGTCATTTTCTGAAGTTAGAGCTGTCACTTTTGCAGCAGTCAACCCCAGGCTTTCGGATTTGTTCAGTCTTTCAGAAGAACCTACATGGATTTCGCTCGAGTCATTATCACAGTTTAAGAGAGCCCTACCAGAGTCACTGAGCAGCTTCAAAGAAATCTTTTTTTTCTTCCTCTTTTTATATACTAACTTCAGCATACAAACATCTTGACTTCGCAGTAAAAATAGATGTAATCAGCACAGAAAACATAAAAGCAGCTCTTCTGGCTTACATGACACTGTACAAAAAGTCAACAGTAAACATGTCAAACAAAGGCAATTCACAGGAACTTTAAGCACAATCTGGCTTTGGTATTGACCACAGAGGTTGCCTTAGCAAATGCGCACAGGGCTTCTCCCACAGTAATAAAGACGACGTAGGGACAGTGGAATTTAGGGCAAGATCTTTAATAGATTGAATGATCCTAGACACTAATCGCCATCTGATGCTCTTCTTGGATTTTAATTTTCTCCCAGTCAAAGTTGCATTCTATGAATTAAACAAGCGGTCCAAATCCATGAATACCCCCTGGCCCCTGCCTCTCTCCTTCTCACTCCTTCCCTCTCTATTTCTCATATGCGGCTGGTTGTGCTTTTAATTGGAGAAAGAGAACGGAAATAAGTGAGAGCAGAGACTGGATAAATTATACGTCAGTGTGCAGGACTGCGCATGCATGAATGATGGAGTCGCTTTCCGGAAGACATGTGCCGCGCTGGACAGGCTGCCATGTTTAGGGGGTAAAGAGCAGTTAAAGCCGGTCTGGTCATAAAATTCTTATTGGATTAATATTGGACTGGTGATTGGAGACTGATCCTAGATCAGTGTTAGAGTACACTCATAAATGGGACAGAGCGAGAGATTCATGCATGAGTTGAACCCGATTATGGCTATGGGGCAGCGCCAGTAAATTACGCAGGAATGTAAGGAGACTTCCTGAGGCACTAGGAATGCATGGCAAAATTGAGGCAGAAAAGGGCTAACAGAGCGGTGAGATATAGGATATTAAAGAACTGATATCTGTGGTTTAAAATTATGTGAAGGGAGTTCAAGTGCTAAAAGTAGATTGAAGTAGATTAGGATAAGGTATTAGGGTATAATACATTTCAGGAGGAAACATGAGGTGGATTAGAACATGCTACAGCAAAAGTAGGCATCAACAATCAAACATGTATCTTAATAATCAAAATCAAACATTAGGCAATTTCATAAATCCAATAACAAATAATGATGATCAAAAAAACATAACACGCTCTATCAATGAAAAAGTCCTATAAATCAATGATGTCATAATTTACATTAAACAATGGGGCCATAAAAAAAAAAAGAGATGGACAGCCAGCCAGCCACACCTACCTGTGAGGTTGACATGCACAGTGGTGAAAGCAGCTAAAGGCACTGCAGCAACATTCTGGGCGCGCACCCTGAGCGTGAAGTGCCACGTGGTTTCGTAGTCCAGGGGCTCGGCCACCAGGATGGAGGCAGAGCCGTCCTCCCGGTTGGGCGTCAGGTAGAAGCGCACGGGCATATTGGTCTCTGGGACCATGCCATCCTCCAGGTTGTAGGTCACCCTGGGGTCGCCCAGCGGAGATGTGGCTTTGACCGTCTGAAGACCCCAAAGTAGGAAAGGACTGTTAAGCTATACAGCACAAAGCCAGCTGGTAAAGTAATTACAACAAGCGATGACTGTCGTTTCAAATCTGCTGCCCCCTGTCTCCTCATGTAAATGCTATTATTTGTAATTTCAAGTAACAGTATAAAATGTGCACAAAGTAAAGTGTACAGAATACCCACAGTTAGGCATACTCAGTTCTCACAAAGTTTAGTGTTCAGTCCAGTATCACAAGCATGGAAGCGCACTGAAGCATTAATGTTCATCACAGTCCCAAACTTACAATCCAAGCTTTCAGCTAGAAAAAGACATGCTCGTCCACTCCAGAACAATTAGATACCTGGCAGTCTCCATTACTTTCCTAACAGGAAAACAAACGTTTATAGTGAAGATCAATTACACAAGCAACACCAGTTGCTATCCTCATCTATCTCTCTTTCTCTTGCCTGCTTTCTCTCCCCTCTTTTTTCACTCTAAGGCTTCACGCACAACACCACCTAGAACTTTCACATTTAGTAAAATATCCCCCTGCATTTTTAATGGCCTTAATAGCTTATAAAGGAACTGTAGGAGTTTTAGCAAATGAATTTTCGATGTAGCCCATAACTGAAGAGAAGAGAAGGTAAATGGTCATGAATAATCCAGGGATGATGATTGATTAGCCGATTCCCTGGCCACGGGTTGTGATGCAGTCGCTTGCTTAAAAATAGAAGTGAGGACAGAGAAAGTAATGAGAAGGCTGGGTCTGGACTAGCACGGCCTCGGGGGACACGGAAACATGGCTGAGGCTAGATGCAGGAAGAAGCTTGTACATACAGTATTAGTCGAAAGACACACCTGCTCTTCCTTCGCTTTAACTACTTCCCACATTATACAATAATACGGAAGACCTCAGAACTGTGGAATAACGTGGAATTAAAATGTTTTAAACTGATTAAGCAAACCTATCTTTTATTTTAGGACCTTCCAGGTAAATGTTCTTTACTGTGATGACAGGTTTATGCACACCTGGCATTCTCTCAGCCATCTTCATGCAGAAACCACCTGGGATGCTTTTTCCACAGCTTTGAAAAATTTCCCACATATGCTAAGCACTTGTTAGCTGAGCGAATGTAGCTCAAAACCAAAACTCCTTTTTGGGGGAGACAATAAAAATGAAATGTATATGTTTAGTCAAAAATGTGTCAATTTTTAAATAAATTCTTACATAGGCATCAGCCTGAGCTATTTAAATTTGTCTTAAAAACAAATTTAAGCATTAAACCTTAAGCATAAGTCTTAAAGATCACAAAGTCTCCAAGATTCTGAAATAGATGTGAATGAACTTTGTACTGGTACTGTACATATGCAGTAGGTGTATATTTGTGTGTGCCCTAATGGGATACTGAAGAGAAGTTAACACTGTCATTTTAGCAGGGTTTTATCACAGACTGAAATGGAAACAAATTCTTGGGCATGTGTTTGGTGCATTTGTGTGTGCGCATGGG
>NC_137519.1:10502500-10657500 GCF_041902795.1 Electrophorus electricus
GCTTATCAAGGTCTTTGGGAACACTTGAAAAAGATTAGGGCTGGATTAGGGTTGAAAAGTACACTCCACACGAGGGTAACTCTAGATGGCGTGTCAAAGACACTCAGTCAATGCAGACTCTCCAAAACCAATCCCAAGACGTGACCATATTTAACTCCTACAGGGCCTGTTCTCCCCATTCAACATTACTTTTTCCAGTAAGATTTTACATTTTCTCCCTAACCCCAGATATCCATAGATTTTGAATCCCCTATTACTGATTCCTCTGTGTGTTTGTGTATGTGTGTGTGTGTGTGTGTGTGTGTGTGTGTGTGTGTGTGTGTGTGTGTGTGTGTGTGTGTGTGTGTGTGTGTGTGTGTGTGTATGCCCACGACAACAGACGCTGACCTGAGAGATGGGCTGGTTGACATAAACCCAGCCCGTCACGGGGTTGACATGCAGGTATTCCGGCTGTTCCTTAGACATGGAGTAGGTGATGGCTGCATTGGTGCTGTAGTCATCGTCATGCGCCGCCACACGCAGGAAGCTGGTGCCAATCATGGTGTCCTCCCGCAAGAAGTCTGTCCGAAAAGAGCACAGAATACAAATGAATCCAATCAGAGATGGGAAAGGAGGGTGTGCGTGGTAATAGAGAGAAAAATCTGGGCCATGCTTTAGCATGAATTAAATCAGATTAGTCTGCATTACATTTGTGCTTTGCAGGTTTTCAGGAAGAGAACATAAAAGTCTTAAGAGCCCATTACCAATGACTAGGTAATTATTTCGATGTCTTTCATCAAAAACTAATGCAAAAGTTTGCACATTTTTACTCATATACCAATTATTCCAAAATACATTATATTTTGCAGGTAGAGAAATCCTTGTATGAAATTGGAATATATCTAAATATCCTGTTCACAAACCATTTGGTTCATTTTTAAAATTGTTAAGATTTTGTTCTAATGGTAACTGATGTCTGAAACAGTTTTACCTGTTGTTTTTCTTAGCAACCAATGCTTGCCTGCCTCTCTGCTGTATTGTTGGCACTTCTAATGATGAACACGCTGAAGTGGTTTGTGCCAAATTGTTAAAAGTGCTTCAGACTGCCCTTGCATCAGACTCTTCAGCTGTTAGTAATGGACTCAGAATAATGGACCATACTGGACGTTCCATGTCAAAGCTAGAATGCCCAGTTGCAATATTTCAAGGACAGAATGTGACCAAAGGGCTCCAGCGAGACACTACACTGCTGTGGGTGCTCTGTGTGCTGTGTGCTGCGTGCAGTGAGCAGAGAAGAGCCCTCACACTCATAGCGCAGGGTTTCAAACTTTGGGCTGTTGTCATTCTCGTCGAGTATGATAATATTCAGCTGGCAGATGCCGATGAGGGGCTCGGCCGCCTGGTCTGTGGCCGTGACCGTCACCGCATACTCCCTCTGACGCTCCCTATCAAACTTCCTTGCTGTCACGATCACACCTACGGCAAGCACCAGAAGAGGGTCCACCAAAATGAAGACCAATTAAACATTAATGGCTCTGAGGTGATATAAACAAACCTGTGAAATGCTTTGAGAAACTGCAAAGTGGAGGGGCAACAGACATGTATCCTTTCTTTTTTTACATACAGTAAAGCACACTCAAAACCCTGTGAGCTATCATACCCGTTAATGCCGGAATGTACAATAGAAGTCAAAGGTTCAGAGAGAGAGAGAGAGAGAGAGAGAGAGAGAGAGAGAGAGCATCATATACTTCAGTTAGTCTTCTTTTTCCTCTTCTTTTTCTATCCACTTTAAAAACTTTTAAATGTTTCATGAAAGATAGCTTGAGTGGAGTTTCCACATGCTGTCACTTCTTTACATTTGAGAGCTGGCACATTTTAAAAGGCTATGATTAATATGAATTAGCCTGAACTATGGGATTCATGAAAACACTTCAACACATATGACTTCTAAATGGTAGAGCAAGATGAGTGTGGTTGAGAGAAAGAGAAGGCCAAAAAGAAAGAGATGAGAGAAAAAAAGACAGATGGACACATGCAGAGAATAACATAATGAGGGACAGACGTTATGTTAACTAAAAAACATTAAATGTATGGTGCCTTACAAAGAGACACCCATGACGGTGAAACTGGATCAGTGGGGTTTACTCAAGTAAAAATTGACTGAATTCTCTTATTTGAGTTATCCTAACTTAATTTTCTTTTTCAAACTGTACTTAACAAATTCAACATGTGAGCAGACTCAGTAAATGAGGCTCCGATTTGCCATGTGGAGAGAGAACGGGAGAGGATTCGTCTGCGGTACCCGTGTCAGGGTCGATGTTGAAAGCAGGCACCGCGCTGTCTCTGTGCATGAAGCCATACGTCACTTTCCCATTGGCTCCCTCGTCTGCGTCGACCGCGTACACCTGTAGCACCACCGTCCCTGCCGGTTTATTCTCAGGAACAGACGCCCTCTCCTTATACCGCTGACACTGATCGAGAGAGAGAGAGAGAGAGAGAGAGAGAGAGAGAGAGAGAGAGAGAGTGAGAGTGTCAGAGATGCCACAGAAACCACTTTGAAACTACACGATGATGAAACAAAGCACTCAGAGACTCTGTGTTTCAAAGCTATGCATTTGGCTAATACTTGTCAAATTCAGTGAACACAGTCGCTGCCCACAGTAAAAGCATGTGACATAACATGACTGTGCTGTGACTGTGACTGTACTGCCCACAGTCAAAACATATGATGGGGAGGGGGGGAAGAGGAGAGGTAACCCTAGGGCAGGGGGAAGCAAAGGAGCTGTCGCGGAGGAGGTAAAAGGAAGGGAACTGAGAGAGCAAGAGTGAAGGAGAGGGAATTAGAGGGAAGGAGGAGGAATGAGAGTGAAGGAGAGGGAACTAGAGGGAAGGAGGAGGAATGAGAGTGAAGGAGAGGGAACTAGAGGGAAGGAGGAGGAATGAGACTGAAGGAGAGGGAACTAGAGGGAAGGAGGAGGAATGAGAGTGAAGGAGAGGGAAGGAGGAGGAATGAGAGTGAAGGAGAGGGAACTAGAGGGAAGGAGGAGGAATGAGAGTGAAGGAGAGGGAACAAGAGGGAAGGAGGAGGAATGAGAGTGAAGGAGAGGGAACTAGAGGGAAGGAGGAGGAATGAGAGTGAAGGAGAGGGAACTAGAGGGAAGGAGGAGGAATGAGAGTGAAGGAGAGGGAACAAGAGGGAAGGAGGAGGAATGAGAGTGAAGGAGAGGGAACAAGAGGGAAGGAGGAGGAATGAGAGTGAAGGAGAGGGAACTAGAGGGAAGGAGGAGGAATGAGAGTGAAGGAGAGGGAACTAGAGGGAAGGAGGAGGAATGAGAGTGAAGGAGAGGGAACTAGAGGGAAGGAGGAGGAATGAGAGTGAAGGAGAGGGAACAAGAGGGAAGGAGGAGGAATGAGAGTGAAGGAGAGGGAACTAGAGGGAAGGAGGAGGAATGAGAGTGAAGGAGAGGGAACTAGAGGGAAGGAGGAGGAATGAGACTGAAGGAGAGGGAACTAGAGGGAAGGAGGAGGAATGAGAGTGAAGGAGAGGGAACAAGAGGGAAGGAGGAGGAATGAGAGTGAAGGAGAGGGAACAAGAGGGAAGGAGGAGGAATGAGAGTGAAGGAGAGGGAACTAGAGGGAAGGAGGAGGAATGAGAGTGAAGGAGAGGGAACTAGAGGGAAGGAGGAGGAATGAGACTGAAGGAGAGGGAACTAGAGGGAAGGAGGAGGAATGAGAGTGAAGGAGAGGGAACTAGAGGGAAGGAGGAGGAATGAGAGTGAAGGAGAGGGAACAAGAGTGAAGGAGAGGGAACGAGAAGGAAGGAGAGGGAACTATAGGGGAGAGGGAACAAGAGGGAACAAGTGTGAAGGAGAGGGAAGGAGAGGCAAGGAGGAGAATAGGAAGCCTGGACTTCTCTGTTTTATTCTGCAAAGGTTCATCTGTGTTTTATAATTGAAGCTTCCTTAAATCAATTCTATCCTCTCCAAATCTTCTGAGACTCCTGGAATAAACCCGGATCATTCAATCTCACTCCACTACCCACACACCTTCCTCATCATCCTCATCTAGAAGTGTGTGTGTGTGTATGTGTGTGTGTGTGTGTCAGTGTGTGTGTGTATTATGTAAAATGAAAAAAGAAAAAAAGAGAAAAAATTCCTCCATCATTAGAGGGCTCTAAATTTATACACCTCAAATAGAACTGCAAACAACAAAGGCTGCATATAAATAAATGAACAAGTAATAAGATTAAAAAAAGATCCATGAGCAATTCCCAAATCAGATGGCTATCAGTCCACCAGCCTAGTTTTGATATCCCGAGTTCCAGGTCTTTGCATTCTTCCCACTACCCCCTTTTCTAAACCTGGTATTATCTAACCGAGCCCATACTGAGAGCATTGTGTTGTCTACTCAGCTGAGATAGTTACTCGCACCTCATGGTCTACCCTCAACCCCTCGTTGGTAGTAATGCCAACAGGCCCTGAGCCTGGGAGAGGGTGGATCTCCTGGGAGCTCCAGCAGCCACTGATGTTCTCTTGCACATAGGAGCAGCCTGGTTCTCAGCCAGCGGCGCAGAGCAGAGGAAAGCCACGTGCCAGAGGCATGGTTGGGGGGTTGGGGAGTATCGGAGCAGGAGGGGAGGACACTAACCCAACATATTTTCCAGCATGCCACATGGAGAGCAGGAATGAGAGGGAGCTAGCCAGGAAAAAAGGATGATAGTGTTAAAGGACGCACAAGAGAAAGTGGGGTGACAAAGAGAGAATGCAAGACAAGACAGAAAACCTGCGAATGTAGGAGCAAGTCAGAGTATGAAAGCAGAAGCAGGGGGAGAAGGATGAGGGTGTGGTCAGGGAGGGGAGGGGCATGTACTATGAGGGCGTGGTCAGGGAGGGAGGGACATGTACTATGAGGGCGTGGTCAGGGAAGAGAAGGGTGTGGGGGTAGGAGGGAGTGGTCAAGGAGGGGAGGGGCAGGGGCTATGAGGGCGTGGTCAGGGAGGGGAGGGGCATTGATTATGAGGGCGTGGTCAGGGAGGGGAGGGGCAGGGGGTATGAGGGAGTGATCAGGATATGAGAGATTTCTGTCTTTTGGATATAATGCCACTCAAGTTTTTTGAACGGGGGAGTGATCGGTGGTGGGTTTAGGGGATAGGTTAGGCCTCTGTCTCGTTAACCTCTCCACTCCAGGTGAGCAAGTGAGAAGCCATTTAATCTACCTTGTAAAAAAGGAATAATGCCTAATTCACCCCGGGACTGGCGCGGAGCGCTTCAGGGGCAGAGGAGAGGCATGGCAGTGTGCCCTGCCATGCCAAGGAGCTCTCCATCTCAGCACTCTTCTAGAGCTGTCTGAGAGCAGCCCCCCCAAGCCCTCTAAACCTCTCCTGGGTCCCGCACGTCTCACGTAAAATTGAGATATTGGCACACGGGTGGGCCTGTGATGAGTCGGCAGATATTTCAAGCTCTTAATTAAAAAGGCTGTTAGATGATCCAGGAATAGTGCGGATAGGCTAGCTAATCACTTCTCATGAGGACTGAGAGAGAGAGAGAGAGAGAGAGAGAGAGAGAGAGAGAGAGAGAAAGAGAGAGAGAGAGAAACAAGCGGTGCTAAAGAAGTGCTTCAGAGGAGAAAAGGAAAGCCCTAAAACAGGAGCAGGGAGCGAAATGGTGAAAGGAAGTGGGCCAGTGTACAATTCAGACATTCAATGAGCTCCATAACCAAATAGCCAGGTAGAGTATAGAAGTACCTTCTCAAATATAGGCTTGTTGTTGTTGACATCGTCCACTCCCACAATGACCTGGGCAGTGGCTGAGAGGGACTGGGGTCCACCGGAGGTGTTGTCATCCATCGCTGTGATGTTCAGGATGTATTCCACCCCCTGCAGTTTGGGTGGGGGGGTGGAGCGGAGACGGATCAGCCCTGGGGGGCACAGTCACAAGGGGGTTTAACACACAAAGCCTCGGTGAAAGCCATGGTGAAAGAAAGACTTCACTCCCAAAAAGTAAGAAAATGACAAAATTACATGAGATTTTACACAAGGTTGTGTAAGCCCACTGATTTAATAACTCTGCATGGCCCATGGGGTTAAATCCAGTGTGTGTGTGGGGGGGGGGGGGGGGGGGGGGGTATTTGCATCATGAATTTTGATCCTGCACTAATGCAATATGCACTCAATTACGTCTCGTCTGATGAAGATAAGAGGTGTTTATGAACAGTGTCGGATAAAACAAATCTTTGACCACAGCAGGAGCGTACTTGGTCTGTTGGCTTCCAGACACAGATTGCCTTCCAGTAATTCCTCTACTTCTATTCATCTTTCTCTCTCTCTCTCTCTCTCTCTCTCTCTCTCTCTCTCTCTCTGTCTTTCTCACTGCAGACTCAGACACAGCTGTAGCCTGACCCTCACCATGCCACCTACAGTCAGCACACGGGTCTCTGCTCTTTATGCAAATGCCCGTAAGGGCAGCACGCCTGTTGCTGTGAACCTTTTGGCCTAGTGAAAATTTGTGGAAGGCAGTATATGTGTGCACATGTGTCGGAAATCCATCTCATGCTCTCCAGGCTCGAGTGCATAAACCCTGCTCCACTGTACCACCCTGCATGTATACTAGAGCGTGCATGTGTGCGTGGGCTTTTCCCAGCTGTGCACGCGTGCTGCCGCCCTGCTAAACACACGGTGGCTTATCTTCAGTGACAGTGGGAGCAGGCGCATTGATGACCTTGCGCATGCTGCTATACGTCTCCTCCTGATCACTCCCCCGCCCAACCAACCCCTTTCCCGGATGTGGCCTGTCATGTGTGATCACGCCCATGCTTCTAATCTGCAGAGCTGGACGACTCCTATCTCAGACTAGCAGCGATGGAACATTAAAGGAAGGCACGCGACTACTGAAGCAGACCTGGCATGGGAGGATCCCATCCCATTCAGAGCCCTGCTCTGAGAGCCCTGCTCGGACTCTGATGCGCCGCAAGAGAGCTTTTGTGGTGCTGCTGCAGTGGGGAGGAGGAAAAAAACCTGTAATCAATTCTAATTCAATCTGAATTATTTTCCTCCAACCGATGTCACAGTGGAATGAGGTTTGAGGCACAAAAGGGAATGTGTGCATGCATGTGTTCGCAAATTTGTGTGTGTCTGTGTGTGTGTGTGTGTGCGTGTGTGTGTGTACATATGCCTATGGAAGAGTCTTGTAAGCTTCATCGGTATAGACAGCTGTATCAACAGCAGGTTGTAAATGCCTTAGGCTCAGCTGGGCCCTCTTTGCCAGCAGTCCTTAACAAGCCAATGTGTGCTAGTTTCCTGCAATAATGCATTCAGTGTGTGGGTGATGAAATAGATACACACACAAATGAACACACATATACAGCACCTTTACCGAAAACAGCATGCATAACAACATGCCAGTGAAGGTAAGCATCGGAATTGGAATTCAAACATTTTTTTATAAGTGGATTTAAATTTGTTTGTCTTCCTGTGTTATATATTCACATACTGTGGTGTATACCATGCGGCAACTAATGCTCGTGGATAAAGGAGCATGCATGTGTATGAGTGTGTATGAGCGCATATGTGAGTGTGCCGTATCTGAGTGTGCACATTTTGCGTTAGCCGATGGCTCTTTGTGGGGCACGACGCCGGCAGCCAGCTCATATCAGCACCACAGCAAAGGCGGAGATCATTCGTCCAGGGGCGGATGAGCAAAAGTGGCTTTGGATGGAGCAGGGCAGGGGGATGGCCACTGGCCTCGCAGCCTGTGCCAGCTCCGATCAGCATCTTGCCCCCAAATCCGCCCCATTCTGAGAGGGAGAGAGAGCCAGCTGCCCTCCACCCATCCCTGAAGCAGCTGGAGCAGCTCAGGAGCAAGGTGACACAGCCAAGTTAAATAAACTAGCCGTCCGACGCAGTGACAGTCCAGCAGAAAGTCTGAAATCCCCCAAAACGCATGGCAGAGGGCACCGTGTAACTGGCTCTTCACAGAGCGTGAAAGGCTATAGAAGAAGCTCTCTTTTTGTTTCATTTTACATAACCCAGATGATCAAAATAAATACTAATCATAAAGGGAGACACAACATCAAAAACTCCACTCATGAATTATTCTACTTCATATTCTCCAGACCTTATCTTGTTTCATGCGTGCTCGCTGTAAAGAGCAGAGCACTTGCTGCTGGTTAGGTTTTACCCCAGCTGCAGTAATTAGTCAATTTATAAGCTATTGTACAATGTTAGAAGCCTGTCTCCCACATCACACATCCAATCGTTTTTGATTTATTTATGTGGTCCCACAACGACAGGCACTGAGATGATGGAAGCCATTTTAACTCTGCGTTGCTTGCTGGGCTAGGAACAAAAGAAAAGCAAAACATTGCAAATAAGAATATATAATAATTAAACAACAAAAAATGAATTCTAAAAAATAAAATGTAAAAAACTGACAGGTACGGTATGCCAGAGACGATTTGGCTGATTATCAGGGTAAACATTTCCCCGAGCATTGATAAATATGTCCTTCACCCAGACAAATGTAGTCACTGTATTTATGCCTTTAATACAATGACTCCCCGATCATCTTATTGACTCGGCTGCTTGGATTCTTAAAATGCCATTAACTCAAACAGAACATATTCTTCTGTGAGTTACAGTCAAATTAACAGTGGCCATCGAGTGCTGGCGGAACATATCTAACAAAGGAAAGGGGGAGTCTAAGGATTGATTGAAATAGTTATGGGAGAGGCCGAGATCTGATGATCTGTGAAAAAGGACACAATAAAAGCAGCCTTTGATGTCAGAATAAGGGAACAGGCATCACTGAATCGGCATCACGGAGAGACTCTTCTCGGGAATGCCAGAGCGTGCCCGCTGTAGCAATGCACAGAGACGCACCTGAATTCAATTATAATAATCATAATGATAATAATAATAATTTCTCTCAGGTTGGACATTGAGGTCTCGTGATGTTCTGCTCACGAGATTTTGTTCATGCATGTATGTGTACGTTCACAGAGGACGACAACTAGAATTCTTCCCCTTATCTTACAACACTGGAACATATTTGTATGAATGAATAAAAAAACTTCAGATTCACAGTGAAATCAAGACAAAATTATGACATTTAACACTGCAAAAAATGTGGATATCACGCAAATGCCACTGTTATGACTTGGGTACAATACTAGTCCTTCAATAGTTGCCCAAGTATGTTTGCAGTTTGCTTGGCAATAAGCACACACTCTAAAATACATTTTAAAAAGCCTCCAGCACAGGTAGCAGCACAAGAAGTCTGCAATTGTGTAGATTATTTCTTATTCCTGTTCCATCCAAACTGTTCCATCAAAAGGCATCTTTAAATTCTTAAAAATATTCTTAAAATGTAAAAGTTCTTATAGTTTTTTTCACCCAATGTATCATCCCTATCAAAAGCAAGTATCATGTATGTTAGAAAAAAATAATCAAAGGGGTTTTTTTTAATGTCCACTCCTTAAAGCCATAGAGTAACTGAATTAATAACCTTGGATTTGATGCGTTAATCCCAACATAGTATTTCCAGAAAACCGAAGGATTTAAAAGTGCAACATTCTTCACAACATTCCTGTTGCCTTTGGTTTGCAAGGTTAGATGAACTCCATGGTATGCTCTTAATCACCCTGAATAGCATTATGCTGAATGAAATACAATAACAAAAGTGAAATGCAAAATGCAGTGTTGAAAGCAAAGCAATGCTGAAGCAAAATGCAGTGTAGTCTCCTTCTCTGCTTAAGGTTTTTTCCCTGTCTCTATCACGATTCAACCACTTGCTAAGAGAAATTACTAGTGATTTAGCCTTTGGGGTTCAAACACAGCACCTTAACGTAGAGATGGAGAAGAGAGAATAGGTTTTGTTAAGAAACTGTGGTGTGGTATGTGTATAATCACGAACCATGTTGGTACATGAGAGAATACACCATACCTTTTGCTTTGAGAGAAAGAGAGAGAGAGAGAGAGAGAGAGAGAGAGACAGCTTACCTTTCTGACTGTCAATGACAAAGTTGCCTTCTTCATTGCCTGATGAGATTTTGTATGTGATCCCATCACCATCTGGGTCCTTAGCAAGCACCGTTGCAACTAAGGTATTGGGTCCAGCATCTTCTGATACAAAAGTACGATATCTGAATGGGAAAAGACCACACACATAAATGCATACGCACACGTATGCAAGCATGTGCACATGCACACACACAAATGAATATCTCTTGGGAGGGGTCGCATTTTACATTTACAGCATTTAGCTTTTTATCCAAAGAACATAACTTGAGCAATTGAGGGTTAATGGCCTTGCTCATGGGCCTAACAGTGGCAACTTGGTGGTGGCAGGGTTTAAACTTGCAGATTACCAGTCAAGTATCTTAGCAACAGAAACTAGTGTCTTCTGGAGGTCTTACTTATGCCTTAATGAATGCATGTAGTAAAGAATGAGACTAATTTCCAAGAGAGCACACAAGGAGGACAAGAAGAGAATTGTAAGGTGGTTCCTGTGTGTTCCAACAGCTCCCATATGCACAAACAAAATTTTAAAGAAAGGACGAAAAGGGTAACTTTTCAAAAGCACAGGCAAGTCACTGCAAGTGGTATTCACAACATTGTGTTTCTGGTCAGCGATAATCCATTAAGAATTATCATCGAAAGCAAGGATGGGACACATGACCACTGACACCCAAAACTCCTACTTTTGAAGACCTGCTCAAAAAGGCCTAGGATTCTCGAACTGAGCCAGCTCTGAAAATCCAATTCCACGGATCAAGAAGCCTGGCCGTCTCATCGCCATCGGCCTACATCGCTCGTGCAGCGTGGAGCCAGCAGTGCGACCGAAATGGACTCCCTCTCAGGGCCATCCAGACGGTTTGATGGAAAACGGACGCTCTCTCTCAGTGCCATCCAGAGGGTTTTGATGAAAAACAGACTCTCTGCGGACGGTTTGACATGGTCGAGCCCAGCGAGTCATAAGGACAGGCATGTGCCTTTTTACGTTACCGGTTGGTATCAATAGTAATGAGACTGTTTAAATTTCAAAATTAGATCAGTAACTCTTTCCCTCCCCCAGTGATGCAGCCTCCTCAATACTATAATTATTTCTCCCTGCAGTTGTTGCACAACAGTTCCTCCTTCTTTACTAAGTCTTCCTGTTACTTTTAGTCATGCTCTCACATCACAAATCTCATTTGGTTATTAAATTCCCTTTATTGGTATTTGTTGGGTTGATAAGTAGACTGTCCGGTTGGTCATTTTCACAGGTTATTTAAAAAAAAAAAAAATTTTATTCCTCTTCTTTTTTTTTGTCTTATTAACCTAGTTAGCCACATAAATCATTTGGGTTAATTTTGGTTTGGTTACATTGTTATATTTGTTTTATTATATAGATTCTAAGTGAACTCAGTACCTCTGATCATTAGTAGAATGTTAGTCAATGATTTTTATTCATGTTTTCCTATCTATGTTTACTCAAGAAACACACCTTAGCTATAACAACTGTGCATCAAGAGTGGTATTCTAATCATGCTGTCGAAGTCACTGAGACAGATTTAAGACTGAATTATTAATTATTAAGAAATTAGTTAAAATTAATTAATTTTCTGTTAGGGTGGTGCCTCAGTTAACTTTATCAATATGACTAACAATTTATTAAAGTGTTAAAACCACTACACCATGTCATCCATATCAGGAGATTTACTAGAAATAAATCTCAATTAAGTTATGTTCTGTTGTGTGTGTCAAACGCTTTTTATACATACATCAGATAGATGTTCTATGTTCATTCTTATTTCCCAAAGAACAGAGCAAATGCTAAACAGGAGTCTCTTTGCAAACTGTTGATTCAAGAGTAATTATTCTTGAGTTCTAAATAATGGCATGTGCTCTGAGCTACACAAGCAATGTGCCAATACAAGTTATTATGAAGAGTGTCAGGATAAATGTCACTTCTACTGGAATTGTGTCCTAACACCGTACAGAACAGTGGCAGCCCCAACCCACACACACACACACACACACACACACGCACGTGCACACACACAGACACACACACACACACACACACACACACACACACCCACACACACAAAATTTATTCTGTAACTACTGCAAATTAGTCAGAAACTGCATGCGAAAACATTTTGAAAAGAAGCGTTGCTAGGGCTTTTTTTCAGGGCTCGAACCCCAAGTGATTGGAGTTGAGTGGATTGTTAGTTAAGACTTACAATTTTATCAGCAGAAAATAAAGCAACACTGGATGAAAAAGAAAAGACTTTTGTCTTTGAGCTTCTGTTTGAAAATGTTTTTCATTAATGTTACCTAAGGGGAGAAAAGAAGGAGTCATCAATCTTTTGACCAAGTCATGTAGTTTTATAAGACCACCAGGCACCAAGTTGGTTTCACAGTGAAGAAGACTAACATTATAACAGCACGTTTAGCTAGAGCTCAGAGCATCACTCCGGTACCAGTTCATGTGTTCACATACACTAACTGTAAGAAGTCATTTTTAGCCAAGTTACCTATCTATACATTAACTGCTTTGCTTGTTCTCAAGGCTTTGTGCTTAGTGGGCTGGGCTGGGCTGGGCTGGGCTGGGCTGGGTCTGATTTAGAAACTCAATTTAGAAACATTCAGAAAGTAACACTAAAGGACTGCCATTTCACAAGCGAGGGATGCATGTGATTCTGGGGGCTGTTTCCGTGATTATGCTGCTCAGTGGGGCTCAGACTTACGAATACCTTTTGGTCTTAAAAAAGAAACCTGCATAGCTTTAGCTGGGATCCTTGTCCAGCTGCAGTGTGAAGCACCACCCACTTGGCTGGGTCTGAGTGGCTGAGACACTTCTGAGCAATTCACAGCTCATTCTGTTCATTCTGCTGCCGCCGCTGCTGTCGGCATTCGGGTCGTCGATAAAGACAAGTGAGCCCATTCCATCAGCACACGCACAGGCCCATGTCACCCTTTTCTCAGTCTTTTGCTTTTCATGTTGGTTTTTCTTTCATCCGCACTTTGTCACTGACATGTCTATCCCTAGATGCCTAGAGACGGTTCAACGGTTGAAAAGAGAATTTTCTTCATAACTGAAAGCATGCTTCAGTCATCAGCTACTGCGCATCATTACACAGTCTAGTCTAATAGGTTGATGGCTTTTGCTAGGCACACCACTGTGATCTTGCTTTTTACCAGAACAGGTTCGTTTTCTACACACCTCGTGTTATGGCTGTCTCTGATTTAATCTGACTTGTTTGGGGGTTTTTTGCCTCGTGGCAGACCTGCTTAAAGGTTGTGCCATGTCTTCGCTCGTTATGTTGAGAGACAACTGCGTCAGACTCCAGACATAAATGCCACATCAAGAGCACACTCATTGTTCAGTGTTTCATTTCAAATCTATTGCAGTGAAACAGAGAGAGAAAAAGAGACAGATACCTAGAGAGAGTCAGATACAGAGAGAAAAACTAAAGAATTTCAAAAAACATTTCAAAAGAAAACAGAGGAATTATGAAAAAGAAAAACAAAAACAGTAGATTTCCTTTTTTCTGTAGTAGACAACACTTGGCAAGCTGAACGTACAAATTACCACACAGAGTCCTTTCTAGATCCCATTGTGTGGAACAAGTGTCTGGGTTCAAACGACTGGAAGATGACTGGTGAGAATTTTTTTTGACACCCAGAAAAAAAAAGAAAAAAAACCTTTCTGCCACCAAACTGCTCCTGTTGCTTAAATGACCCTATACATGGAAGTCTCTAATGACAGGGATACAAGCAGGTGTCACGGTATGGCCACTCCCCCCCCTCAAACGTCTGTCTGTGTGTGTGTGTGTGTGTGTGTGTGTGTGTGTGTATGTGTGTATGTGTGTTCGTCTGTATTGCCACGCCCTCTCGTGTTTCACACCTGATCCTTGTTGTGTGTCATTGTCTCGCGTATATAAAAGTCTTTTGTCTTATCGTGGATGTTGTTGGTGTTTGAAAATATAGCCTACGTGCTACGTATTGTTGTTAGGTGTGTTGATAAATGTCTGTTTCGACATGTCTCGTCCCCGCATCCTGCTTAAGCCTCCGAACGTCACAACAGGATACAACTCCACCCTACTCCCCCCATCTGCATGCTGGATGGTAGTTTAGAATTCTATCCACACAGACTTTTTCCATGTGAACAAAAGTATCAAAAACCAGGAGGAGAGAGAACTCCTACCAGGTTGACTGGGATGCGTTCACTCACCTACCCGTCTCTATCTGTTTCCATTCAGCATTAAAGATTTCATTTCTCCACTACTGGCATTTTTTTAGGGCAGCGGCGCATTGCACAGGACAGCAGTCAAAGCGTTTCTTCTTTGTCAGAGCACAACAGTCCATCAAAGCCGATAAAGGTCAGGTGCGGACAGAGCTCTGATGGCCCACTGGCGTGCTCGGCGCTTAGCAGGTCGAGAATACAAACAGATGCCAGAGGCGCGAGTGCTCCTGTGGACATAAATCCTGTCAGTCTCGTCTGAAGGCTAGTTAAACAGATGTGGGGAGAATAAGCTCACGCTACAAGTATTAGTAGCTGTGTTTTCTTAAACCTTTCTCTGCTCTCTTATCCGTGGCCCCTCTCATCGCTAAATTCCTCTCTTGCCGGAAGATAAATGGGAAGGAATTTGGGGTAATAAACAGATGTCTCCAGAGATGGATGTATCTTCAAGTGTATTGGTTTGAGCTCCAACCGAATGAAAAGTCAGCTTTTCCACAATTAATCTCAGTCAGTTTGACAATGTGAATGATGGAGATACAGAAAGACATATAGTCAGACAAAGTAACAGACACAGAGAGAGCAAGAGAGAATGAGAGAGCGAAAACGTGAACGAGCGCCAGAGAGTAAGCGAAAGAGGAAGACAGATAGAAGAGTATGAGAAAGTTGGAAATAAAAAATAAGAGACAGAAAGTGATAGATGAAGGGAGATGAAAGTCTAAGAGTGAGAAGAAGGCAATCAGAAGCCAGAATATAGATAGCTATAAAGATGGATAGAAGTTAAGAAGAAGAGAACGAGTGTTTAAATTTGTCACCCCATATGGTGCAGGTCTGACTGATGGCAAACAGAGACATGCTGACAGTCATTTCATGTAGGTGATGTATGTAGTCTCCGTGGAGACGCCATGGCTTTCCCCTCCTCACCCTGTCAGCACGCACCAACATCCGTCGCATGGATGACACCGACGACCTGCAATTTGTCATCCAGCTCAAAGGACCAAGTTCGCTCATGAACGCACACACACACACACACACACAGACACACACACACAGACACACACACACACACACACACACACACAGACACACACACACAGACACACACACACACACACACACACAGACACAGACACACACACACACACACACACAGACACAGACACACACACACACACACACAGACACACACAGACACACACACACACACACACACAGACTTGCTCAAAAAGCAGACGCAGCAGGCTCAAAGGCCTCATTCTCAGATGGCTCCTTGGCACGTCTGCCGAGCACAAGCACTGTGATCACCTGTCAGACTGTAACGACAGTGAGAAAAGAAGAAAAGGACCACCCCCCCCCCGCCCAGCCCAGGCGATGAAGCGGGTGATGGCCTCGATGACACCAGATTATGCCAGGATGCATGCACGGCGCACGTGGAGGTTATCAGGGCAACAGGAGCGTGGGGGTCCTGGCTGCCCCACTTCCTCAGCACACGTCCCTGACGCTCGTTATCTGAGCCATCAGTCTCACATCCAGCCACCCCACCAGCTCAGCCACCCATCTGTCAACACCAAACCATTACACTGCAAAGCAAATTAAGGCCAGCAAATAAACTGCCAAAGCGGACAGCTTCAAGTAGCGCCCCGGACTCTCGTACATGCCAGTCTCAAAACATAATGGCAGGTTTAGACGCACAATTAGCAGTTTCAGTTGCTCACGATTTTTTTTTTTTAATTGCAGAAATAAATGACCTCGGGTCTGCAGAGTGACATGCTTATGCTCATTACTGTACACCAGGGTCTCATATGTGTCAGCTGACCATGTTCTCCTGCCTATCTGGTGTTTTTATAAATATCGCTCATCCTCAGTGAATACTCAGGTAAGGACATGAGAAATGACAAGCAGCGACAGTAATGATGTAGTGCGGCCAGCACGCCAGCCTTAGTGAAATGGCTCACTTTAGGTCTCGCTGGTGTCTCACAGTGGAATACGAGATATATAAGACATCGTAGGCTGCACGTCATAGGTCGGGTCCACGGGTATGGGCTGTATGGTTACAGGCTGCATGGAGACATGCAAGCTGGGGTATCTGGTTATGCTGGGTGGAGGTGGGGTTATTATGTGGGGTTGTTTACAGAGCTGAGCTCCAGTAGGCACAGGTAGGAGGGAGGGAGACACAGGGGAAGGACTGCAGCAGAGGGCAGAGGTAGAGCAGCAGGCAGAGAGAAAAAGTCAATAGGCTTATACGAGCTCACATGTCAACAGCTCCTGCCAGAATTCATTCTAATGATTCCTTCAGCAGAGGGAAGCAACACACACACACACACACACACACACACACACACACACACACACACACACACACACACACACACACACACACGCACACAGACACACACACACGCACACACACACACACACACACACACACGCATACACGCGCACACATGCACGCACCCACACACACGCGGCCACACACACGCACATGCACGCACGCACACATGCACGCACACATGCACACACACATGCACACACACGCACACATGCGCGCACACACACACACGCGCACGCGCACGCACACAGACACACACGCACACACGTACACACATGCACACGCACGTACACACATGCACACGCACACACACACGCACGCACACACACACGCGCGCACACACACGCACGCACACACACATGCACACACACATGCACACACACATGCACACACATGCACACATGCGCGCACACGCACACACGCGCACACACACACGCGCACGCACACAGACACACACACGCACACACAGACACGCACGCGCACACGTACACACATGCACACGCACACACACGCACGCACACACACACACGCACACACGTGCACACACGCACGCACACACACACGCGCGCACACACACGCACGCACACATACAAGCACACACGCACGCACGCGCACACACACGTACACGCACGCACAATCACGCACACACACACACACACGCACATGCACACATGCATTTGAATATATTTGATGTGGTTGCAAATAATACGTATCCACACATATGCACACAAACTCAGCACACAGACACACACACACACACACACACACACACACACACACCCAGACACACATTAGGGTGCAGAGAGCCCAATATTTGTATCTGTATTTGCTGATGCAGCAAAATTATTTATATTTCTATTTGAATAAAAGTGGAAGTGACCGGTTGCAGCCATCCTGATGTGTAATTGTAAATTACAACTGCTGTCAGTGGAAGTGCTGATGTTGCAAGGGGCTCACACCCTCTCTAATCACAGTGGACACTAAATAACAAGCCCAAACTGAATCCAGCAGGGACTTGTCTCGTCAGAGAAGCTGACAACCATTTTAAAAATGCTCAGAAGTTTATTTTTTATGATTGCTGTCTGGAGCTTGTTGATCTCACAGCTGATTACGGACATGGCAACAATCCTGTTTAATTCTGTTTGTTATTTTTCTTTTGTTTGTTTTTATTACACTTCCAATTTTAAGTTATTAAAGTTGTCACGGTTAGCCGGTCTTCCAACAAGGAGGGACACGCCCACTCCTGCACAGGGTCACAGGAAACACCTGCCCCGCTCCCAACCACCCACCCACTAATCCCGCTCCCAACCACACACCTGCCCCACTCCCAACCATACACCTACTAATCCTGCTCCCAACCACACACCTACTAATCCCGCTCCCAACCACCCACCCACTAATCCCGCTCCCAACCACACACCTGCCCCACTCCCAACCATACACCCACTAATCCCGCTCCCAACCACACACCTACTACACCTACTACACCTACTAATCCCGCTTACCTGTAGTAACGAGTAACGAGGCCGAGAGCTACGCTGAGCCCATTCACCTTTTGTTTTCGTTCGGTCGTTACTTATGTGAATCTTTATTATCTTTATGGATAATAAAGTGCACCTTCTTGCAGCCATTTTGTCGACACCATCACAAAAGTATGAATATAAATGTTCTTCAATAAACTGGCCAAACTGCCAGCACAGAATGGGGCTGTATCAGCGGCACACTGAGAGCCAGAGACAGAGGCACAGGGTGAAGCTGCATTAGAATGGCACACAGGGACGCAGAGACCTGTGCTGGGGGAGTTACCCCCAACGAGAGAGCTGCAGACAAAGCAAATATGAAGGATGACAGCAGGCATCGCGAGTGACAGTGCCACTCTCGAGTGGCGGGATCGTTTTTTGGTTTACGGGTTTTGGCAGCATGTGGAGTGAAGGACCCAGCAGCACAGGGCAGCTGTATCTGTGAGGGATTATGGAAACCAGCATGCCAGTGGAATTCAGTGGTGGTACAGCTGCACTGCATTATGGTTACTAGAAGACACTGCCTGAAGAGGTAGGAAAACACATTAGAAAGCAGCAACAGTGGTCTTCTGATTCTAATTAAAACGGAACTTATTAATAGTAACTGTTAAAATAATCAAATAACTAGAGAAACCTGCATATAGAGCATTGGGCAGATGCTCTTATCCAGAGCAAGTTTCATATTTATCAGTATGACAGCATGTGTGCTCCCTTGGGAATCAAACCCATAACCTTCCTGTGGTCAGCAGCTTGACCATGTGCGCTACAAGAGCACGCACTCACACAGGCTGTGAGAACTCTGGCGCTTCGTCGTTGACGTTGGCCAAACGCAGGCGCACCGTAGCTGTTCCTGTGCGAGGCACCTCCCCCTTATCCACCGCCATCACCACGAACTCGTACAGGTGGTTGGGCCGCTCATAGTCTAGAGGTCCGGCAGGGAAGACTGTGCCGTGGGGGGAGATGATGAAGCCGGAGCCGAGCGTGTAGTAGGTGATGTCTGCATTCTGCCCCGAGTCACAATCAGTGGCCGACACTGCGGCAAAGAGACGAAGGGTGTTGGAGAGAGAGGGTGAGAGAGAAAGAGAGGGACAGAGAGACGGAGAAGAAAATAAGGGAAAGAAGAACAAAAGAGGAATGAGAGGGAAGGGAGAGAACCAGTGAACGAGGCAGAAAACAGAGACTTCTAACATGATCAATGTATATTTGAGCTTCTCTATGGGAATAGATAAGGTATATGCAGTTGTCACCTGCTTAACTAAGATTTGGTTATTTGAAAGTAGATCTGACATGCAATCAAAACATCTCAAAATCTGAGGTTCATTGCATCCGACAACTATAGAAGAACACAAATCAGCCTTGGGCCTTTTTATATATGAAAAGCTGCATACACAGCAGTCAATTTGTGAATCAACACTCCAAAATAAATAAATAAAAATGACCAAAGAAAAACCGAGGTAAACATATCTCGATACTGAGACTAGTTTCCCTGATTCTGCACTAACTGAAAGGCCCATTTTTTGCTGAATTTTATTTGATAAATGATGTGCTTCAGAGATGTGCCCTATTTACAACCGCATGGCATAAAAGGTTAGATTGAGTTAACGGCTGTCATTAAACGCTATGGCTCAGCAAAATTATTCCACTCCAGCCCAAATCTCGCCATGTGTGCATAACCCATTATTCTAAGGTGGCCAACAAAATCAAACAAGCTAACGATGTGTCTTTGTTTTTAGAACATGCAATCATTAAATCAAAAATGGAGTGAGTGAAAACAGCTGAGGTTTGTGAAGGAATTTGTTTTTAAATAAATGAGCTTCTGTAATCAGCAGTAAATTATTCCTGGAGGTGCTTTGTGCATTAGAAGCCAGTCCCCTCGATAGCAGACATGTTAAAGAGATCCACCTCAACTCATATATCACGCCTAAAAAATAAAGCCTTAGATATAATACATCATCTATTTTATTTATGAGGCCAACTTGCTGCCAAGACCAAGAGGCAAACCTGCTTTCCTGAGCTCGATATGGCACCGAGTGCTCTTGATTGCAGAGTTGGTTTCTAGAGCAGGCTGTAATCTACAAGTCTGATATCCATGAGGGATTTCTGGATTTGGAGCCTAATAAGATTACACTGCAACTGGGATTCAGACCTTCACAATTTTCTTGCTCGCCAATCAATTTCCATAACATGAGTGTCAGACTTACATATTCTCCAATTGCTTATAGATTACGTTGTCGTAATGAGGGCTCCCTTTGTACTTACAGAATAATGTGTGTCCTCCAAGAGAAAAGACTTGATAGTTGTCCACACCACTGTCTGGCACAAGCCCTAGTCTTAGAGAAAGAGGGGGCCACTCCAAATACTGTGATGTTGCTTTCTTATAAATTACATAAGTGGACAGACATAGCTGTTCTTTTTCCTGCGGGAGAGTTAGTGTTAACCCCATGTGCTGTCAATTACTTGCTGAAATACTCATGCAAGCTGGATAAATTACAGCAACTGTAATACCTTCAATTGCTAATATTTCTAAAGAATTGCTGTTGTTTACACTCAGTCACAAAATATGCCTCGAGATGTTTGGATTCTTTCCCCACATTCTGAGTGCTCCCACATTTCTCCACAGAGTAATCCTTCATAACAGAGTCCTGTCTGACTACACATTCTCTTCCAAAGCGTTAATACGTTTCTATATAATGTGTGCTCAGTACCTTGAGTTCTTGGGTTCAATTAGGTCCTCCTGCTCATATCATACTAATCCTGCACACAGGTCTTTAATCTCTAAACCTACAAAATTAAAAGAATGTAGAGTCCTAGGGGAAGTTAACTGGCTATTATTCACATGTAAAAAAAATGAAATAATATTGCATGAACACATGGATGTGAGATTTGGTGGTATTTGATGGTTTTCATATTCAAGAAACCAATGTGAAATCCATGACACGTGTAACGTACACATCTACCTCTTGATTTTCAGCCTTCTGTGCAGATTATTTCTGTGGATGCATATTAATGCAACTTCCTGCACATTCATTACAGATGCTTGACCAATGACCTCGGGATGAGCAGGTACCTGAAGGAAGCATGGAGAGCATGCGAGACTCCCTGCGCTCCAGGCTAATCGCCTGGAAGCCCACGCAGACGGGTACGCAGGTGCTGCTTTAGCCAAACCTGTTGAGCGGAGACACCTGCTGTACATCTTCACATTCCTCCGGCTGCTAGCAGGTTCCCCATTAATCCCTCAGAATGTCTGCCAGGGCCTCATTTCTCCACGCCTTGAGCCGAGGGCCGTGTTGGGTTTCAGAGAGACGGCAAGATGTTTGTTTGCTCCAAGACCTTTGCACAGTGTTGCAACTGCGTCTGCGGTTTGTTTGGGCTCCTCTGCCTTTGTTTTGACTCTCTCTCCCTCTCTCTCTCCTTCTCTCTCTCTCTCTTCTATGATGCGGAGGTGTTTTATCAGCAGCTGCAGTTCTCTTATTTCCCTATTCTCCCACCTCATTTCATGTGACTTCCCATTTACAACAGACTGTGAAGCGCTTCCCAGGCCTTCTATTGCCTGAGGCATATGTTTTCCACTGTGTGTTCTTTCAAGACCGAATGAATATGCTTAAAGATTCAATGTGCAATTTTGGAACATGAAAGTGATATGTTAGCAGTATAGTGCTTCAAAAATGGTGCTAAACTAAGAGGAAAGAAATGCAAGAATCCACAATTTCATCCAGATGGGTTTGTGTGTGTGTTAGCGTGGGTTGTACACTTGTATGTGTGTGTCTGTATGTTTGTGCATGTGTGTATGCGTGGGGGGGGGGTGTGTGCGTGTGTGTGTGTGTGTGTGTGCGTGTGAGTGTGTGTGTGCAACCTTCACTTTCATGTAACTACCACCTAGAGTATTCTGCACTGCTAGAATTAGCACTCTAATTCTAGAGTTTGAAACAGGTCTTACCACCCCAATATCAGGATAAATACAGATTACTGCTATCAAGCAGGTAGTCATGCAGGTAGACAAGCGTGAGAGGAGTTTACAGGGACAAACAGCTGTTACAAAATTCAGAACACAAAGCAGCACCCTGAGGTGCTACGTAAACCCAAACACTAAGAGGTCTCCAAAACAAGCGAAGTATACTATACCAAAGTGTTGCCAGACTGAAGGGACTAATGGCAAATCGGAAAGACAGTTTATATGGTGCCAAGCAGTGAGCACAATTGTTATCAACAGGTGCTCCAAAATTCAAGCGAGATGGTGTGAGGCAGGTCAGAGGCAGGGCAGAGGCAGAGAACGTGACAGCACCCAACTACCATCAGTCACTTTAATACCATTCAATTATGCACTAAAATTCTACTACCTTCAGAGAGCGTTAACAGAGCTCAGAATAGCAGGGACAGAGAACTGCACACTCCATGGACAATTTAACTTCTGAGGTTACTGAGTTCAGGTGCAGTTGTCTATTTGTAGTCCTTCGAGAGCATCAAGCCAATACCCCAAGGGCTGGGGCATTTGGGATCACCCCTGCTGCACACCTGTGTGGAGCCTTACCCTGAAGGAGAGACGTTGCTGTAGTTACGGTCTCGGGGATTCCATCTTTGCTATAGATGGACTGCAGGAACTCGGGAACGCAATCATTCTCATCCAGGATGATGACACGCACCTGGGTGAGAGAGACAGAACAAAGAGAGGAGGAGAATATTTTAACTGGTCAAGGTTGCAGGCAGAAGAGGTTAAGCAGAGAGAAAACAGCAGAACGTGGAGAGGCCAAAAATCTCGGTCAGTGATGTGCACACTGTGGCAGACGTCAGTGCACATATGATCCATCTCATGGTGAACAGTGGTGAGGGAGGGTGAGAGACAGAGAGAGAGAGCAAGAAAAAGAAATAACCAAATCATACGGGGAAGGTTGCAATGGGAACACATTCTGAATTTCTGGTGAATGGTTCTGACTGTGCAGGCGACTAGCTCTTATTAAACAGGAAGGATTCATCAATAATTGTCCTGAATGCTTATGACACACAGTAAAGCTGCTTTGGCTAGGTTGCCTTTTTACCGCTAACCCCACCACACTGTGCCCCTGTAGCAAACAGTGTCTACTACCTAGTAAAGCATGAAGTAGTCACAAACAACATGAAGCGGGCTATTCCAATGCACTTCTTAAAGATGAAATGTATTAAAAGATGAATTACAGTCTACTCCTTTTGAAGTTCATTCTACCAATTACATAAAAAAAAGATTTATCACCTTTTTCTTAGTTTGCTGTTTTCCACAGGTAGTGTACTTGACATCTTTACCATGGGGATATGATAATAGCTTATTCCATCAAACACGGCCCAGGATGGGGTTATGTTACTTACTGCACTGGTTAGTGATTTATTAAAAGCAGATATATCCCTGCTTAACAGCCCAGCTCATTTTGGACCGTGCTCTATGTGGTCAAACACTTTTTTAAAAATAACACCAGTCTTACTAATTTAATAATACATAAAGAATATAAGGATCCAAAGAGAACCCTTATGAGCTCATGCCCATGTAGATATTCATGCCTGAATACACAATCCAGCTTTCAAACAGTGAGCTCAATTATTAAGGTTGCACTTTGTCAAGGTTAACTTATAAATATTGTATTAAGATATTTACATATGGAATTTAAAAACATTCGGGGGTTTTTGTGTATGTGAGTGTGTGTGTCTGTGAAAGAGAAAGAAAACAATTTTTTTCCTTTGTCTAAAGCACACTACCAGTTGCTAAGTAACTTACAAAACTGGAGATCAAAATAGACTGAGCTCCTCCAGAAGTGGTCAAACACCGAAAGACAGATCATTGTCTTGACCATTACTCCTACTTCTCTCTAACAAGCCCATAACTTAAAACCCAATGGCAGAAATACAGTTCAAAGAGTCCATGCAATAAAGAACAAGACTTCAAGGTTCTCCTTTCTCCCTGTGGTAATAATACACATTCAATTTTTTGGGGGGGGCAGGAGGTGATGAAGAAAAGGTTTATGAATTTGAGAAGAGAGCCAGTCAGCTTCTATAAAGTGTGAGATTGCAGCATCTGTCCACGTGGGTAGAGGCTTAGGTAACCATCCAGGACCATGAAACTTCACTGCAGACACAGATGCCCACCTGCTGAGCAGCTCAGCGGGTCAAGCCCAAGGCAATGACAGTGGCCATGGGAGCAGCCCAGAGAAAAGGGATGTTTGGAGTGGTTTGTTTTGTTGCTTAACAGGAAGACGTAGACCCAACTGGAGACCTGACAGCCTGACGGGCTGAGATGAATGACAAGGGCAGGCAGAGCTACAGGAGCCAAGGATACTGGGAACTACACTTTCCCTTATCAAGCTCGCTCTCTATCACCCCCACAACCCCCAGCCCCCACAACATGTCATTTCACTGGATGGGACAGAAGTCCAAGGAACAGCTGTCGGTTTTTCTGACGTCTCCTGAGGTGCCTGTGGAGACATAACCATGGCAATCACAGCACCCCCCCCCCCCCACTCACCCCAGCAACATGGCTCTGCAATCGGCCGCCTCACCTGAGGCCAGGGAAGACCTATGGATCACTGAGCAGCATGCTTTCTGCCTCGAAAGAGCAATATTGGCTCCTCCAGGGTTATGTTGTTGTGAGAGAGATACAGGGCGAGACTAATCAGTCACCGACTTAAAATAAATCGTTGCCCTTACACTTTTTTACTGTGCTCTAATTCAGCCATCCATTTAAGCTAAGTGACAATGACCAGGCAGAGAAGCCATAAATAGCATGAACCCAGTATGGCATACATCTTAATTATAAGCTAAATGACATTTAGGACAGATATATTCAGTTTTGGGTTTAATTACACAACAGCTCAAACATAGCTATTAACATTATTATTGGCAAACCTGACAGAGAGAATTTATGAATGTAATTGGACAAAAACTGTTCTACACTTTTAAATGATGTACTTCAATACGTTATACACTGTCTGGCCAAAAAAAAAGGTCACCACCTGGATTTAACTAAGCAAATAGGTAAGAGCCTCCTATTGGATAATTACTGCATGGGTAATTATGTTTCAGCTGGCAACAAATTATTTAACCCTAACTGATGCAGTGAGTCGCTTGTGATTTGTTAAACAACCATGTCGAAAGACACATCCTGCAGTCGTGGAAAAGATGTTAATCTGTTTCAGATGGGTCAAATTATTGGCATGCATCAAGCAGAGAAAACATCTAAGGAGATTGCTGAAACTACTATAATCGGGTTAAGAATTGTCCAACGCATTATAAAAAATTTGAAGGAATGTGGTCAGAAAAAAATCTTGAATGATTGTGATTCTCGATAGCTTAAACGTGTAGTGAAATCAAATCGTAGAAAAACAATAGTAGAACTCAGGGATATGTTTAATAATGAAAGTAAGAGCATTTCCACATGCAAAGGGAACTCAGGGGATTGGGACTAAACAGCTGTGTAGCTTTAAGAAAACCATTTGACAGTGAGGCTAACCGGCAAAAACAGCTTCAATTTGCTAGGGAGCATAAAGATTGGACTCTGGAGCAATGGAAGAAGGTCATGTGGTCTGATGAGTCCAGATTTACCCTGTTCCAGAGTAATGGGCACATCAGGGTATGAAGAGAGGCAGCTGAAGTGATGCACCCATCATGCCTTGTGCTACCATACAGGCATGTGGGGGCAGTGCTATGATCTGGGGTTGCTGCAGTTGGTCAGGTCTAGGTTCAGCAATGTTATGTGCCCAAAGAATAAGGTCAGCTGACTACCTGAATATACTGAATGACCAGGTTATTCCATCAATGGAGTTTTTCTTCCCTGATGGCATGGGCATATTCCAAGATGACAATGCCAGGATTCATCAGGCTCATATTGTGAAAGAGTGGTTCAGGGAGCATGAAACATCATTTTCACACATAGATTGGTCACCACAGAGTCTAGACCTGAACCCCATTGAGAATCTTTGGGATGTGCTGGAGAAGACTTTGCACAGTAGTCCAAATCTCCCATCATCAATACAAGATCTTGGGGAAAAATGTAATGCAACTCTGGACAGAAATAAATGTTGTGACATTGCAGCAGCCTGTGGAAACGATGCCAAAGCGAATGCGTGCCGTAATCAAAGCTAAATGCGGTCCAACGAAATATTAGCGTGTGTGACCTTTTTTTGGCATATAATATATTTATATATATTTGTATATATTTATACAAATATATAGTATATATTTGACATATAATGTTCTGAAATGTTGGCCCTTTGGTATAACACAAGTATACATTTAAGCAACAGAACAAACTGCAAAAGTATATTCTCCATAAAAGTAAAATGTACTAAAAGGGGGTGGGGGGTGGGGGGTGGGGCTATTATTCATATCAAAGAAAACCACTCTTGTTCACTGATGTAACTTTAAAGTTGCTTTTCAAATCAGGCTTAATGATCATGCGTTCTATTTGTGAGATATTGCATCAGATGATATGAGTTCTGAGGATCTCTGAATGGTAAAAATCTATAATAGCATTGTGGAGAAATGGGCTGTCAAATATCATATACCAAGTTAGAAAGTATCTGGAGTGCAGCAGTCAAAAACTGTTCATTTGAACTGCGATTGTTATGTATTGACATGGCCTCTTACAATGAGTGTGACACCAAGGTTGATCATGGAATGAGTCCAACCAGGGCAACTTTAAAACTAAAGCAGAGCGGAAATGGGATGTCATATTGATTTTGTGCGCACTGAGTGAAGTAGTAAATTTTTGTTTATTTTCTTTTTAATGTTGACAACCGCTGATTGACATCCGGTAAAGTTAACGTGATGTAATTACGCTCAGAAAAGCTGATGCGTTTGGAAGCCCTCAGAGTGAGCAAGTCCATCACAAAAGAAATCATTTACAGGTGAAGTCACACCACTATAACAGCGATGCCTCGTGTCGTTCACCCACCCTTAGTTGACCAAAATGGCTGAGACAAATGGACGGATCTTCAATTTTAGCCTCGGCCTTCCGAGGACGACAGCGAGGGTGGTGCCAGGGGCGGGAACAAGGGCGGCACCGAGGCGGAGCCTCACCTCTGTAGCGCTGCTAAGGCTGCCCTCAGCCTCGCTGGCCCTGACCAGCAGCAGGTAGCGGTGCTGGTCAGCCTCATAGTCCACGGCACGCGTCAGGCTGATCTCGCCCGTCTCCGGCTGGATGGCAAACAGGCTGCTGGGGTTGATCAGCAGGCTGTAGCTGACGGGCCGCTTCTGGAAGGACAGTGCCGGCGTGACCAGGAAGCTGGAAGAGAAGTGGAGCGCGTGGGAAGTGGAAGCGACAGCACTTTCAAAAACAAGAGCATGTCTGTACATAATAGGGGAAAAAACTCCTTTGACAAACGCGGCTTGGACGTAAACATGTCACTGTGATAGTTCAAACAACGTGGCCACAGACAGGTCTCACGGAGTTTGAAAATGAACCCACCACCACCTCCTCCTTCGCCCTCCCAGTGACATGGTGACAGTGTCCAAGAGAAGCCCAATTTCTGTAAACCAGCTTTTGCGGCGAACACTTAGTCTTAATTGCTGTGGGCCTGCGAGCATGACCGCCACCCACACCCGGCTCCTCCTCATGGGATTACTGTCTGAGCCAATCACCGCGTGCCACACAGATGCGGCTGGAGCTGCTGGTGGAGGACTCGCCAGCTCACAGCCCCGTCGGGAGAGCTGCAGGTCTCCACCGACCTCGTCAGTTACTGCCCCTGACAGCTGGTGGTGAAGTGATGGAAAGAGACAGGTGAGATGGAAGGTGGGAAGAAGAGAGGGATGGCAGGTTGCAGATACATGGAGGGGAACAGATATATAAATGTGTTCCATGTTGAACTCATCAGTTTAGTCTTTTTTTTTGGGGGGGGGGGGGGGGTGGATTTTAGCAAACATTCCCTAGGCATACTAAGACGATGCTAAGCCAAGCTAACAATGAATTCCTCTTATGTAACTTTGTACCTTAGGATAAGGAAGTTCGCACTATGACATATTACAAGATACATTTGTTTTAAGAGGATGAAAAGACTCTGCTCAAAGCAAAAAGAAAAATACTGCAGATATGAATAATACTGAAAGTAACTAAAGATAGCAAAAGCGTCTGAATTTTTTCAAAAAGTCAGCTAAATACCATAAATGTAAATGTAAATGAATTTTGGGTCTAAGCTTTTTAATGCCCTAGAACCCCCACATTTCACATTTTAACTAAAGGTGACATTCCTTCATTATCTGTAAGCCACCTAACCACTAATTCACAGCTAGCCCTTTTTCCAGGTACGGAGTGTCTGGGGAATATCTCCACAGTGTGGAATCGCATATTAAATAAGTGACTTTGCATGGATTTTGCATTTTAAAAGGAGTTAAGAGGAAGAGGAGGTTCAGGAGTGATTGTGTGAGCTGGAAAATGTGTGTGACATATGAAATGAAGCAAAATGCTTGAAGAGGCTTGCCGAGCTGGGATGCGATGGTGGATATTTCACCTAACATGCAAACAGTTTACTTTGATAAACGCAGTCTAAGAAGATATATTTTGAACTTAATGGCTTGTACAATGCTATACATCAGGTATTTGCAACCTACAATTTTCACCACAGAAAATTTGCAAGCTAAAAAGTGTGAAATTACTTAGACAAAACAAGACTGGACAAAACAGGCAAATAACTATTTTCCGTCTCAGGGAGAAAAAAAAAACCTGTTAGGAAACACATTATGAATTCACCTAAGGAAAAAAATTACTCTCAATTTCTCCACAATTTCCCCTCCCTAGTCAGTAACGCACCAGTGCTGTGTGAGAGCGTGATGTGGATGACAATGCTGAATTAGTGTGTGTCATGCATGTTTAATGCTCCTCATCACGCAGAGGGTCCACATGCATGGTGTGTGAGCTAATGAGTGTCACACATAAACCATCGATTGTGGACTGCACGCATCGGTGAGCGGGGGAAGGGTGCTGGGAGAAACATGAACACGGGACTGTTACACCGATACTGGAACTCTGACTGTGGGAATGTAAACAAGCAGTGGTACACTCAGTAGGAGAGATATACTATTATGGTTTTAAATTAAACAATCCGATTAGATTAGGTCTGTCTGTATTTTTTGTACGTGTATGTGCACTTGCTTGTTTCTGTTTGTGCATGTGTGTGTGTTTACTCACGGTTGTCCTGCCTGTGTATTTTCTGGGATGGAGATTGTGTACGAGGCGTTGGTAAACTGCGGAGCCCTGGGTCCAGCCACCACGGAGAGCACGGCAGATGGACTACGGCTCCCCATCCTGTCTGCAGCCACTACGGTCAGCAGGTACTCTCTGTCCCTCTGCAGAGGCAGGCCTGTGGTGCGCACATGACCTGTCTTCCTGTCCACATCGAACCGTCCGTCCCCCCCTGCGACCCACCAAGACAGGACTTTTAGGACACTGTTCTCACTGCACTGCCACAAGCTGTTACTTGGTTGCTAATCCCAAGAGGCAAAACATTTCAGGATTGAAGCAGCAAGTTAGGGTGAGGTGGGTCGCAAACATCAGGCAGGTTCCTTACCATCGGACAGAAAGTACTCCACTTCCCCGTTGGGGCCCTCGTCTCCATCCCTGGCTTGGAGCTTGTAGACCAGTGAGTTAGATGGGGCCATGGGGTTCACCACAGCCAGGAAAGGGAAGGGCACCATGCTCCATTCCGGAGCGTTGTCATTGACGTCCAGTGCTGTCAGCTCCACCCTGACCAAGTACCAGTCTGGCCCTGCAGCGGGACAGCAGAAATATGGGAGTCATCATTCCCCATGCAAATGCGGGCTGTGTTATGTATAATGAATTATTAACTCGTTATTATGTTTTCCAGGGAAAGGAGCAAATATTTGTATTCATTATGTGGAGGCTCGCCAGCCTTGTTTAGAAGCCAGTCGGAACAGCGTCAGGCAGTAAGCAGCATGCACTTCCCACAGGCAAGAATGGTGTGTGTGGAGAGTTGGCGAAAAACCACTCACACCAACATGTCAGAGTGGACATGGATTGAACCTGGAGTAGGACAGTGAGCAGTACTGAGGCAAACTGGAGTCTCCGTATGGCTTGCTCTCCTTAGCTGCTGGATTGCCTCATCAGACATGGCCTCATTACGGCAAATCACCACTTTACAGACAAAGACAACTGATGACAGCTCCGACACATTTCCTAATGCACCCAATCGTAGTATAACCGTGTGGAAAAAAGGCAAGCGTGTTTGTCAGGAATGTAACTAAAGAGGAAACAGACCCAGCATCCCACTCGATTTTCACTGTTCACTTACTTAACTGCACATTCTATTTCTGTCTTTTCTCTTTCTTTCCATCTTTGTCTTTTTTTGACTTTGTCCATTCTATTCTTTTTCCTTTTAGTGTGTTTTTACACTCATTCAGTCCTTTACTTTTGTATCTATCTATCTCTCTCTCTCTCTCGCTCTCTCTCTCTCTCTCTCTCTCTCTCTCTCTCTCATGTTCTCTCTGTTTCCCTCTCTATCTCCTTCACTTTCACTGGTATAAATGGTAGGCTGTCTGTTAGCGGCTGCGCGTGCGGAGTGACAGAGTCATGTGCTCTTTGATTCCCCAGGTGATTGGCCCTTTCATTGGCACTGACAGCAGCACGCCTGCTGCCTTACTCTGCTGACAGCTGGAGAAGGGCGAGGAGAGTCACATCATGGAGAGATGAACTTATAGTATCCATATGAGACATTAAAGAACAAAGTAAAAAGTGAAGGTAGGATATGGCCATAGACGAAAAGAAAGAAAGGGAGATAGAGGTTTAACAGAAAAGCTGGGATTTTTAAAAAATTCAACTATTCTTGCAAGACTGTGTGTGGTGAGGTCATAAGTGGTATTGAAGTCACTGAAAAAATCAAGAAACTACACAAGTAACCTCTCCTCTTTATAAAACACTGCACTGAGACATAGCATTCCTATTCATTCACACACACACACACACACACACACACGCGCACACACACACACACACACACACACACACACACACACACGCACACATACGCACACTGCCCCCCTCCCCCAACTACACACACACACACATACACACACACACACACACACACACACACACACCATCCATGACAAAACAAACATTTGCAAGTTTGGCTTGCTCCCTAAATACCCACTGTTGGCCAGCTGTGCAACAAAAGTTGTGCAGGCCCAGGCAGAGTTGTCCCTTTATCAGTGATGACCGTAGATTGTAAACCAATCAGAGCACAGGGCCCTCGGTGCTTGTAGATGAAGTGCAGCAATGGCCAGCCACCCTGACTCACCAATGAGCAGAGCGAAAAACTGGTGCAGCAGTCGAGTGACAGAGAGCCTCAAGACCGGAGGCAGAGGCTGGCAGAGGTGCCCCCAGGGCTCCGCTGGATGGCTGGCGCCTGTTCCCAAGGCAGCAGGATATCAGTGAGCGTGCCAACCTCAACGACTCTGTGGCACTGCTGCAGGCATGAGAGAGGGAGCCAGCCACTGCTGCCAATGCACTGCGGCTGCCACTCGCCCAGATTCTTTAAACGCAAATCAATACACAGCCAGGAATTATTTAGCCAATTACCGCCAGTGGAGTGCAAGATTATGCATCAACTTTATGAATAGTGAGGATTAATAGAGGTGAAGAAAATTGTGGGGAGAAAATACTGATGATGTGGAGGGGAGTGTAGGGCAGAGAAAGAGAAGGAGAGAGGGAGAGAGAGAGAGAGAAAAGGAGAGAGAGAGAAAGACAACAAGAATGCGACAGGCACAGACACAAACAGGCTCTGCAATTTAGTGATGTTGCACATAAGACTACAAAAAGCAATAAGAAATATAAGCAAGCAGAATAGAAGCAGGATTAGCAAAAAATACAGCACCAGTAAAATGGCCCCAGGGTTGTTATGGAAACAGCACTGAAACACAAATGCCTGCATAAATTGATGACATTATGAAAGAGTGGGACAGGAGTAGAGCAGAACCCAGCAATGGATCAAAGGAGGCCTTTAGACTGGCTTTCAGAGAGATGACGTCAGAGGAAACAATTACATGCATGTGCTTTTTCATTTAAACCAATGATGACTAAACATCAGATGACCACTGTGTAAATATCCTCACCATCTACACACACACAAACACATAAACATACATGCACACACGACACATACATGGGAGCTGAACCTCCCATGAGAGTTGGTCTGAGCCACTCTTTGACCACATAGTGGTTCCGGTAGACTTAAGTCAAGGCCTCTCTGAAATGCTGAACTTTTATCAAATCACTGCAACAACATGTTTTTTGTGTGCGCTACAATGAATAAATCACACGCCCTTTTCAGCTAGTCGCCAAGGCCTTTGCTTTCCCGCCTGCCTTTGTTACCGTGGTAAGCCCAATCAGTGGCTCTTACTCATATTCTCCCCATACTGATTCCAGCTGACAGAGGGAGGCTCGAACGCAATTTTGCTGCACTGGGCATGCTGAGCTCTTTCTTTCATTCGGAGTCCAGCATGCGAGTTAACGAACAAGAGCCATGTGCCTCCAGGGAGGGTACCACAGCACAAGGTGAGAGAGAGAGAGAGAGAGAGAGAGAGAGAGAGAGAGAGAGAGAGAGAGAGAGAGAGAGAGAGAGAGAGAGAGAGAGAGAGAGAGACGATGAGTGGCAGCAAGGTGGGTTGGGTTCAGAAAACAGCAGATGGAAAGAGAGAGCAATGAGTGTTCATAGCTAATTAAATATCCACTCAGGTGATCACAAAGGGTGTATTTGGTCCCTTGGCAGAATTGTGATTTTTATCATTTTATTATATCACAGGTTTTTTGAAGTTTCACATGGAGCTACCAATTAAAGAAAAGAAAAAGAGAAAAGGGTTAACAAATCACATTAACAAATCACAAATCACAAATGATTCAAAAAGCCTTTGGTTTTTTGGTCTTTTTTATAATTGAAAAGGGTGAATGTCCCCCAAGAAGAACTAAACACTTTCACATGCACACATGCTACAGATAAGTACAGATAAACACACATATTTCTCTTGGGTAGACACTAACAAAGCCACATCCTCGCTGCTTCTTCTACTTCCTACCTCAAAGTGCAGGTGTTAACACAACCAACAGTGCTTTATACACACATACGCACATATTCCACTTTCAAAGTACTTTCAGCATCTTTTAACTGGTACATCTTTTATCTGAAGCATTTTCATCACCCCTCTTGAAGTTTATTTACCTATAACTCCTTTCAGCTGTTCTGTAGGTCTAAAGGCCACCAGCTCTACTGACATGTCACCCCCCCCCCCCCCCCCCCCCCCGATACAAGGTGTTCACCACTTGTCTTTGGCCTATGAATGTTGGCGTTGGACTGTGAGCAGGTCTTCCCATGTAATGCCTTTCATAAAAGGCTTAACCTTCCTGCGCTCCCTCCCACTGTCTAATGACAGCGTCACCAATACTCGCCTCACTAAGGCCAGACCTGCCAGCAAGGCGCTGTTTGACTTCCATTATTGCTTTAACCTAACAAGCCCTTTATCAGAGCAGCATTCACTACAGAAAGGGAGAGAGCAAGCAGAGGAAAGGCCACTCCAGGGAACCGGGGAGACCTGCTTCGAGACTGCAGCGCTATTTGAGCAGTACAAGTGACTGACACAGGTATTACAATTTCTCCAGCGCTTTACCCATCACAGAGCTGGCTTAGCACTCGCATTCTGTCGGCTAGATTAGGATTTGGCAGGTGGAAGGGAGGTGGTCCCTTGTGTGGCCCGCCCTCTATCGACAGAGATATTATGGCCACCTGATGCGGGCCGCCTTAGTCGGAGCAGTGAACGATGCGACTTTTCATCCTGAAACCAAAAGCTAGGCAAACTCTGACGACCTCCTGTCGAAACGCTGCGCAGGGAGTCGTTATGGGATATCATCTGAGATGTGTCGCACCAGCATGTCAAGGAAGGGGCAGATGAATTAAACATCAATTGTCTCCTCTGTGCCGGTCAGCTGAGACGCTCTGACCAACGCATCCGAGCTTCGAGCTGGCGACAGGGATCACGCTCTCTGCGCTTCCTGAGCAGTTGTGAGAGCGCAAGCACGTTCTGCAGCCTGGCAGAAAGCAGGATGTCCTGCTAGACACTTGCTCTTCTTGCTCCCTGCAGCTCTGTGGAGAGCCTGAGAGTGCAACGAAATGCAGATCCTCTTCTGTTTTTGTAGGCCGTGCACATACGTACCCGCACTGCAAGGAACTCCGACTGAAGGAGGTTGGGATGAGAGCGAGCAGACCTTGCAAGGGTTCGCTCTCTAGGCCAAAGGAAAAGAAGCGTTTGAAGGAACTGAGGAGATGATGCACCAGCCCCCATTCCACCTCACAGAGACCTTTGAAAGTATTTGAGCCTTGAGCATTGGTCCACAGTGCAGAAAGGAGACTGATGTTTCTTCTTCTAACAGGTTCTGCTCAGTCTTCAAATGTGTCTGTTACTGATTGCAGAAAATCACAAAATGACTTAATTGTTCCAACTTTCATCTTCACTGTTGCTCAGCAGGAGCTGGCAATATTATGCAAGGCATCACTGGTAGTTCTGTAGAAAAGATCTTCAGGCCAGATATTGTGGATTTATAAGAAGCCTGTTGTAGATGTATGTGAAAATCTGTTTGAAGGCTTTTTATTACCACACCATTTTGGAGCTGTTCTGAACTAAAAATGTTAAGCCAAGAGAAAATGTTTATACTGTATCTTTATTATCTATTAATAAGTCACTATTCATTCAATTTTTTCCATACTGCACTGACTGCTAATTGCACTTAATTGGATAACGCTGAAAAAGCCATAGTGGAAAACTGGAACGCATTCATGGGTTTCTTGATTAAATTTAGGTTCAAGTTTTTACCTTAAATTTAAATAATTAGCCTACTATTGCCTGAAGGAAATAAAACAAACATCAGAACCTTCGGAACTTTCTGTGCCAACCCAGTGTGTTTAGCAACAGGAAATCGAAAGCCAACAGCACACGACATTCTAGTCCCTGCAGTCCCTCAGCTAAATCAAACCACCCACACCTAAATTAAAACACACATTACTCTCAGCGTAAGAGTCTCATGCTTCTGACAGGGAAAAGCCTGCTGCTACACCCGCACCAACGCCACCTGGCTCTGACACAGTTGTCTTGGATCTCGAAGGAAACTTACTCCTACCCGGTTTCTCCGCTCAGTCTGCCTGTCTCGGGCAGGAACGGTACAATCGCCTACACCTCATCTTCATGACTGATCGTGCTGATGTGCCTCATTATCTGAGGTGTCGACTGAAACGGCATGAGGCGCAAAGCTAACAAAGTAAGACGTGTTAGAGCAGCAGGGTAGAGCAGCAGGCTAGAGCCATGGTGCAGTAGAGCGTCTCCCTCTTTAACGCAACTTTAACCCTTCCCGTGTTAGAGCCCCATGGATGCTTCGACTGTGAATGAACCACCCCAGGAGGTCTCATAATGGCCAACAAACTAATGTGCGCATGCCTACATAAGCAAGAAAGACAACTTTACTGTATGAACTTGATCTGCTCCATTGCACAAGCTTAGGAAGAAATATCACTTAACTGGATAAGATATCTGAAATCAAGCCCTTTTGTTTAATGAGGACTTCTAAAATCATGTCTAACATACAATTCAGAACTTATATTCACAAAGTTTAAACCATGCAGAGTTTTAACTGGAATGGTTATGAAGTTAATGTAGTGTATGACATTGCTTAACTGGACTGTTAGTGGTGCAAGGTTAATATAGTGTACAGTACTGCTTGGTCATTGTTTGTGCAGATAGTTGACATTTTGATGTCTTTCCTCAAGAATTTTAGTATATCAGTCTTACTGAAATGATGATTAAACTGCCTCTTTCCCAGTGAGCTAAATTGCACACACCCACCCAGACACACCGTTATATAACAGTAAAATGCTGATTGCAATCAGAAATGTAGGAGAATCGGTTCTGCATGTATATGTAGCATAACTCAAAACCTCCCGTGAAAATGGCATAAGAAAAAAATAAGCACAAAAGTCCATATATAAACAACACACAGCATGCTAATTATAACTGAAAATTGTCATCAAGGCTTCATTACATGAACGTTGAGCATTTGGAAAGAGGCAGACAGGAATCCACAGTCAAAGAGTAACTTCATTAACCTGTGGGCTTTTCATACATTAACATCTTGGAGAGGCCAGATTAAGGGAGGTTAACTCATTTATTTATTTGTATATTTCTGTACCAGAAAGAGAGAATAAATGGTTGAAAACAGCTGTTTAGAATTCCAGCAGTCACAATGGCTGAAAGCAGCAGCTAGAAAAATCTCCTCGTCTTTCCTTCAGCACCTATACAATGCCAATAAACAGCAACGTGTGAAAGCTCCTAAACGGATTATTAACAGGATTAATAATGTGCAAGGCTATTGCAGGATGAGAGGATTAGCCATGTAGCTTTGAAGTCAATTTGAGTAGGAAAAATTACCTTGGATCTCTCAGACGCTCTTTGGAAAGGGAATGACACACCAGTTGACTAAAAGAGAGCAACGAGAAATATTTAAAAATCGCAGAAGGGAGAGTGAACGAGTTTGGGGGGTAGGGGCTGTGATAGAGACCAATAATCAGCTCTGGAAACATTTAGAAATCTCAGTCCCAGCACATTTGACTTTTAGTATTAAAATTCACCTCATCCCAATGAATGGATTATTTGACATCTGTACAAATGTATCTCTAATTTCTTTCTTTTATGGTCTTATTGAAATAGAAACAATGACTGCAGTTGCTTTGCAACTGTCTAAGACTCAAACACTTCATTCTAAACCCAGTATGTAATAATTACTCTGACAAAGAACATAAATAATGGCCTTCAGTCATTTCTCTTCCATTACTGCTCCACTAACATACCTGTACTAGGCAAGGAACTGAAATAAATGTAAAAAGAAGATGGAACAATGGTTTCTGTGTCTTTGTTGGCATCGCAGAGTGGCTAATTATGTAGCAATTCGAATAAAACTGTGGGTGGGTGGAGAGCACAGTTCTGGTGCACAAAATCATAATTATTGTCCTCCATAAAAATCAGTGGCCTGATGACAGCACTCATTCATTTTCAGAGAGACGGCGAGAGAGCGAGAGCGTGAGCGTAAGAGAGGGAGAGAGCGAGAGAGTGAGGGTAAGAGAGGCAGAGGAAGGATGAGAGAGAGCCAACGAGAGCAAATAGAATATCATAATTCACTCACGGTAGTATGACACTTGTCCTCCACTGGATCGATGGAGAAATTTTACTTTGTTCATGTTCTGTGATCTGTGTTTCAATGAAGAGTTGAGTAAAAGGGCCAAGCTATTACCACATGTATTGCGATCAATAGAGGTTCCTAATGAGTCCCAATGTAATTGCCTTTTCTCAGAGGCACCAAGAATGTATGCGTTGGAGAGCGTATCCGCACCGCACAGATCTAAGGCAGAGAATAAGGCCAAAAGTGCACTTGGGGGTGTCTTGATTAGGGGACTAGAGTGTTGTCTTGAACCCTTCCTGTAGATTCTGCTATATATACGTGAAATCTTGCTGAGCTGTGAACTGTGAGATGGGTTATTGTTTAGATCAGCAAAGTGCAGCATTCAGAAACATCTTTAGGGAATGTGCAGCAGTGTACATGTGGGCATTTGTGTGCATGTGTGTGCAGATCTATATATGTGTGTCTATGCTGGGGTTTGGTGCCTTAAGGGGGTGTGATTATGATAAGGCAAGAGGCAGATCCTGGCAGGAACAAAGCACAGAGGTGCACTACACAAGCTCCCCCGTACACACACCAGCAGACAAATGCATGCAAGCACGCACACACACGCACGCACACACACACACACACACACACACAGAAACAGAGAATATAGCAAAAAGCCCCACTTGCATGACATTACATGAGCACTGGGGTTTAGTGCAGCTGTTTTCATTCCTGCTGCTGGCCTGCTGATTGCTGTCCTTCTTGAACTACATGTTATTTGTTATTGTTATTCATTTACACATGGTTGTGCACATTGCAGGCAAGGTTTAAGCTGTTTACTGAAGCAGAAACTCATGCTTGTTATGACCACAATACCTTTTGGTTAACTGACAAGCCCTTCGCCCTGGACCACGCTTGCATGCATGGGTTGTTCACATGGTCATCCTTTCTTACAAAATATACCCCCTTCATTTCTCCCTTCTCACTCTCTCTCTCTCAATGGCACAAATGACTCACACTGTACTCACATTGTGAGCTACTGGGTGCTAAAAAAGAGTAATAGGTCTCTACCACTATCAGAAAGAACCAGAGCCAGTAAAGCTTGAATCAGGTTTAAAAATGAAGCCTTACTATCGACTGAGAATTTAAGGAGAATAATTTTTTCTTAAGTAGTTAATTTCCTGCAATTGGGTTGCACCAATATCTGAACTAAAACACCCAATAGACTGAAGGCAAACGGTTGTTAGTAATTCGACAATAAAAAGTCAGAAGAGTGTGTTGTTCCTCTGACTCTTGATGTTTATTTGCGTGTATGGAGAAATTTCTTAGACATAAATAAGGGTACTAGTCTAATATCAGGCAGGAGGTCTAACGATACAGACGTTTGCTTAAACTAAAGAAGAAGGAGGAAGAAGGAGGAAGAAACGAGGGAGGGGAACAGATCAGGAGAGGGGTGGATGAACCCTGGGTGTTATCACCTCCTGACCTTGGTGCCTGTCTCACAGGCAGTGACCATGGCACAGAGGAGTTACAGAGACATTGAGAAAAATTACAGAAGCACAAGTGTAATAGAAAACAGAAACAGAAACAATCACAAAGTGAAACAAATCCATCAGGGGCATGAAATAATATGAATTCCTTCACAGTCCACGTGCTCCTATACTGAGAGAATATAGTAAACAGTATTAAGAATGCTTACAACAAAAAAATTGGTTGGAGCTAAATTGTGTGGCCCTAAATCTTAAAACCAATATATTTCCTTTTCAATTTAAATATTTCTGTAAAAACACTTGATACATTCTGGATAAATGATAGTTGTTCCAAGATTAGTGCAGACCTAAAGGTTTCACCAGAGAATTATTACATTTGCTTTGAGAAATGGACTAAATTTGTTCTGAAGGGGGGAAAAAACAATAACATTTACAGCGATGTAAAAGGCACTAAAAATCTATTTCCCTTCCTGTTGAAAAAAAGGGAAAAGAAATTGTGCCTTTCAGTGGTCTATTAATTCTTTTTTTTAACTGAATGATACAGTGATATTTTGAAGCAGCAAAACAGCTACACAAAATGCACTCTGAATAGCCAAATAAACACATACTATTGAGTAGACAAAGGCCCCAGTCAGGGGGCCTTAAAGAACAGCAGGCAGAAAGGGGCCACTCAGTTCAGAGTGCTGCAGAAGCTGTGGGTACCCTCGCCGATGGCCCGCTGACAATGCCAAGGAAAAGAGTGAAAAACCACGAGCACTTACAGAACAGTAGGTCTACAGAACAGTAGGTCTACAGAACAGTAGGTCTACAGCACCACTGGGATCTCCCAGAGTCATTTTCTCTTACAACGCAACAAACAAAACACATACTCACATCTACTGCTTTCTGAGGTCAGCCATACACATGAGGTTTTGGCATTTTGGATTCAATTACAGCAGACACACAGGGGACCAGGCACCATACTAGTCCCAATTTAAGATGGCAGAGACAAACGGTCTGTGTCACCCAGGATACAGCCTTACCCAGGGCCTAACCAGATGCCCTACAGTACAAGCTGAATTTCCTGAAGCAAATCTAAAAAAAGAAGCAAAAAGCTCAGAACTGAAGTGGCTCAATGCAGAGGTCAGCACAAAACCTTATGTATCTGTATGCAAATTGCTGTTGTGCTCTCGCAAAGGTCACAGTCAAGATGGAATGCTTTTATGAGGAACATGCACCCAGAGTCAGTGGGATCAGAGTATGCGAGTTGATCTCAAAGCCAGTTGCATATCTCCAGGCACTGTGAGATGTTGACATTTATTAGTGGTAAATAAACACAATGGAAGATGTTAGATATGCAGCTTTCTGACACTCTGACAAAATCTTCATGGGCTGAGAATGGAGTGCTAAACACTGGCACAAGCACTGTGGAAGAAGTGCACGAGAGGTTTGTGGTTTTCTTCTTAACTTTTGAAAAGAGCAGAATAAGGTTAGAAGTCATCTGTTAAAAGATTTTAATTATTGATATAAGAAGTAATTATCCTGTAGCCTGAATCAAACGTGAATTCTATGTAGGTTACCTGATCTTCTGATTCTTTCTCACAGATTTGCATTTGTTTGTTTGTTTTTTGACTAAAGAAGTTCCACATGCTTTTCAGCATACATGTTGGCACAGACATGTCACTGGGCTCCCAGAGGAAAATCATTTATAACATCTCTTTAAATGCTTTATAGGTGTGGATAATGTGTTTGCCATAGGTCTCCAATTCGAAAAGTCATACACTGGGAAAAATTCTGTGGCTAAAATGAGTTGAGCACCTTTGTGTGTCTAGAATATTTATACATATGCCTCTCTACATTCAATGTACTAGTGTGTATAAAGAACTAGTGTGCATAAAATCTTCAGCTGATTAGCCTATTCTATTTACTTACCAAAATACTCATTTTGGAGACTGAAAAATCATAAACTTTAACTAGCTTTAAGCTTCTTTTGTGTAACATCGCTTCTACCAATGGATGACATCTTGGGCCTGTTTGGTGTTCTTTTTCTTTCTTTTTTTCTTACTATTGAAAAGTTATAATATGGCCTCATTTAACTACATCAAGCTGCCTTTTACAGGGATGAGAAACCGGATCAGGCCCGGAAGGATGGTTGGGGAGATTGCTTATGTATATATGATGGAATGTTGTTCACTAAAATGAACATCCCTGTATACATTTTCTCTCAATGTTAGCATCATCCAGCTTTCCTTTCCATTCTCTGGAATAAATCCCTGCAAGAATGAAGAGGCTCCTTAACACCTCTCTCTGGCGGCTGTTAAATATCCTCGGAGACAGGGCTGTTGGTACACAAAGGTTTATAGGCTGACCTTTACAATAGATTTATCACGCAAGTCTGCTGAGAGAAAGAGAGTTGTGGGCAGTCCAGCTCGGGACAGGTGGTGGTGGGGGGGGGGGTTGTGACTCAGCACCGTGCTCTGTCCTGCAGCAACGCACGGACCGTCAGGCACATTACCAGGGTGAAGTCCAAGCATTTGAAGCATCTTCTACGCCTAGCGCTGAAAACGGCATCTGCAGCAATATCCTTGATACTTCTGTTTAAATAGTTATCTTCTTGTCAGTTTAGAAAAGCATGAACGTTTTGCGGGACAGCACCTGTTCTAACTCGAAACCAGGAAAACAAAAATGAGAACACAAACGCGCAGCAGGAAGGCCCACACTGTACGCGCTGGCGGCAAGCGTGTAGCAGCATGCGTCCTCTGCACCGAGCTGGCGCCTAGATTCATCATCCGCGCTGCCTGCTGTTTCCAGTTGTTTCTACTGTGGGACTTTCACACTAAAGACGGGGACTGCTGCCCATCTGGTGGTATATCCAAAAAGGGTTTAACAAAAGTATGCAAGTGGGCCTTTCAAAAAACATGAATATGTCTACAGTGCTTGCTAATCGACCCTTCATGAATTGTCCTATGTATTCTCCAAGAAAATAAACCAACAATAAATAAATACATTGTTGCTGTCCAATGGAAAACACGTGTCTCCAAAATTACATTTTTTTTTTTTCAGGAACGCTGAAAAACTGTATTTATCTGAAAGGGTTGAAACAAACCCCAAACAGTAATTAACAAATATTACAGCACAAACATGAAAGAGTGTATGATTGTATACTTATATTTCATATTTATAATAGACAAGCAACATAACATTACTTTGTTAAATAAATCAACTAAGGTTGAGTAATTCAGAACTAGACGAGCTGAGGCAGTTAATGCTAGCCAGTTAGCCACTTCAGAAAATGAAACTAAAACTGTCCGTAGGTACAACATAAACATAATCCTTCAAAATAACGGAGTATTTCAGAAATTAAAATAATACTTTTCAAAGGGCTAAAGTTTATTTCTGAACATTTGGACCAATACAACACAGCAGACATGTTTTGTCATGTTCTCCGGCAGTGTGGAGATGCATATTTTTCGGTGTATGGCGATGACATAAATAAATGATAACATCTGTATAGCTGCAGCTTCAATGTGGAGCAGCTTGTCCCTGTGAAAGCGCCCAGAGAGCTGGTCCCCTGGAGATCCCCTGGTGTGGTGCCACCGCGCTGATCTAAACTCTCCTCTGATCCAAATGGGCATTCTGGGATGGGGCCTCATCTCTCCGCTCACTCTTGTATGATGTGCGAATGTGTGAGGACGAGATAAAGAGGGCGAGAGCTGAGTGGGTGCAAGCGCATTTTTTAAACCGGAGAGCGGAAGCCTAAAAAAGCAGAACAGGAGGAAAGACTGTATTATTTTAGATTATTCCTAGACACTCTGTGATCGCGAGGCCAGCAAGCAGCCCTGTCAAGCACCCACATCCACTCCCACTCCCACACGCAGGAACGCTCACGGAGACACACACAGATACTCACACATACCCGTGCACTAAAAGGACAGATTATCGTTGCAAGATTTGAGTAGTGCTTGCTGCAAATCCAGCTTAGCACACTGAAATATATCATGCCTACATACACTGCCTGCAGCTCTCATAGCCCACAAAAAGAATAAACTGGGAAAGAAAGAGTGAGAAAGAGAGACAGAGCGAGAGAGAGAGAGAGAGAGAGAGATTCTTCAGTACTCTCGTACACTGTAACCCAAGCTTTGGTGACTCAAATGTACCATTACTCTCATGCCTATAAAACACCTTGTATTGAATTGAATTGAGAGAGAGAGAGAGAGAGAGAGAGAGAGAGAGAGAGAGAGAGAGAGAGAGAGAGAGAGAGAGAGAGAGCCCAGCAGTATGATATGACGCTAAACTTATGGACAGAGCCACTGCTGAGTGCATATACACATGTAGAGGACCAGCACACAATCATAGCCCTACAGCTTCCATGGGATCACGCAATGCATACACTCTATTCCCTTCTCTCTGCATTGCTTTCTGTCTTTCATTGTTCCCACCACAGTCAGACCTGCTCCCACTGGTGCTCCAAAAGGCCGAGAAACAGCAGGCAGCGGGAAATCAAGAATGATTGTGGACGGACAGAGCGAGACAGAGAATATTGAAGGGAGGGGGGTAAAGGTGGTAACTGAAAAAAAGTCTGCTAGAACAAAACAAGCAGTGAGGCAGGAACTGGGCGGAGCACTGGGTGTAGCCCAGAGGTGTGTTTGGTTTCATATCTCTGTGTTTTTCTCACTCTCCAGCTCAAAGACAGTTTCTCCTTCAGGGCAGTGGGCAGAGCGAGCAAAGAGCAGAGTTGCACCCTCAGCCCAGTAGAAGTCAGCCCGCATAACTGTCGGGGAGACGCTCCAGCCGGCCCTGGCTCTGACCTGCGCACGCTAATTCCACTATTAGTCTCAATAAGGGACTAGCCAGGAGCGGAAAAGTTGAAGGGGGTGGTTATCATGACGTTACTGGGGACCGTGATTACAGGGGTCTAATGAGACACCTAGGGGCTGTAGGCTGGAGAAGGCCAGACTGAAAGTAAGCCCCCAGCAATACGCACAGCCTTGAAGATGGACTTCCACCGACTGGACTCCCGTGATAAAGGGTTATGTGTTTTTATTGTTCTGCACACAAGATATTGTTGTTGTTTCTTGTTTGCTCTAGCTCGAGGTCAGTCTGCCATGGAATTCTTAATGGCATCTTGTGTAGGGAGAATTTTAAATCAGGAAGAGCTGATGAAATTGGATTTCTTTGTAACAAGTATTTTTCACAGCTGGTGTGAAAATATTGACAGGACTGGGAATTTTGAGAGGAAGCTTAACCTGGTGGCCTGATCCACTCTCCAAATCTGAGAGATAACACATCACCTCCATTAGACTGATGGTTAAATCTTCAGCATTCCTCTTACCATGTTTTATCTTTATCTTACTGCATCAGAATCCAGTGTGTTTGTTCCTGCCCAGCAATCACCTGCTCTGAACTCCAGCGGGAACTATGGGAGATTTTCCAGTCTTGAAAAGGTCATATGGAGATTCCCTTCATATGTAGCAACAGCTGGAGGAACAGAGACTGCACAGATTCAGGGGAGACACGTCGGGTGTGCTCGCGTGGCAGAGTTTTACACCATTCTCACGCACTGAGACCTCATTTACTGAAGATGTACCCAGGAGTGAACAGGGGGGCTGGGTGGTGATGGTGGTGATGATGGTGTGTGTGTGTGTGTGTGTGTGTGTGTGTGTGTGTGTGTGTACACATTGGGGGTGTGGGGAGTGTAACAGAAATGGAGACAGCCTCGCCCGATGCAAAACCCACTGAGCCAAGATGTGAAAATCACTGAGCCGATGAGCCAAAATGGTTAGAAAGGGGGAGAGGAAAGAGACAAAAAAAAGTTTTACTGTGTCTGCAACAGGGCTTCACGTTGGGCTAAGACCCTGAGCTTTAAAACAACATATTCATTGACAGCAGAGGGAATACAAATGAGGCCGATCTTAGGGCTGGGTGCGCGCTGCTCTGTAATCTCACCATGCGAGCACTAAATGGCACTACTCCTCTCATCAAGTGCTGAGTTGTGTTGCTGAACATGTTAGTGGAAGTGGTGAGCAGAGTTGTCCTCAAGGACACACTCATGTTTCGTTTTCAAATCTCGTAACTTTTTTCTCTTTCCATCTCCCCTCCTCTGCTCTCTCTCTCTCTCTCTCTCTGGTCCCCTCTGTGCTGCATTACAGTCAAACCAGTTTAATTATATCCCTCCTTCATAGGTTTGCCTCCCGCTCCCCGGACACGTGCAATTGTGATGCGCGCAATTTGAACCCCTATCGTGTGTGTAGCTGCATGTGTGTGTGCACGTCTGTGTATGGAGCGTGTACGTTTCATTAGCTGTAATCGGTGCGATAGGTGTGTGAAAGTCTTATGGATGTGTGATTACATGCAGCAAGCCGGTCGATCAAGGCGTGGTTAACGTATCCTATCACAAGTACTATAACGCTGAACTGCACACGGATATAGATCGTTCTCAGATCTAGGAGTGCAATTCTTTTTGTTCGTTTGTTTGTGTGTCGTTAACATGTTCAAAGTTTTAACATCTTCTAGATGTAATAAAATATATTTTGTTTTGTTTTTCAAAGCAACAAGCATTCGATTTCTATGGTATGGGAACTTTGATCTTTTTTATTGTTGCAAATGCATGCTAAGTGAGTGTGCAGCATAGAGCCAAAGGCAAATGGTGATACTTATTAACCCAGATACCACAGTAAGTCCGCTTGGTCCTGGGTAGTGGGTGTCCCTGACAGGTGTGAATCCCACCCTGAACTCTGAACTCTGAGCTCGCCTCTCCAGGCTGCTCCTTGAATAAAGCAGATCTACGTACCCAGGTCCATCTCATCCTATGCATCATTCATAGCAGTGACCTTTTGGAAATACCACATACTTACAGTATCTATATTACTTGCTAGGACGTTTTTCTTTGCTGAATGGAAATGAGGCTAGGCTGGTGCTCTAATCAAACTAGTCATTTGAATTATTGTTTTTCCCCCCTTAAGTTATATGTAAGCTTATCACTTCATTTTCTCTGTCTACATTTTATCATTTAGCATTTGCTGGTTGTTTGTATGTCTAATTCTCTCTAGATATCAATGTTAATAACTGAACATTTTATATGTGTTTGCCTGTTTGATAATTTATGCTCTTCAAAACCAATCTTGCTGCAAAGGGTATTTTTGGTACCAGCATATACTGAGCTAAAAGTCTTGTCAAATGCAATCTTTTAGTTATGAGACTAGAAGTCTTGTGACAGTCAAACTAGGTTATGGGTGGGTATAAGCATTGATAGAGTGTTTATATTACAGCTACAGTTACTAATCCAAACACATTTCACAATTTGCAGGCTTGACTTAATCGGGGTGGAGGCCATGACAGTGTATGTGTGCATATGTCTGTCCCTCCAGATGCGTGCGTGCGTGTGTGTGTGTGTGTGTGTGTGTGTGTGTGTGTGTGTGTGTGTGTGTGTGTGTGTGTGTATGCGTGTGTGCATCACTGTGTATTTGTGTAGTTGAGGGCAGAATCACTGATTACACCAGCTGGTGAAGAATGATTTGAGAGCCATCCAAAGCCCTCCAACAAAGCCTTTCTGAACCTCTACAGGAAAGATACACAAATGCACACAAACACACACATGCACACACCTTTCACATATGTATATATATTCACATGCACTTCAACAAAGCCTTTCTGAACCTTGAAAATACACACACAAAAAAACTCACACACACAACATAACAAAGCCTCTCTAAACCACTACAGCAAAGCAAACACACACACACACACACACACACACACATTATTGTTTTACAGTCCTTGTAGGGATTTTCCATTGACAAAGATTACTATAGCTAATTAATGTTACACCTAACTCTAACCCTAACCCAAACCTTAGTGACTAAAATTGTTTGGCCCTGTTTTTCAAATTAAAGTACTACAGTTTGTAAAAATGCATTTGTACCTCCGGGTCCCCACAAGGTCAAAATACAGATATTCCTATACTTGTGGGGACATCTGGTCCCCAAATAGGTATATAAACAATTACACACACACATATAAAAGCACTGTCACTTTCATACGTGTACACTCACACTCCTGCAAAGCCTTATTGCACCCCTAGAATCCAAGAGATACAAGGACCAACTCTATAAACACCTACATCCACTCGATGAAATACAAACCCCCCCCCCCCCCCCCCCCAAAAAAAAAACACTCACAAGAACATTCTGGTCATGCACAAAGGTTTTAGTGAACTGACATCCTTTATCATATAAAATGTGTTAATTTTTTCTTATTAACAAATTTTCTCAAAATTTAAAGTGCTATATGATTAAAGATGATGATAATTATTATTATTATGCTGAACACATAGCATAACCATATAATTTTATACATATTGTTTTATTAAAGCCTGTTTAATCTACAATAAAACATAGTAAAGATTCCATTCAACTTGCTGTTTCTGCCTCTGCTCCTAGTATAATAATGTGAGGAAACTAAGAGGATCTATAATGGTCTGATCATGAACTATATGATATGAAGGCAAAATTACAAGAACATGTCTGTTGGAAACAGACATGGTCAAACTGCAAGAAAAACAGAACAAAAAAATCCAAGAAGCAAATGTACGCACATGTCCTTAAAGCAAAAGCTGACATTATTCACAGGAGCCTCAGTGATGTAGTCTTAGCATCTGGAGCTAAGTGCTTATAGACAGAGCGTCCACTTACTTATTGCACTGCAGCTGGGTCTGCCTTAGGTGTATTACAGGTGTATCACAACCAGTTTTGAACACTTTAGGCCTCTATTTGCATTCATGCGATCAACTTTTTATGAACTTTGTTAACAAGTGGAACGGGTTAGGAGAAGCAACATGGGTTCTAAGCACATTGTTGCGGTACACAAATAGGTGAGTGTAGTATATAACTGCACAAAACTATACAACAGTAAAAAAGCAGACAGTAACAAACAGAAGGGAAAAGCATCTTTATCATATGTAAACATAACACATTTGCCAGAGATAATAATAGGTAACTAGATGCTGAGTCTTTTGGACTTCACCTCACATGCACTTATACATTAGCAATATCATGTCACCATTCCATGCCTGCACATGCCAGACTTTTTGTGATAATGGCATACAAGAAAAAAAGGCTCGAGCTCACCACTGAGAGGTCATGTCCATTCCCAAGGCTGTAGCTACTCTGATCATGTTCGCTTTCTGACAGTGAACTCTGCTCCAAATGTTTGTGACACTAAAGCTGCCTAGATCTTGCACCTATTAGCTGGCACCTGCTAAATAAAACATGCAGCTGGCCCAGAACCACATCCTTCAACAAGACTAGAGCAGCTGATGTGTGTGTGTGGGGGGGGGGGGGGGGGGGATTGAAACATGATGGCTACACTTGATGTGTTAGTGATTAAAGAACTGTAGCCTATATTTAGTGGCAGAGTAAAGACTGACTAACACCTTAATGAGTGAAGTGTTTTAGAATTCGTTAGTGCTTACAGCACCAGTAACTGGTACACAGGCACATGTTAATTCTATAGTAGACACTACAGCATACACTATAATATCAGTGATATTATTTAGATTTGTCATCAATGTGAATGCCAACTGTTGTCATCCACAAAAACACTTCTTAATGCTTAATTTAAAACTCCCATCACATGAATGCTGTGAATCAACAGAGATTTCTCTCAAATCAGGAAGTGTTTCAGAAAGGTGTGGAAAGGTTCAGAAAGTTAAAGCCACCAGCAGTTACAAAATGCTGCAGCGATTCTCTAGCTCTACTGTGGCCTGTCTGGCTGCAAGTGATTTCTACTGATTCTGTCAGCTTTTTGTGTGCCATGGAAAACTAATCCATCTAGAGCAGCAATCATACAATCAGGAAACACACCCACACTTAACCCTCTTAGCCACATCCCCTGGCCCAACTCTCCCTCACCCATAGTCTGCCTCACCTGCACCCCAGCTGGCATGCACCCTGGACGGGATCGAACTCAGCCTTTTCCCCTGCAGCTCCTGCCGGTAACGGAGGTGAACACAGACAGCGGGGGCTCAATCAATGCAAGGCATTTAACTGCAAACATGTCAGCCTGATGGAGCATTTTGTCTTGGAAGAGGGCACACGTGGGGGAAGGAGGGGTGTTTATGCAAGCGTGTGCTAGGCAAGTTTAGGCCCCCATTGTCACTGATTCACTGACATGCCAATACCATTCCAAACCTGTTGCTCCACTGGCCTGCAGCTCAATGGGACAAATTCGAGGCTTATTTACCGGCCAGCAGCAAAGGCACCTTGAACACCGGAACACCAGAACTTAAAAAGAGCGATACTATCCAGTGAATCTCTCGGCTGGATACACACCATTGTCTTGAAATAAAAAGCACTGTAAAACTGTAATCCCATCATAGCACACACCTTCTTTTATGAACTATCATATTCATATATTCACATTTACTCGAATGCTGAAGCATTATGCATTCATTAATAAAGAAGAGTACTAATTAAAATAAAGCAAATTAATGAAGCATTACACTGACCTAAAACCTGTACAACAAATAAATATATAAAATATATAAATATTAAAAGTAACACATTTTACAATGCTTTTATAATCCAAAATATAAAATGATTCCAAAATGATCCCAAAATACTCGCAGGCAAGCTACAGTATATATCCATGACCCCTGACATCTACATGAGCCACAGCTAAAAATATGGGTTAAAAATGAATTTCATCACCATAATAAGCCATGCCTGCACCTGCAGCATGTCACTACAGCATGCACACACACACACACACACACACACACACACACACACACACACACACACACACACACACACAAAGAAGTAGGACATAGCACTGTAATGCCTTTTCTTCTATGATTTCAGTGATCATCAAGAAATTGCAAGACTGTATCCACGGCCCACAGAGGACTCTTCACCCCCCACCCCCCCAGCTCTACGCTGATTTTGCTCTCGTCCTGTGTGCTGCCTCTGATCCATATTCTCTGACTCTCCTTCTCTATGCTTTCTTCTGCAAGCTGCTCTGGTGGAATGGCTCATTGATTGAGTTCCACTGCCAGTCATTGGTAATAACTCACACACAGTAAGTGCTCTGCCTGTGTCCAGTGGCTGGCCAGGACGAAGCCGACAGGCTGCAAATGGAGCTCATCTGCCTCCTTGCCAGATGAGCAACACACACACACACACGCACACACACATATGGTTAAAGACAGTACAGTTAAGTAACTCAGCCATGTCCTGGGGCTAAGCGTGTGCTGGAGAAATGGTTCAAACTGTCTGTGAATTGTTGAACCTATGACTAATACAAGACATAATGCTAATTCTGGCAGAGTCAAATCGCTACAAGGGTCCAGTTGAGCTAGCATGAATATGCCAACTTATTACTGCAAAAGGCTTGGTCAGGCACCATAAACTCTACAGACCAACACTGTCTATTAATTAAGATTCTGTAAAAATAATTAAACAGGAAAACTTATCCTAATAAAAATGTAGGATAAAACAATAGTATCCAGTACAAGGAATTTTGGATTTTATTACCATATGCTTACAATAGTGTACAGATATAATTTATCTTCCTATAAAGCACAAATCAAATTACTATTACTACAAATTAATACTACTGGAAATGTGCCATGAATGTGAAATAAAAAAAATGTAAAAAATTAAAAAACGTTATGGACACCATAGGCATACAAGTTTGATTGGCATGTGTCTGCATGCCCCACCACCTGGGGGCACAAATCTCATGCTCACTCTCAACTGGGGGTTCATGTGCAGAAATGACCAATTGCTTTAAAAGACCAAAAATGCTGACAGCGGCAAGTAAGCTAATAGATGAGTAAATTATAAAAAGATACAACAAATAATGATCCATGTACCAGTTATTTCTTCCAAATATTAAACGTACATGTGGATGCTTGACATACGCTAGTTATACAAATGGAGAAAAGTAAATTCCAGCTATACTTTTGTTCATTGTCATACACTTCATACACAGTCAGGAAGCACATAAGCAAGTCAATAAGAGAGTACTTGGTTGAAGTTGTAAGTTTTGAGCATGCAGTTGGTACAAAGCTCTAGGAAGCATTCATTCCCTGTTGGCTTCCAATCAATAAAATGCTATTTAAAAGATTGACTGCCAGGCTAACTTCAAGGTAGTGAAACATTGCCTTTTAAAACTTTTTGTTTATATATATATAAATATGCTTATGTAATGTTAGAATGTTACGTAAGATCAAAAGTTACAGTATCTTTATTCGGGTGCACCAGCAATCTTGTTGTAATATTTTTAGATCATTGTGGTACAGTTCAGTTTTAATCTTACATTACAAAACAAGTTGCCTGACAAACTGATAGTAGTGGTTGCCCAGGTCAGTATATTTTAGATCAGTTCCATTTTTAAGGGAAGTGTGGTAATTCGTCTGTCATCCAATAAAAGGTTCCTGAAACCTGACCAGTTAATCCTAAACTTTAACTTATGTGAGTGACATGTTCCTTCAGATGGACACAGAACGTACATCACCCTTTCTGACTGGTCACAAACCAAGGAACATCCCAACAAGGACATACAATACAGGTGATTGGCCCTTGGTAGTTTTTTATCCATGACAGAAGGTATACCTATCATCCACTGCTTAAGGACTTCCTGGTCTAGGTGGTTTGCAATTGCTAAGCTCATAAGTGCATTCTTGCTTCTTAACAACATGTCAAAAAGTTAATTTGGACACACCTATTTTAGTGGTCTCAGGCTGATTTATTATGAATACTGAGCTTCAAGGTAAGCGGCTTTACTGATGCTGGCAGTTATTTAATCTTCATGTTGGGAGGCACCCACAACAGACTCCAGAAGCAAATGTTATATCTAGAGTCCACTTTAGAATCAACTCTAGATATTTTTAGTTCTGTTGTGCATGAACTAATAATGCCTGAAAGAAAGTCACAACAATAAATCACTGGCCATGAAACAACGAAGCAATCAATTACTTACAGGTCCTTGAAATTGGACAAAATATTTGATCACACACAAGTCATGATATTTTAAATATTTAAAAATAAATATTGCATTATCTACATAAAAATACTCAGAATTTTAGATCAGGGCATTACATGTGTTTTGTTTTAGATACGATCTCTTTAGATAATAAAATTAGAGACAGAAATTAATTTTAATCTTATTAATGAATGAATGGAAGAAAAGGTATAATACTTTATTATTTTTTGAATATTCTAAGGTGAATGCCCAAGGTGAGAGACAGGACTGCCCAAAGAAACATCTCAGCAGGAGAGAGACAGAGAGCGAGACGGAGAGAAAGAGCATGAGTGGGGGTGTGGAGAAGGCTATAGAAGCAGACAGACAGACAGCCCAATAGTAGCTCTGTGTGTGTGTGTGTGAGAGAGAGAGAGAGAGAGAGAGAGAGAGAGAGAGAGAGAGAGAGAGAGAGAGAGAGGGGGGATGTGTGATGCCTGTCCTGAGAGGCATGGAATGCTGCTATTCCTGGGTCTGCAAACTGGGTGTGAAGCAAGAAGCTAACTGTGTGAGTCACAGGGAGTGCAGACCTAAGAACAAGAGAGGGTCTCGGTGTCTCTCTCTCTCTCTCTCTCTCTCCCTCTCTCTCTCTCTCTCATCCTTAGTGTTTTATGCCACATTCTCAACTTTCTGTCACACAACCATTTTATATTGTGCAAGTGAAATGTTTCTAAATAAACCCATAAACATGCTTTGGCTCTTCTGTTTAACAGCGTGATATGTGACTTTTTTTTACTTGAGTGTGCTCTTCTTACACCCCCCCCCCCCCCAAAAAAAACCCCACACACACTATCTCTTGCTCTCACTATCTTTATTTTTACTTTTATTGGTTTTGCCCAATTCAATTGCACACAGTAACAGGCTACAGCTGTGGTTGGCTGAGTGTGGGCAGAAATCACATTTAGCTGATTACTGTTGCCACTGCAGATATCCACACCTCTCTGCAGCTAGCCACCACTGCCTTTGCCTGTAAGCATCTTTTGCGCAGACAGACAGATAAACACACACACACACACACACACACACACACACACACACACTCACACAGACACACACAGACTTGAACACATTCTCACTCACATCACTTCCTGCTTCTTCCTCTTCTCACACTGATACAATCACATGGAGTGCTGCACATATGGGTGTGCTGTAATTTCTTATTGGCATGCATGGAATACCTGGGTTATGAAAGGATGACATTTAAATGTAGAGAAGCATTTGGGTCACTTAGTTCCATCCAAAAGCAATTCAGCAGACAATGCTTCACCTTGTAGTGATGCTCTAACCCAAAACACACAGCTACTACTAATACAGTTCAGAGCCAAAAATGACTGACTAGCCAACATACTCACCATACTGAGCATACAGTACATTCCTCTTATTGAAGACAAGACTACTGGGGAAAAAAAAAACACCAAAACAAGCAGGAGCTGAAACTGGCTCCATGACACACCTGTCTGGGCTTCACCACTGAAGACATGGTGATGTCTAGGTATCACAGACTTCAGGTACTCATTGATTTAAAGAAGTTTTTAACCAAGAATTAAACTTGTTAATTTAGAAAATGTAATTTAGAAAAATATGTTGATTTATAATTTTGTAATTTAGAAGAATATGTTATTTTAGAAAATGTTTATTTAGTAAATGTCTTTTAGTCCCCTTAAAACAAGCATAAAGTTTTGTTATTTCAAGTCCAATATGCAAGTGTACAGAACAGTAATTAAGCCATTGTCCAAGTACTTTCACACTGCAGGGTATCTATTTCTAACTGAACAGTATTAATTCAGTGATTAAGGGAACCAGGTAGCTACTATCAATTTCTGCTTCAAATGTTCCCACTGTGTCTTTAAGGAAAACACCAGCCCTAGCTTCAGGAAGCAAAATTCTGCCTGAGGTTGCTCCCCAGTTTATAATAGTGTGCACACAAATTTGTGGCAGAAACCTTGATTTGGGGTATCTGCAGAATCCAAGAGAAAGTTTACAGACTTTCACTCTAGGCCAGAACTAACTCCCCCAACCCAAATCTTCAGGAGTTTCTGAAGATTAGGCTGTGTATGGTATATTAGAGCTTAAGCAATGCTTGGTTGAAGAGCTGGGTTGATCCTTCATGCAGATGATGTCCTTTTTACCATGCTCCATGTGCTAAACATGCCTCTCTTCTGCACCAGTGTGCTTATGGGAGCAGTTGTTGTCAGTGTGGTTGGTCCCTGCTGCGATGCCCTACCAGTTATGCCCTTGTATCCAGCATGCCTGTACAACCCTCTGTCACCTCTAGTCCTGAACTCCCCCCCCACCAAGCTTGGCTCGTCCAACCTACCTCCCACCACCGGTGCTCACTAATAATGTTCCGTGGATACGACCAGATCTCTCGCGCATTCGCTGATGTACCCTATGTGCTCTTTCTCTTGCTCTCTCTCACTGTTTCTTTCTCTAATTCCACAGATGTCTCACTCCACACTCCCAACATCGGACTTTGAGGCATATGAGGTCCGTCTGATCCCCTGCTCCGAGCCGTTGGTTGTCACTGAGGTACTGTGCATACGCGCATGTGAGTAAGCATGTGCATGTGTAATCAAGCAGTTCTCAATGTACTTAAAGCTGGCGAGGGAGAGAGAGAGTCCGCTACTACATGCAGGCGGCTGACCGCACTGGCTTCCCAGCTCATTACTCAGCCTCCCCTGCCTCTCTCACACACACACACGCGCGCACACACACAAACTTGAGCGACCTATTAATAAGAGTGTGAGCACAGCACCTTCAAGGCGTGCTCCCTATCAAACAATCAATCTGCCTTATCAGCCTCACGTTGTAAAACACAACGCACGCACGCCTGCACGCACACCCACACAACCGCCTGCAGGCGTGCAAATATGCACACATGCACGCACACACTACATGAACACGGATGTGGCGATGGGACAGGGAGTTTGTGCAAAAGGCTTGGTCTGGAAAAGGAATCCTGACATGTGGAGTCAGGTAGGAAACAAGTTCAGAAGGGGGAACAATGCGAGTGTGAGTACCAGAAGTAGTATCAGAAATAAATAGAGGCTTAAGATAGATCCTGAGGCAACTGTTCTTACACCTCAAACCAAATGAGGCAGATTACCCCGACCCAACATGCCAGTATACGCCAGCACACGCAGCACACCTACATACATATGAGCTACCTACGTACCCATGCACACATAAACACATACACACATATGCTCACAAGTACGCACACACATATGCCTAAGCTATTTCAATGTTACATTAATATGTTGGAGTAACAGGCTTCATCCTGAAGGCTCCCTGGAGAGGAATCCATATGAGGTGTGTGTGCCTCCGGCCCTTTAAGAAGACCATGCAAGCATTCGCATGCTGTTAAGCTGTCAGCAGCCGATCGATGACCCCCTAAGACGCTCAACACTCTAGCTTAATATTTGGTGGCATGGCCGGCGTACAGCCACACACACACACACACACACACACACACACACACACACACACACACACACACACACACACACACAGAGAGACCTGAGGTATGTTCAGCTGAGTGCCCCTGATGAATGGTTTCATTAAAGGCAAAGATCAGAGCCCTAATCGAGGCTTCAGAAGCTACAATGAGCATAATTCTTCATTACCTGTAACCCATGGCCAAACAGAACTCAGTCTATGCTGTATAAGCACGATGTGAGGACCATGCATATGTGTGTGTGTTACAGTATGTTAATGAATTCATGTATTATGCAGTGTGTGTATAGATAAACAAACCAAATAAATGTACAAAAGATAAGAACATGGAAATTTAAGAAATTAGTACAACGGTAGTGACCTAGTCAGAAGTTTAAAAATGACACTTTCTATGGGCCAAGAATGTAAGAAAATACATTCACCTTTCAACATTTGAATGCCCTTTTGTGACATATAGGCACCAGTGGAATGCAGGCAATGCAATGCATTGATCAAGGACATGAATGCACAGTTCTTGGGTTGTATCTGCATTCCCTGATAATATTTATGGTGACTGCCAAACACCACATAAATAGTGCATAGAACTTAAATGGGTGGCTGAGCGCATCAGCAGAAGGCTGAAATACATTACATATGTGAAATGCACTCAGTACCATATAATACATAGTTTAGCATGATGTAAGCCAGGATGAACAGCTTCCATCGTCTCCATTTGGTAGCCCAGCAATACATCTGAATGCTCCGGTGCAGAGAGAATGGGATACATCTTCCAGCAGCAATTGGAAACCAGCCAGGGCTCAAACCAAGCAGCAGCCTACCAGCTCAGAGGATCCACCACCTCTGACTCCACATGGGCCAAGTGCAAATTGCTGCCATGTTCAGGGTGCGAACTACGAGCCACCTGCTCACCTTCTACTGAGAACACGGTACACTTCTCAGCAGAGTGTTTATTGTAAGCAAATCTTCTGTGCTTTCAACAATTTAGCTCCCACTGGAAAGATGCTGCAACCCTTTCTCCTTTTAATGGAGTTAGAGGAGGAACAATCACAGCCACCAAGTTCCATGGGAGCTATGAATAAATTAACACAGTAAAACAGCTCTCATTTCCAACAGGGACTGGAAAAACTATGTTGTCAGTGTCATGAATTTCTGATAGGGCCTGGAGCACCTGTGTCCCACGCTGAGGGGCGGAAATGCCATGTAACGTTTCATCTTTGATAGAGGTTTCTTTCAAAGAGTCCCACACTCCTTCACAGATGATAAGCAACTGCAGTAGTCCCTCCAATTTAATCCAATTTAGTCACTCTACACATAACACAGTGAGTTTCAAATGGAGGGGAAAAACAACTGGATATACATCAAAGGTTATTTAAGGAAGCAAAAAGAAGAATATCAGATTATCACACAGTGTGTTAGACAATAGCAGGAGTTTGGTCATCGGTGGCGTCTTAAGAACATTCTTTGGACCTACCTGTGACAAAAGCAATTAAGGGAATTTGTGCAGCTGAAGTAGTAGTCTTGTCATTTTTACTCACACACCCACACATCCAGTGGGTTGAATGCACAAAATGTTTCTTACATATGTGCACAAACTGCAAAAAAAAAAATAAATAAATAAATAAATAAAAATTGAGGAAAGAAGCTGACTTGCTAATAGAAGTCTCATTCCCACATTTAGTCTTTAATTCTTAAATTCTTCTTCAGAGACTAAAAGACTGTGGTGTACTGTGAACAAATGTTCATACCAGTGTGAAGGTACATAAACATCTTCTGTATTCTTGATAACCTCATGTAAACTTTTCTGGAAGGGGGACGGGGGAGTGGACACACACCCTCAGAGATCAAAGCGGCCGACAGATATTCCAGTTTGAACTTATTCACTTTGGTGAATGGCTCTGTTGCCAGGGTGCTGTGTGACACTCTATAACCAACAAGTCAGCCATACAAAAGCCTATTAATGGGTGAGGGCAAACGGGGAAAATGGTGGTACGTAGATGTGTTGATTAAAGGCTTTGAGGACAATAGTCCCATAGGTGCATGTGTGCAGATGAAGAAGACTGCTGGTTGGTGGGGAGGGGTCTGGCCAATCCACCCTTAACAGGCCACCCATCACTGGAGCTACGGGCCCGTGGTGGAGAGAGGATGGGAGGTGTTGGAGAGATGCATGCATGTGAGATGCATGTGATATTTCCATCCACCACTACAAGGAGGCTCAATTTGTCCTCTTTCACACCACCTGACATGCATGTCCATCGGGGATGCTAATTAGCAGCAGAGGCTAACACACTTGTCGGGCCGACCCATAGGGCATGTGTGAAGGCTGCACACATCTTAATCATTAAGCATTCTCCCAGTGTGGCAGGCAGAATTAACTGATGGTAAGAAAACAGACGAGACAAAGACACGGGGTGGGGGTGGGGGAGGAGGCTAAAGATAACCCGCCATTCATATCCTGACACGTGCACATGGAGTTATTTAAAAGTCCATGCACAGGCCACACAGACCACGATGTGGAGACACAAACACATGACCCCTGACATGAGATCAAAGTTGAAATAGCCCAATGGATAAATAAACAAATGAATAAGTGAACAAATATCTTCATTAAAATTCCAAACTAGCTTACTATAGAAGTAAACACAAACACCACTTACCTGCACTCACTCTCGCTGTCTCTGTATGTTTCTCTCTCGCACAAGAACCCACAAGCACGCACTCTCACAACTTTCTTTTGATTTGTTTGATTACATGGAACAAAAGCCTCCCCTCACGGATCACAGCCATCAAGATGTCCAGAACACAAAGGACGTGAGGTGCTAACTAAGAGACAGCACGATGCTAATGAGGACTCATGGCATGGACATGTTCATCAGCTGCCTTTTAATTGCTCCTTTTCCAGGCTCTGGCTATAGCAGCTACTGAACTGCTAATTATCCTGCGCAAAGAAAAAAACACAAAGGTCTCGGGCAGAAGTGATCCGCTGCCAGCCTGAGACCGAGAGGCATCCAGTTGCAGCCCTATATACCAAACCTCTGTTTTGGCAAAGCCCCTGAGTGACCCCTTGCTTGGCAGATGTGTTTGAGAAGCAAGAAAATTGCAAGTGATTAATTGTAGCCTATATAACAAAATAATTATTAAAGAATTGACCTTTTTTGTAAAAGGTAAAAGATAAAGTCAATCCATCTTACAAGTGGCTTTTTGCAATGCTAACCACATAAATGGGCATATTATGTTAAGTTACCAAATTATATACTGATATCTAACTAAAACACAATGTTGCACTTTAATGTTTATCATTAGTTACATTAGATAGTGTCACGGTTAGTCCCTCCCAGCTTCCATGTTCCATGTTTTCCCTGTCTTGTGTATTTTAGTTACATGCCGTAGTTTCGGTTTCTCCACCCATTTGATTACTCACACCTGTCCCTCATTTCTACCTTGTTAAGTTTATGTAAACCATGTCTGATGCCCTAAGTTTTGGGCTGTTCATTGTGTTTGATTGGCTTAAATGTCTGAATGTTTTTGAAAGCCTGTTTGTAATCCCCATAACTTTGTATTCTGTGCGTCCTAGCCTTCGTGTTTCTTAGCCCCAAGTTTTTTCTCATATCTGTTATAGCCTGTTTCCCCTGTCTGCTTCCGTGTATTTTTGTTTGTTTATAATGTATCCCTGTGCTCTTCATGTTGGTAATATGACCCTGGACTACTCCAATGACTCTGATTTTGGATAAGTCTCGCTCTTCTCCGCACTTGCGTCCGCCTCCTTACTGCTCACCGTTACAGATAGCTTGCTATTTGGCAAATTGTCAGTTAAATAAAATGTTGTTTCTGATACCTTAAGTTGGAAATTCAAGTCACATGGGTGGAGTTTTCATGTTATGATTGTGTTTCATGTTTTATTGTGCGTGTTCCTGTACCAGTTTTGTTTGTTTTGTCTGTGATTAATAATGCTGCTAAATGACAGCTTATTTTAATAAAATACCATATATCCAAAGGATTATTCTGGTTAAACATAACTTTATACGAGTTTGTATTAAATGTATTGTTCTGGGTTCTGGGTAATTAAAGATTAACAATAAATCAAATGGCAAATCTGCGGTTAAGCCTAATTTTCATTTTTTATGATTTCATGTTTTTATTGTATTTATTTGCTATCTGGCCAGCTAAGTGACTTGTGGCTTTTATTTAATACAGATATGGCTATGGGCAGACAGGGGGCTCTCTGATTCCTTCAACCATTAAACAGAATTTTCAGTTAAAGAATAGTAGATATTGTGTATATAGCCCTCATTTATATATGAAATACTCTGTAAATGTACCTTTTTCCTGTAAGAATCAAGTTTATACTGTAAACAATCCATTATTTTACAATCTTCCTTCATCAATTAAACAAACCTGTGCATATAAAATACAGACCTTAACAATATATCAAAATACCAGAAATTCATTACATGGCTTTAAAAATCAAGTGCAGTAAAAGATGATCTCAAAAAACCTCTCAACCCCCCCCCCCCCCCCAAAAAAAAAAAAAAAACACAGGAGGGCAAAGAATTGATAAAAATTGTCTGCCTATGTCGACTCCCCACCTGACTGCAATTTATTTTGTTACCAAGATTAATCATCCTAATTTTTTAATAGAACAAAAAGTCCCAGCCATAAATATCTCTTCTGGTTTTACATATTGAAGTAAGAAGTTATTTTTGGCCACCCTATACAGGCAACAGAAATCATCTTAACTTCTGTTGTTTTATTATTATGTTATAAATATATGTTTGAACCACAAGATATATTCTAACATTTTAACTTAATTAAAATAAATTACTTAAACACACAAAATAATTAAATCAAATTTGGTCCTAATTCCCATTTCAATGAATGGCTAAAAACCTAATTTATAGCTGGTGTCTAAGCATTCCGATCTACTTTTTTTTTTTTTTTTTACAACCAACAGGACCACTGTAGCTGGTGAGGCATGTTAGCATGTCCAAAGGTCCTTGTGTCAAATTGTCTCATGTCAAAGGAACAACTTCACATGTGAAAATAACAGAATAACACCATATTTTCAGTAATTCTTTATCACTGATCCAGCTATCATGATAGCCTACTTTTTTTTTTTTTTTGAGTTTGGGAAAAACAACACTCGCTTTCAATCTGTCTTTTAATTAGCTAACGTTAGTAACCTAGAATTGGATACTGTAGCTGTATTTAGCTAGCTAACTAATTAGTGCATACATCTGCACTGACACTGCCCCTCTGCACCCCGCTGTAGCTAGCCATCAACGTTAAGATAATAAGATAACCTAGCTAGGCAAGTAACCATTATGCTGATCCAGACGTTTTTCGGTAAAAGCAAACTACACAATCTACTGACATATAATTTAAACTTAATCCAACCTTATCCTTTGAATTTAGCTAACGTTAGCTATCTGTAGTTCATGGGTTGCGAACATGCTAAAGAAAACATACTGCATCATGTTAGCTAGCTAGCCTACCTTGATTAAGATAGCATGCAAGTTTAAAAGAGAACAGCTGCCTGAGGGAAAGTAACTTAATGAACCTAATCCAGCAAGTTAACTAGCTATCTTAGCCATGTTTGCTGGTATTATTTATTTCAATTGTATTGTTGGTATTTTCCTTTTTTACTATATGGTAAATAATTTAGAATATCACCACAGAGATGCTAGTGCAATCACGAACAAGACAAAAAAAAAAAAAAACAGATTAAACTGACCGTTAACCGTTCAACCAACCACAATGCACCACTTCAACTTAAATTTACTGTAATTTCAGTCTTAATTGAGAGTTGATTGTACTGTAAAAAGTAATTTTGCACTCTAAAATTAAGAACATTTTTACACTATACACATATAAAATTCACAAGATATACTCAGGCTTAAGAACACGTGTTTTCTACACGAATCAAATTTTTCAAACAAATATTCCTACAATATCTCACTACTGGCACTCCATAAAATCGACCAAATAATTAGCTGTTTCGACGTGGGTAAATAACACTCTGTACATAAAAGACTGAATTCTCCGCAAAACTACACGTGTAAACGTTATGTATACGGCACGAATACTTAAATATACTTTGCTAAGTATATATCTATCAAAATTAGCCTTTTGTGTTATTTAGCCGGTTTTATGAAATTCTGTTGTTTTAGCGTATGTATTGTACAGCACACTGGGCAACGTCTGTTTTAAATGTGCTTCATAAATAGACTTACACTGACATTGACAAAGACAAAAGATGCAAGGATTTTCTGTATACTTGTCAGTATAAGACAAGTATAGGCTACTTAATTATCATTTTGTTTAGTATATTTCCGTAACTCGCATCAAAAGTAAACTGAAACATACTTATTTTTAAGTTTAAAATAAGAAAACTAATAGCACACTTGAATAACCTTCTTTCTTGTAAGGGAATTGCCCCTTAAGGGTCTTGGTGTGCTGAGCTTCAGCTTGATGCTACTGGATAGAACCGCCTGTAGTCAATAAAACCAGAATTTCGAATTAAAAACAGGGGATTGAGGATGCTGACACGTGTTAACAACCATCGTCAATAATGCACGGTGCTCCGTTCTCAATCAATGTGCAGAAGCCAGTGAAAACCTCATTAGGCCCGCTCTTCACAAGCTTTCACTGGCTGGCAAAACTTTCCACAACACGCACTATGAACGCACAACGCATACAAACTACAGCAAATAAAAGCGCGTGCTCTTGGAACCGGGTCCAGCTCTCTTCCCTTTTTTTTTTTTTTTTTTTTTTATTCTACGATTTCCCCTTGGAACTGGTTTCATATCCGGCGATGAAAGGGCGTCGCTGCTGGCGGAGTTTCTTCTAGCTTCTGTTCTGAATATCGCAACAGACAGCGTGCGATTAAGACGCATGATCAAGCGTCCCCCGACACGCGCGCCACCCGCGCCACCTTACTCTTTCCTTCAAGGCTCTGCAAGATTCTTCTGTTACTCCTTAAGGTTGACAGCTTTATTATGTAGCCATTCCTCGATCTTTCAGTGGCTCGGCATTTCGTATCTTTAGTGTTTGCCCACATTTCATGCATTCCAACAGGCAATATAATTCAAGCCTTGTGTCAGCATGATCTTTGCCGCCTGTAAATCAGACCATATACTTCAGCGCCAGCCAGGTCTCTGTGTGCCGATCGTTTGAAAGTGGCACAGCGTTTATTCACACGGAGGTAGGTGCCCACCAAATGAGCACCTAGGAGAAAGGGCCTAGTCGGGATGATTTGAGTTGCTGTGATGGTCCTTCACCCGCCCACACACCAACCTCCACACACACACCGACAAAACACATTTCTTACAACCAATCGGTAGAGGACGTGACATTGCCGATAATTTCTGTCCAACAGCAGGGTCTTCAAGTATACCAGAGATTATTTCAGCCTCCAGGGTCTTCTCTCAGTGAGTCCGCTTTGGTGACACATATTGTGCAGGTGGACATTGACCAAAATGTAATGTACATGTAATTAAGCACTTTTATATTGTAATAGCAAAGGTTTGAGAGGCACACACACATACATGATATTTGTGTGTCAGTACATAACAAAAACTTTTACCCCCCTCTACAAACAATATGTTCTTCTGATAATGTTTCAAGCTTTGATGTGACCCTTTAAGGTTAATGATCAGTTTGGCAAAACATTAGCATGCAGGCAGGATGCCTTTTTAACAGCTGTTTAGATAGATGATCAGTGGAATAATTTGTCATATTAGTAAGCTTGTTACTCATCACCCTCACTATTAAGGTCTAAACAATTACTCCTAAGGTCAGAGTGACACAGCATATATATACACTAACACTATACATTTTTACACAAAACAAAACAATATATATATATATATAATGTGGAAAATGTCTTAAGATTCAGAAGCACTTTGCGTGCACAGCTGATAAAGGACCTCTGTTCCAAATGTCTTGTACACTTCATTACAATTTTGAATATTCCTACATTGTGTAGTACACTGCTGCTATTCACCTGGACCCTTCTTACGCTGACCTTGTACCAGCATTTCATCATCACAATAAAGTTTATATACATGTGGTGCACGAACCTTAGTGAATATCGATGGCCAAGTTTCTATAAAGATGTAATTTGTAGTTTTATTAGGTTTCTGTGCGCGAGGCGGTTTTAGAGAATGACCTCTGAAGATTTAGAAAGAGTGCCTCTACGAGGAACCTAATGGGTACCACAGGGCTATGAGTTAGTATGGGGGCGACATATAGGCCTACTTAATATGAATGTAGGTTTCAGCGCTTCAGCATGAAATCATTTTCGCTTGATTGCGAATTGCATCTTGGCGAAAAGAGTGGTGGGTGAGAAAACAAGCAAAAGAAGGGCTTGAAAGTAAAGGGACTCATGAATGAAGAAGAACAAAAGACTGATAGGAGACTTGATAAGGAAAGATGAAAGGATGATAAAACTGAGGGATAAATAAATGAGGTTCAGAAAGAAAACATTGGAGATGTGACAAAGGCAGATACGCATGACATAAAGAGCAGAACAGATTAAAAAATCATTGTGTTGATGATGAGACAAAACAAAGGAGCAGGAGATAAAGAGAAGATTATTCAAAAAGGCTGGAGTAATTGTGAGGGAAGGTGAGTGGTTGAAGGAAAATGAAACAAGAGGAGAAGGAAGTGTGAACAAAAGCAGGGAGAAAGCAGTGAGAAGGCCTATTTCTCTCTGACTCACATAACCAAAGGGGACTGTAAGATGATTTAATAAGTGAACCCCCCGAAAACAGCCATTGCCTGGATTATACCAGTTTTCGGAGGGAAGACGATTTGATTTAATCAATCTTTGAAAGCATTTATCTTTTAGAGTACACACAGTAGAATCACAACCTTTTTATGTTTTTTTTGGGGGGGTTCTATAACAAACATATTGGCCAATTCAAGAAGATCAGTATTTACAAAGCCGTAGACAGAAGGAGCGATTTGTTCCTCCCAGCTCCTCTACGCCAGCAGCTTCATGAGGTGGGGTTAGTGCTGGAGGAGAAAAGTGTGTCATGGAGCGAGAAAATCGGATTAGCAACAGCCTTCCCGCGAGCCACGAGCAAGTCCAAGAAGAGACAGGCTGCGGTTGAGTCTCAGACAAGATCTCTGAGGCATCAGCAAAAAATACGAACAAAAACGTAGCACAGTAGCACCCATTGCAACACAACGCCTGCTGAGGAACCAAGAATACACCGGCTGCAGATGTAATCTAGTGGAAGCAAGGATTAAAAACCAACCTTGCCTGCCAGTGTTTCACCTCAACTAAAGAGTCATTTATTTGATGCTTTTACCCAAAGCAACTTACAATTATGACTGAGCACAACTTGAGCAGTTGATGGGTAAGAGTCTTGGCAGCAATGGGGCTTGAACCAGCAACCTTCTAATTACAAGTCAAGTACCTTAACCACTGAGTTAGCCTCCCTACAGACTTAGACATGCAATTTTTCTAACCTCTGATCATGCAACTTGTTCCCCCTTATACAATTAGAGTGTGAGAACTGACCAGCAATAAACAACTATAGATGTGACATTTAGCCTATGCAAAGCAGCGAATAATTTAGAGGCCCAGGGACTAAATTAATGTGAATACTTAAGTGTGACTAACATCTAAAGGAGTCTGATTTACAGAATAAGCTGGACCTTGGGCGAGCGATCTGGTGTTTGTCAGGAAATTCCTTCCTGTGGGTATGAAAGCGGTGGAACATCTTAGCATTTCTCATTTGATAAAATGTCAATTGTGATTATTCTCTGCAGAGTGGTGTGGTATTTGGTTGATAACGTTCCATTTAGACAGAGAGCTGAAAGGGGACCAGTCCATGCTGTGGGCAACCGCTAGAACAAGCATTTACATGTACAGCAAAATAAGGTATAATGTGAACAGAAACAGTGCTCCTTAAACTCCATATGGCAGAATCTACTGTGGTCCAAATAGAGTTAATGATGGCTGTATGAATGACTAAAAATATTATTATTTATTCATTCTTTACTAATAAATCAATGCTTTCATAATACTTTTCTCTCCCTGTGATTGAAGTTTAGCTCACAAACATTTTCTTTTTCATTTTATTGAATATACAGTATTTAAAAGAGAGCTATAGATGTCACTGTATAGTTTAAAATGATCTTGTTCCACCAAGATTTGTTTGCTTGTCACTTAGGTCTCTTAGCAAAGAGTGTACTTATCAACCATACTCGACACCCAGACATGCAGGGTGTTTGGGCCATTGTCACTGGGCCATTGGGAGATTTTGTAGGTTAGGAGGGTTCTTACTGAGAAATTTAAAATGCTGTGATTTTAAAATGCTCAGAGTACATACTGTAGAGATGATAACCAGGACTGACAGAGAAAGTCCTGATGTGAGGACTGATTGGAGGAATGTTCTGATTGGTGTCTAGCTCAGTGGAAGGCCACTGAGTAACCTGCTGTGATAATCTAATTTCCAACACACCTGCCCCTGATTCAGATGTTCACTACAAACTTTTAGTCCAAAATAACACATCCAAAAAAAAGGTTTAAAAAACTTTGCAATGATTGATCAAAACATAAATGAAATCTAACAGTTCACTGGGCTTTTTTTTTATTAATCAGAGAAGGCACAATACCGGCCACACTGGAAGAGGGTGAGAGGTGCAGAGAAATCTGAGGCCCACTGCCACACTTGGAGACTGATCTGGGGTCACACTCAAAAGGCCTGAGCAATCTCCAGCCTGTATCAGATCTACATATCATCTTCTTCCCAACTTTAGAAAAACAATATTTTTGGCTTTAGAGTGGCTGTAGAGTGTGAGGCTATTTAAAGGGGACAGGAAAAGAAAGGCATACTGGAGAAAAAAAGTGCAAAATGGAAGGTACATGATAAATATATAAATAATCTTTACTTTTACTGCAACGTAAAGGAAAGAAAGGGGAGGGAAGGACAGATAAAGAATAAGGGGTGGAAAGGAGGAAACAGAGAGTCAGAGAGAGAGAAAGAGAGCTCAAGAGGGCCACAGGTGACACTGTCTCCCTCAGTCATGTAAGGTTGTGTGAGGTTGTGTAATGGCTCTGGCCTGGGACGTGACAGCGAGGAAGAAGAGGTCCCCCAGCGGAACGTCTCCCCAGTCCCCCAGCTGTTAATGCACTGCAATCATTTCATAAGCGAAATCCTCAAGTCCCATTAGTTGCAAGCATGCCCGGGACAGCTCATTTCCCCCGAGCGCTCCCTGAGCGAAGAGCGCTTTATCTGCATCGGCCAGCTTCAGATCTCCCAGCAGCAAACACCAGCTGAACAGTTCTTAGATGAGCGCAGGTTTTAAAAAGAAGACTTTTCATATTATAGTTGGGGGTTAGGACTTAGCAATGGTGGAATGTCATTACATATCATTAAAGCAAAAAAACTATGAAGCTATGTAATGTAATTTTACACTTAATGTAAGAATGTACGTGGTAAATAGACTCCTTTCCTTTGCATGAATGAATTCAACCACTTTTAAGTGTGAGTTCTTTTCATGGTGATTACATGCACTGAACATTAACCACAATGCATTGCACAATGACATTGCACAGTATATGAACTCTACAGGGGTCCAAAAAGAAAATGGGAGTATTGGGTTTCTTTCCCCAGTCAACATTGTCAACGCTTTTGTGTGACGTGTATGGGTGCTCTAAAACCTGAATGCAGGAAATATAAATACACTGTCTATAAAATCTCTTCAGTGCCCAACGTTCCCATTGGATTCTCCTCAGTGTAAAGGCTGTAACATCCATTGAATATCAATGTATAGTTGAGAGGGTTTCTCTGTTCACTTTCCAGTATTCTGTGTGGAACTCACTTCCCAATAAAGGATAAACTGTGATGTTTACTCCTCAGCGGACAGTACCTTATGGATGGTATCGTCTAGGAGAGGAAGTGTGAAAGTGCACTGCCTATTAGAGCCTGTGTGTGTGTGTGTGTGTGTGTGTGTGCGCACACAGCATGCCTTGGCCTATATACGACTCTGTGTGTGTGTGTGTGTGTGTGTGTGTGTGTGTATTCACAAGCCTGTTTTTAGCCTGAGGAGAGACAGTGTTCTGAAAGCAGGAGAAAGAAAGCGGACTGGGTCTGGAGTATGCGCTCCATTTCTACACTACTGTTCACTGGGAGCTGAGAGGCTTTATAGACCTCACCCCCAACCACCATTCAACATCACACATCGAAATAATCGGCACTTAGCAAACGGGCTTCAGAGGAGAAAGTTTTGCTTAACAAAGTACAAGCCTGATCTAAAGGGCTGATGTTTCAACTGAACTGAAGGCTCCTTCCTTTTTTTTCAGTATCAGTTTTCTTACAGTTTTTTGGTTTTTTTCATGGGTCATGTATTACCATGGCCCTGCAGAGCAGCCAGTGTCTGGAGAAAAGATGAACAAAACTAAAGGAAAGACTGACTGAATTACAGGGTGACATAACAAAAATGTCACGTAAAGGAAAAGAAGAAAGAGTTAGAACAGGAGACAAAGTCAGAGAGGGACAAAGAGAGAGAAAGAGGGAGAAAGAGAGAGAAACTTTGTGTTGGCTAGTCGAAAGAGGCCACAGGTGCTTGTCAGCTCTTGGTAACATGACTTATTTAAGCCGCATGACTGCTTGGGCAGAAGATTATTACACACCGAACAAAAGCCCTCATAAACACCCATGACAAACCATCAACCGCAATCACTCATACATACACAGATAAATGCACACACACACCTTTTTCAGAATAGTACTTTCTCTATGATGGGTTTATAACCACTGCAAATCGACACCAGCAAAAGCTGTTTTGCTGTATCCCTGTGCCAATGCTCCTGAGAGCTTTATCCCAGACCAATCTGCCAGGTTCAATTCTAAACCTATCAAATCATCTCACAAACACACACACACACACACACACACACACACACACACACACACACACATATGTAAAGACAACAATCTTTGTGCATAAAGAATGTCATGGGACAACCATTAGCTGTACAACTGACACAGGGAGGACGGGCTTTAATTAAGAAACACTGAGAAAGCAGCATTACTCATCAACCTACTGCCATAAAGAGGAGATAAGGAAGTCTGTGTGTGTGTGTGTGTGTGTGTGTGTGTGTGTGTCTACTTACCATGGCCTCCAGCCATTTGCAGCCGCATGCCTATTAGGTGGGGCAAGAAAATGGCACTGAAACCACACACACACTTGCGTGCACACATACTTGCACATGCATGCTCATACACACACACACACACACACACACACACACACACACACACACACACATACACGCACACACTTGGACACACGCATTTGTCAGCATTATTAACGGAGAAGCTGGCTGGCAACTATCTTCCACAAGAGCCCAAGCAAGGGTGCCATCTCGGAAAGGTCACGGGCTACCTTCCATCCCTGCTATTTGTCTGTTTGATTAAGTCTGGTAATTAGAAGACTTGGCCACCATACCGACGGCCTCCTATTTCAGAGGCAGCCAGACTGAATACAAACTAATCAGAATGCAGTCCTGTTCGGGAGAGGGGGCGAGTGGGTGGGGGGGGGGTGTCAAACAAGGACTGCAGACAGATTGATGAAACAATCAATCTGTGATGGAGGGATGAGTATAGGGGAAGAGGTAAGGGAGAAGGTATTTGGTGAAGGAGAAAAGTGAAAAAAAAAGAAGAAGAAGAAGACCCGGTAATGAGAAAGATGTGGCGCAGAGCATGATGCATGCGATTTTATAATTAAAACGGAAGGATAAATGTAATTCTGAGAATGAGAGAAACAGATAAATAGATAAAGAGATAGAGAAAGAAAGAGATCGTGAGACAGAGCTTGAGAGGCAGAGAGCAAAAGAGAGAGACAGAGGACGTGTGTGTGTAAGAGAGAGAGAGAGAGAGAGAGAGAGAGAGAGAGAGAGAGAGAGAGAGAGAGAGAGAGAGAGAGAGATTATGTGGGAAGGACACTGTCCAGCTCTTTCACACCTCTACTGTTCTCTGCACATGAGCATGGCCCCTTTTGATAATTAATCCACTGGAGGTTTAGTGGCGGTCTGGTCATCTTGTCTCTCCTGCACTACTCTCTCTCTCTCTCACAGACACACACACACAAACTCACTCATTATAAATGAATACTAAATAGATACCATACCACATACACAAACATAGTTGCATAACCCTGCAATGCACACCTAGCCAAAGAACAGAGCTATATATTTTATTGTGATTACATCACTATATGTTGTGACAGAGATTAAATATTTTATTATTACATCACTATGTTTTATGTTTTATTGTGAATATATTGCTATATGTTGCAATTGAAATGTGCCTTGCAATATATTGAAAATATATTGCTGAAGGATTGCAATGGCTAAAGATTGCCCTGCGTTATCTGGACCAGAGACAGGGGTGGATCACTGGATAGCCAAGGATGACAAGAGCGCCATGATTAATCAAAATATTCAAAAAATGCTGAGATTGGTCAGGAAACGCAGCAGTACAGAAATTGGTGATTTGTTATAGGGTTCAGTGTATGTATTCCAAAACAAGATAGACAAACAATATATATCATGTTGCCCTTCTGAGTACCCCAACACACACACATGCGCGCACACACAGCTGCAGTTGGTGGCACCAGTGCAGCGATACAAGTCTAATTTGAGGACGAACCAGATACCCAGAATCCTGCAGCGTGAACTTCCAATTAACAGCACTGAGAGCCTGTCCCAGGAGGGGCCCAGAGAGAAAGAGAGAGAGAGAGAGAGAGAGAGAGAGAGAGAGAGAGAGAGAGAGAGAGAGAGAGAGAGAGAGAGAGAGAGAGAGAGAGAGAGAGAGAGAGAGAGAACAGGAAGGGAAGCTGCACTCATCTATTCTTTCATCCTCCTTTTCTCTTCTCATCATGTTATGGCTTTGCGATAAACTGTAGGAAGTGTGTGTTTGTGTGCATTAAACTGACATTCACCCATCTAAATATGCAGTATATGAGTGTGAGTGTCTAAAGAAGAGGGGCGAGAGAGAAGAAAAAGTGATGGGAAATGACCTGGCTAAATGCTATATGATCTCTCTCTCTCTCTCTCTCTCTCTCTCTCTCTCTCTCTCTCTCATTCTCTCTCTCATTGTCTCAGAATTATCGATTGCCAGTTTGACTTGCGCATCGCCATCATAAACATTGCTCTCGTCATGGCAACCTGGCCTTGCTACAGGTGCAGTCATCAGGGAAACCAGACAAACAGTGCACACAGACAGGCAGGTAAGAGTGTAGCTATGTGTGTTTATTCAACACAGTTAATATGAGCTTGCATGGCATGCCTTCACACCCACATTATTTTTCATTAACCTCTTCTCTAGGAAATCACCCTCTTTTCCGCATGATCATTAATTACATAATCATTATACGTAATAGGACAGTATCTTCCAATAATTAGGTGTTTGTTGTTTTCCACATGGTTGCCACTGAGTTGCTGCTCAGTTGAGTCAATATGCAGTCAGGCACATTAGACCAGATATCTCCTCTCACACAGCCACAGATATGCCACTCCCACTGTGAGCTCATATAGTCCAGTAGGAGCCTACTTCCATTAGCGTTACTTTCATCAGAGTTTTTTGTTTGTTTGTTTTGGTATCAATATTCTTTGACATGCATTAGTAATCTACTACGAGAGAAAGCAGGAACTGAAGGGTCATTGTTGACCCAAAATTGCTATTGCTCATAAGCCATTTAATCAGGATGTAGACATAACAAATATACAGAAGATTATCAAACTATAGCAGTAATTTAATGAGTAGGCACTGTTTCTTAATTATGTATAGTAGGAAAGAAAAAACAATTAGCATCTTACAAAACAAGATGGAGAGAGAGAGAGATGAGAGAGAATGAAGGAAGGAAAAGCCTCGAAGGAGGAGAATTACAGTAAAGTTGAGGGTGTGACTCTGTACTCCTGGCCATATGCTGAGTGGGAGAGGGTGCTTCAGCCAGTGTGCATTTGCTTCCAGCTTGTGTTGCATCCATTTTGTGTGTTTGTGCATGTGAGGGTGAGAAGGAGATGAAGGTTTACAATTCTGTGTGTGTGTGTGTGTGTGTGTGTGAGAGAGAGAGAGAGAGAGAGAGAGAGAGAGAGAGAGAGAGAGAGAGTATGTGTAATCAGCTCCATCTGTAATTGTCCACATACACCGTCTGTTGGAGAGCTTGTTTTGCATACGTAACTGAATACACCGGACAAGTCTTCACATGCGTGGGTGTGTATGTACATGTCACGTGTGCATGTAAATGTCACGTGTGCATGTGCACGTCGAAGTGTGTACATACGTGTAGGAAAATGACCCTTTCAGACAGAAAGCACACATTAGCACCTCTGCTTCCCTGACAGAAGAATCCTCCCATATGCTCCTATAATTCTTCATCTTATGCCAGCCAGATTAACAGATTTCCGCCCTTGCCGGCTGCTCTGAAGTCCGAGAACAAACAGAGCCTCCTGCATCAGGCAGAGCAGTGGGCTGAAGCCTGATCTCCCTGCCACTAAACACCTGCTTGTCTGTCTTATCAGAGAAGTAAGACAGCCTAGGGGAGCTGCTTTGTGCCTACCAGGATGATGGAGGGTTCTGTTTACTGGGCATCCTAGAGTGATGCAAATAAACCTTTCCCAGTGCTTTGACAGGTATCACTATATGGTGTTGGAAATTAAAGCATCATTCCAGATAATAGAGCAGGACATGGGCAGGAAAGACAGACGGGTGAAGAATGGTGCATGGAGGAATATGGTACAATTGTTGAAGTGATATCAGTGGATATCAGTAATCAGTATCAGGGCTCTCTTTGCAGGAGCATTGATATAGTGACCGATGGCATTAAAAGAAGCCCTCACTAACTGAAGCATTGCTGCAATAAAACACACACACACACACACACACACATACAGAGAGAGAGAGAGAGAGAGAGAGAGAGAGAGAGAGAGAGAGAGAGAGAGAGAGAGAGAGAGAGGAGAGAAATGGTGCAGCAGATAGATTAGAACATGAGAGCAAAAGAGATATGCTGAACAGTACTATTTAAGACTAAATGGACATGACCAATAATAAATATAAATTCTTAAAGTCTTAGAGACAGACACATCAGCATTATCCAGTTGAGTCTTATTTAGCATAGGTAAAATTGAGAATTAAACTAAATTAAATTGCTACTTAACCTTAATGCTTTAATGTTTTAATCTGTACTCCAAAACCCAGTGGTCGTCAGTAATACTTTGCTTCCATACTACACGGGTTCATACAAAGGACTATAGCGCGCGAGCGCATGCATAGATATATACACACAAACTCCACTGAAATCATTAGACAGGAAAGGTTTAAAAAGAATACATTTGAGTGACAGTATAACGTTGGGCATTCGAGACTAGCCTAGTACACAACACTGTCCTCAAAGACATTAATTTAGAACGAAGACATCCGTGTTTTCAGAGAAAGTGGGGAAAACGTCGCAAACACTTTTCCCTCGTGAGCTCGTGTGTGTTTATATTCACAGAGCTCCTCTCATCCACAGAACGTCTGAAGCGAGGTCAACAGATGTCACTCTTGACCATCTGTTTTCTCTCATTACTGGCATATTTACGCCACTGTGAGGCATAAACGTGGAACGCTACGCACACACAGAACGCTTCCATGCTACGTGAGTTAAGCGGTCCGGACGTACGTTAGCTGCACACCCGTTGTCTGTACCTCTGCGAGTTTTGCGTGCAGGCAGGTAGTAATTAACATAGCCTACCAACAACCCGTGCTAATGAAATCACGGACCCTGGCTGCTCTCCCAGCCAATCACAATGTGAGCATGAGGCAGATAAAATATGCGCATATTAGAAGAGGCAGTCTTAATCCCTGTAGTTGCGCCACCTAAACGCCTCGTTCTCCATCGAAGAAATTCGGCAGTTCCTCCAGCTAACTGCGCTGCCAGTCCTAAATCCCCGAAATGAGAAAGTGAATGATATGGGATTACACAACTAATGCGAGCAGATGAAGGAAGGGCAAGCAGAATCTCCCACTCAAAAAGGATTATACCGCGCGGGCTTCCCACGGAGCACCTTCCCATCTCTTACGACCCCAGCAGCGCCTTGACATCAAACTCTGCAGCGCAAAACACGGAGCGAAGCGGAGTGATTGGGTATTTTCAAGTCAGCGTCATCAATATGCAGCGCAAACATAATACCTACAATCTCCCAAAGTTCACTGCATCAATTAAAAAAAAATAAAAAATACAGCACGTACACACTTTAAACGCTATTAGGCACAGTTTGAAAAAAAAAAAAGTATAATGGTAAATATAGGCCCGGTGTAGTAATACAGAGATGTCATGTACATTATTGTATGGGAAATAGTCTGTGTAAAGCGACATATAGGATATATATAGCAGTCTGTTAACACTGCGCGCCGTAAGCAGGTGCGTCCAGGAGCAATTGTAATGAACATAACTGCTATGTAACAGAACTATTATTATTGTTGTTGTTGTTGTTGTTGTTGTTATTATGCATGTTATTATTATTTTCTGGCGGGGGGGGGGGGGGGGTGTCTTCGAATGGTTAGGTAGAGCCACAGAAAAAAAGGGTACATGGTTTGGTAAGAAAAGCCAGTCAATATATGATGTAGGTGTCCATTCACGAAGTTATGTGCAAGTTGCTGTCTGAAATATTGGTTGCAGTTATTTGGCTAAAGCACACAAAATTAAAGTTTGTAGTAACAAGAAGAGCGGGCTAATTCGCTGAAGTTTAAAGCAAGCCTCCAATATTCTACGTCTACTGGGAGTGCACAATAAGTCATTCATTTAGCTATTAGTAAATGTAGTGATTTATTTCTAGTTACTGTTCTGACATGAATGCTACAGTAAACGTAAATTAGCGCATCGGTAAAGTAGAAGTTGTGACCTTATCTAGGCTCACCCGCGGCTGGCGGACGGCGCGGCATCTGCGCTCATGGTAATGCGTCAGCAGACTCAACTCGGGATGATAATTAACTGGGATTACAGTGTTACTTGTTTAGTGTGAACCTCTAACGTGTGACGAGAGCAGAACAGCGTATAACTCGCTTAAGCGCAAAGTGAAAATGAATTATCAACACGGCATGTGTCGCGCATAGGAGGTTGAAATAAATCCGTTAAGAAATAATGCCACCTTCTGCTGTGCCCAGGGTGGAAGACCCTCAAAGCAAAAAATAAAAATAAAAATAGAAAAAATAAATTTATGACCCAGGGAATATAGTGCATTTGTTTTATCGTTCACCGCATTCGGGGAATAGGAAGGGGGAACTGTCACTTACACAGGAGTTCATATAAAGCCACTAGCGGTGATCTTACCTCTTTTATCTTGGACTTTTACGGTAATCTCCACTAAGGGCTCTGTCTCTCGGTCAAGGCTCCTCGATATAACCAAATCCCCGCTGTCTCGATTAACGGTGACCGGAGAGCTTTCCGCATCAGGGTAAACCAACTCAAAACTCGCCGACTGAAATCTGACCGGGTTAAGGTTCATTATCACCGAGCCAATGCTGGCATCTTCGGACACGCTGATGACTAAAGGTTTGTCAGGCTCCAGTACGGAGCGGGACTTTCTCGGGAGTCCGCTCTGAGACAGGCTCAGCTGGGATGGCAGAGACGGTGGTGGAACCGCTGGCCATTGCCTCGGGTTGATCTCGATCTCCATGTTATGACTAGTGCGAGAGGGCCAACCGTGGTCTCTTGCAAAGACACTAAACTTTATTGGTGAAGCAAGCCCGAGTATGGAGTCAACAAGGAGAATGTCACCTGTTTTGGGTACAACGTAAAAACTCCCGTTTTTTGGGAGAGCATAATATATCAGCTCGGCGTTTTTGCCACTATCCGTATCTTCCGCTGTGACTTTATAAACTACCGACCTCAAGGCGGTGGCGTCGTCTAAAGTTATTTTGACATCCGCATGGCGAAAAGTGGGTTCATGGTCGTTAGTATCGAGCACATCCACTTTGATGGATGCTACTTCGGCTACGACACGCTCGGCTGAGACACAGCTCTGGCAGCAAAGCCCCACACTGAGGAAATACTCGGCGCGCACCTCTCTGTCCAGAATGTTAGAGGTTTTCAGCAATATGTGTCCGCGTTTGTGGTGGGCGAAAACGTGGAAATCTTCACTGCCGTTTCCTAGGAGTTTCAGATGCATGCCCGTCTTGGAGCACCATCTCTGCGCGTCAACGCGCTTCACAGGGATATTCAGACCGTTCACTTTGGAGCCAGGTGGAGAGTTTTCGAATACATGTCCGTGAAAGAAAGGTATCCGTTCGCCAGTCTTGTTTCCGAAAACAAAAGTGGCACAATAAGATATCAAAATAGTCCAAATCATGGTTTTAGGGTTGCACCACACTCCGTGGTTTCAAGAGGTAATGTTCAAATTGCGGGACATAATAAAAATCAACCACTTTTCTCAAGATGAAAAATCGCGATCTACTGTAGAGGCATCCGTTCTCGAGTTATCCGCTGTTCGTCTACGCTTGCTGCAAGCATGCCGCTTTCAAACGCAGCACAACTTTCGTTACGTCCCCGTTGCACTCCAGCAGCCGTCTGCCTTGCAGCCGTGCACAGCTCGGGCGCGCGCTTAAGACGCGGAGTTTAGAGAGCAGCACTCCGGTGCTGGACAGCGCACGGCTCGAGGGGGCGGGGCTGCTAGGAGGCAACACGGGGAATCCCCAGGGAACCCCGCTTCGCTTATGGATTTTTTTTCTTGTCTGAAATATTCTGAAATGTATCTGTTAATACGTTATTTATCCATGTGAATTTAAGGCTGAAGGAATCTGAACTAGAAACACCAAAGGACATCGGAGGCTTCAAATTCCAAAGGGTTCCGTGTCAGCACGGAGTCATGTTCTGCTCCCATGACATATGTCTTTACTCGCTTCAGGAACCAGAACAAGAAGCAGCCGTTTATTTGCCCCGCACAGCGTAGGTTTTAATAGGCTTACATATTGATTTCTTTCCTTCCCAGTTGAGCATTAGGCCACTGGCGATATTCTGCATCCAGATATTAGTTGGAGATTTACCTGACTCATCCATGTAATAATATTAACCATCCAAAGGTAGTAACATAAGAGTACAGCAAATAGGTCAGAGGACACGTACACAAAATAAAGATTAATTTGGCAAATGTGCTACACACACACACACACACACACACACACACACACACACACACACACACACACACACATACACACACACACACACACACACACACATAAACACACACACATACACACACACACACATACACAAGATGGAAGTACACATGACTACAGATGCAAATTATTAAAAAGTGTTAAACTAATTGATCTGGCTACTTTCAGAAAATAACTACTTACTTCTGTCAAGTTCACAGCTTTCCCATGCATTTTTATCAGTATTTGAAAGGAATGGTAAAACTATACATAGGATATATCAACTAGCAATTGATATTGTAAAGGACCTCCACCCTGCCTATTACAGTGGGTCTGCAGAATCTTGCACCACTGTATTGGACATATCTTGTAGAGTTTAATGATGATTTTATGTGGTGAAAGGAGCCAAAAACTAAACAAAACAAATAAACAACTATAAAAAGAGCTGAAATGACAATGACAAATAACAATGAATTCAGTGTCTTACAGGTGGAGATGAATGAACGGGGGAGGCAGAGCGAGCGTGCTAATGATACTACACTCTGGGAAGCTTCAGGGTAGGGTGTGAAAAAAATGTGGGGTTTATTTTACTTGAAGACTTCACAAAAGCTTAAGAGAGTATAACAGAACTAAAACGGCAAAACACAGCTTTTCTGTGTCCTTACACACACACACACACACACACACACACAAAAGTTTATATATATATATATATATATATATATATATATATATATGCAAGTTTATATCAGTTTATTATACTCAGATAATGGAAATGGGTAATGATTCATGGATTTCTGTGTTTTGTTTAGATTACAGTTAGCTGATTTAATATTCATTACTTATCAGCTCTGAATTTGCTTTTAGAAAGCTGGCCATGTCCCAGGAGGAGAAAGCATGAAGCATGCTAGAGGTGAACTCGTAGACTTGCTGCAGGACTGAAAAGTATGAATTTGCATTAGCACAGCAAAGAGCAGACACACAGGATTGACTCCTACAACCAGAAGTCTGCCTCTACCTCTTTCTCATTAATTCTCTCTATACTTTATTGTCATTCTGTACCTCCAAACCAGCTACATACACCCAACTCCAACCTATTCGTTAATAATTAAAATGAAATTTTCCGTCTCTTTATAGCTTTCTCATAAAAGCTGTACTGTTTGCTAGTATATTTGTTTGTTGTTTGTTCCTCATATTTTTACTATCAGTATTACTATTGCTATTGTTGTTGTGTATAATTGCTAATTAAACCTTATATAGCCATACAGGTTCCTCTGTAGAAAAAAATATCTGAATTGTCAATCAATGCTTATTTTTTGTTTGTTTCAGTGCTGTAATAAGCTCATCAGGGTTGAGATATATTGTGGGGTGCAGCTTAAATTCAAGCACTGGAATGACTTCAGAGTCTCTTTCTGCACGGTTAAGCAGTGAAAAGCTGCATGGGCAGTGATTATTGCTGAGTAGCCTGTGGCTTTCAAAAGCTAGTTCACTGAACCCCATTAAGAGCAGATCAGTGGAGACAATGCCTTTGTTTTAGTCTCAGTCAAGGACAAAAAGCAACACAGGAAATAGAGATGTGAGAAAAAAGTTTGAGGAATCTTTAGATTTATCTGGATTTCTATGTCAGTGTCTCCTAAAATGCTTATCATCTCTTGTTTAACATTTTATAGTGCCATATATATATATATATATATTTTATTAGAATAATGGTTTAAACAAGCTGGGTCACTGATGGCAAAAGTTTGAGATATATTTTATACACACACACAAACACACACACACACATGCACACATATACGTAGTAATACTGTGGTGGTGGTGGCAGGAAGGGAGCAAGACGCAAGTGTGTTGCGAAGGAGTTTCTTTATTCTCCATTGTACAACAAAACAAAAGCAGCACGATGTTGAGCATGCAAAAGAGTAACAAAAACAAAAGCTGAAGCAAAGTGCTGGCAGTTACTCATGCTTGCAGCTGAGAGACGCGCAACACTGAAGGTAGGCACCTGTGGACTTTAAAGTGGGGAGAAACAGAAAAACAGAAACAAGACACGGGTTAAGGTGATCAATAAACTGGGGGTTGTAAATAAGGTAGACGGAGGTGTATGTGTAAAAAAGAACCCATCCACCTTGGGGAATGCGGCCTGCCAAGCCGACGCGGAACAGGCATGGACAGATAAGCACAATGGAAGAAGGCAACCAGATCGGGATCCAGGCACTGTGATGCGGACAACCGGCTCCACTATTCCAGACATGCACCCCTCCCAATCCACCAAGTGCTGCATGTGCTGCTCTTTCATACAGGTAGTTGACCAGGGCACTCAGAACACGGGGTCCACTTCCTGCTCCAGCGGCGGTGGCAGAGCTCCAGCAGCAGTGACATTGTCGTCTAGGAGCCTGTGACATGATGTACAGCTGTTCCCTGGCAAGCCCACCCAGTAGGTGACGTTGTTCATCTACTGGATGATGGTGTATGAACCAGTATACTTGGGAGAGAGCTTGCCTGTGGGTCTCACCTGGCCATCCTTTGTATCCACCAACACTCGGTCCCTGGGTTTGCATGCAGGGGTCTCACCTCTCCTCTGGTCTGCCTTTCTCTTGAACATGTCAATGGCAGATCGCAAACGTTCAATGGTTCTCCTCCCAGATACATTCATTCCTCTGGCATCATGCATGCACAGTGGGCTGGGGATTCCAGGGGTAGAGTGATGGTTTGTAGCCTGGAACACACTTGAATGGGGTAAGCCTTGTTCCCGCTTGGCTTAAAGATTTCTGGCCGTATTCTGCTCAGGGGTGAAAGGATCACCAGGTGTTGGGGTTCTCCTGGTAATACAGCTATAGGAATTTCTTTATTTACCCTCTGTACCTGTCCATTAGCCTGGGGATGGTAGCCCAATGGGAGGCTTGCCATTATATTGAGCTTTCCAAATAGTTCAAAGTACACCATTGGGGTAAACAGGACTTCCCAATCTGACATGGACGTCCTCAGGCAGGCCGAACGTTTGAAAGACGTGGTGGAATAAAAGGTCATGGTTTCCTGGATTGTTGGCAGCGCTGGGACAGGAATTAAGTGCACCACTAGGATAGCCACATTTTCCTTCAGGCCAGCAGGTTTGTAATAAAGTCTTTAGCCAGGTTAGACCAGGGATGGTGTGGTGTAAGCAAGGGTAAAAGCTTACCAGTAGGCATAATGCATGGCGATTTGCTCCGCATTCACTCCGCACATGAGGCAACATGCTGGCCACCAGTAGCAGCATGTTAATCACTGAGCCACCTGGGTTGATCCAGGATGCCGTGACCTGAGGGCGGTGTGAGCCCACAAGATGAGTGCTGTTCTACATCTCGGAGATATGTAGAACCTGCCAGGTGGACAATTATGGTTTGGGTTAGTCACAGTAATGTTACAGTCTAGGTTCCAGCAGATGGTGCCCACAAAGCAGGATGAAGGGAGGACTGGCTCTTGGCTGGTGGGATGTGCCTCAGTCTTGAGAGTGCATCTGCCTTCATGTTTCTTGAACCTGGCTGGTATGTAACCTAAATTGAAATCGAAGCACAAAAAAAGACAGACCACCTGGCTTGCCTGGAGTTTAGTCTCTTTCTTGTCTCGTTTTCTCATTTTCTTATCTGAGGTACTCCAGGTTCTTATGGTTGGTTATGACCATGAAGGGGTAAAGCACTCCCTTAAATGCCTTCACATCCTGCAAAGGCGAGCTTCATGATGAGGAACCCTAAGTCACCAACAATGTAGTTCTGTACCATGGCATTCAGATTTCTGGGGGGAAAAAAGGCTGGTGAAAAAAAGCAGCTGGCTGCTGCAGCACAGGTACCTCAGTGAATGCCTTTTTGAGCCTGGCATCAACCTCAGGGGTGGAACCTTTCCCTGGAGTAGGTCAGTGAGGGGCCGTGGCCATCTGGTCATTGCCTCAACCTTACAAGGTTGTATGCATACGAAGTCCTCCCTGATGATGTATGCCCAGGAAGGTCACTTTGCAGAAGTGGAACTTACAGTTCTTCAGCCTGCTATAAGGATTATTGCACATCAGAACGTCGAGGACATCATGCCCGTCACGCACATGTTGTTTGTAGGAGGGCAAATAGATCAGGATGTCATTGGTGTAAGTGACAATGGAGGATCCTGAACAGATCTACAGGACCTCATTAATGTAAGCCTGGAAGACAGAGGATGCTGTGGCTAAGCCATACAGTAGAACCAAGTAATCATAGTGAGGCTGTACTGAAAGTGGTCTTGCATTCATCATGCTCATGAGGTTGTACATGCTGTGCAGGTCTAATTTAGTGAAGAGCTCACTCCAGCTGTTCTAGGGCAGCTGGGATGAGTAGGAGTGGATAGTGTACACTAGCAGAGCATTCAGACCTCTGTAATCCACACAAAGCCCCAGCCCTCCATCTTTCTTCTTCACAATGAAAATGCTAGTGGAGACTGTTGAGGTGGAGGGGCAGGCCAGGGCCTCTTTGATGCAATGCTCCATGACCTGCTCTTCCTCCTGTGAGAAAAGTTAGACCTTACACCTGGGCAGAATGACATGATCATAGTCCCCGTGTGGAGCGAGCTGAGCTGCTTTAGTCGGACTTAACATGTCTGCCAAGTCTCTGTAAGGAGGCAGGAATAGGGATGGTTTTGTGTGCCTCTGGGCTTTCCACAGAGGTGGTTTGAAGGGGCACAGTGTGTTGCTGGTGGCAGCATGATGGGGTTTTGTGCCCAGTTTATATGTGGGTTGTGTGTGTTAAGTCAAAGCAGCCCTAGCATGATGGGTTGTGCCAGGAATGCAAATAAATAAAAGGAAAGGTGTTCTGTATGCATGTCTTTAATGTCTAATCTAACTAAAGGGGTGACACGTGATGCCTTTGCCCACAGGGCTACCATTCAGTGCTTGCACAAGCAACTGGGAAGGCAATAGGATGGCGTGGATCTTGAGTTGTTTAGCGAAGCTCTGGACCATAAATTTGCCAGCCATACTGGAGTCCATAAGGGCTGGAATGAGAAGAGATTGACCTTTGTGTGTGACAGACACAATTAGGTGAAAAATAATAGCAGCTGGAATGCCACTCACCTTGTGCCCTCTCCTCTCACGCTGATCAGCCCGGCACTGGACTCCAGCTCCACCCAGCTGCATGGGCTCCTTGGGAATTGCAGCTTGGTGTGCAAATGACTCACTGCTTACAGGAGAGTTCTGCCTGTAGTTCTTCCCACAGTCCCTCTATGAAGCTGTCTGCCAGTGCTGGTTCATTCCAGTGCAATGAGGCTGGCAGTGTCTGGAACTCCATGGCCTATTCTGCTACAGAGCGTGTGCCCTGCCATTGACGCAGCAGTACTCTGCCACAAACCCGATGGTAGAATACTGCCTTTAGTTTTTTGATGAATTCTGGGTAGTTGGTTAAGAGTGGTACTAGCGCAGTTCCCCAGGATTTGGTCCTCCCCGTGAGCCACAATTTGACGCAAACAACTTTGGTCAAGCATCTGAGGCTGGTAGTTCTACTCCCAGTCTCAGATGCTTGAGCAAGGTTGTTTTTGTCAACTTGCAGTTGGCACTGAATGATGAACCCCTTGCACCATTCCTGCTGCAGACCTTTTAGACCTGCAGTGGGACAGTGCAGCATACCAGGGGCTTTCACCAGCCCAGAAGCTAGAGCTCATGGAGAGGCTCTTCACGCAGAAGACGATGTGGTTACCCACAGACTGGAGCTCATTGAGCTCTTGTTGTTGACATCCCAGGGCTGCAGCCTGAGCTGCCCATAAGGTTGCTCAATCAGGGCCACTCACTGTGCTCCATCACAAACAAGGTACAGATGAAGTTTCTTCACATATAAGGTAAAGGGAGGTGGGTGTGTGTGTGTGTGTGTGTGTGTGTGTGTGTGTGTGTGTGTGTGTGTGTATCAGTGGGTGTGGCCCTCTGGCTGGGTGCCCAGAACACCATGACAAAAATACTTAATTTATAAAACCCTCTTATTTTCTTCATTTAAATGTTTTCTGTAACAGCTAATAAATTAAAAGGTGTTTTGGTTCATTCTCTTATTCAATATAACTATACTACTTCATCAGTAATTTTGATTGGGTTTTGATTTGTCAAAGCGCCTAATTTCACATTTCGTGGGCCCACACTCAAGATTTTCTGATCATTCTAAAATACAGAACTTCTTTTGTCTTTTTGTACAATTGCTACAACTTGGCATTAATTTATCCCTCAATGACTATTAGCTGTCCAGACCTTGACACAGCAAAGCACTCCCTCCACCATGTTACACAGCTGGAATTTGGTGTTGTAATGTACTGTTTTGTTATCTTCATACAAAACAATATAATGTACATTTGCTATAAAAGTTCAGATTTTTCTCCATGGAACACGGGTTGGATTGAACATCCAGGTAGTCCTTTACAAACTTCAGACAGGCAGTAATTTTTTGTTTATTTGTTTGTCTTGGAAAGCAGTCATTTCTTCTGTAATATCCTTCCATGAAGTGCACTCTTGTTCAGTGTTTTTCTTATGGAAGACTCTTAAACACAGATGCTATGAAGTGGAAGAGATGCCTGCATGTATGAGCGGGTTATCTGTTACTTGTTTCAGGATTCTACAGCTTGCATACTGATCTATATAGGACACCCACTCCTATAAGAGTAGGAGCATTGCTGAATTTCCTGACTGTCTGGCAGCTGCCTGACTGTACCTATTTTATGGGCTTCAACGGGTTTTCCTCAGAAGTCATCTGGCACCCCTTTTGATTGTGCCAACTTGTACTTGAACAGAATGTTATTGTGAGAAGCAGTTACCAACATATCAATATTCTACAGGTTCACATACTCATTGATTGTATGATTTGGCTTGTTTAGACCACATATGAAATTAATATAAGGGAATGTTACATGTGTGTTGCTTGTTAAACTCTCTCTCTTATTTATTATTATGACTTGGATCAATACTGGATCACCTTTTTGGGAGCCTTTCATGTGGAAATCCAAATAGTTCAGAAAGGCTTCCTACAATTACAGAATGTTGGCAGACAATAAATCCTGTTTAAAGGCTTGACTAACCATCAAAATTAATCTTCTGAAACTGTGGTGCTTTTCATTAAGCAAATTCAACACAGAAAATGAATAAAAATTCATATCAATATGTTAAAGTATTGGGAAATACAGTGTAGTGTTTCAGCCTAGATATATACAATCTTGGCATCAGAAACAAATGTTTGCCTACTGCCCCCCCCCAACCATATTGAAAATCAAATAATTATGATGATTAGAAACAATACTTTTTGGCACATTACCCTTAGCTAACTGTGACATTCAATAACGTTTGTTCTATTTCAGTAGGAAGCTCATAAAAAAATACATTGAAAAGTGATAGAGTTTTACGCCTTTGCCCTTGGCTTCAGCAGTTATACAATAACAATTTGGCTCAGAGACATAAAACCTAATGATGGGCTCTGTCATATTTGCATATGCAGTATAGGGGGGGAAGGCTGCTGCTTTCGTGCAAGATGCCAGTTACAACACATAATTAGAAAGCCTAGCGGTAGGGGCTTGTCGCCATCCACAAGTGCTTCGGCAGGTGTGTGCAGCTTTTCCTGTTAATGAGGCTTGTCACCGTGTGCTTTTACCCCCTGTCTCTCTGGCACAGCTCACCCAGCACACTCCAGCACAGCGCCTGGGCCTAAACAGCACATAAACACTCTCATTACATCTGTTGCCGAAATAAACCTCCTCTAAACGTCCTCTGCAATAATGCTCTGCTCTAAAGGGTGGGGGGGGGGGTACGGGGGGCGTGGTGCGGACACACGCACGCACTCTACAGTTATGACATGATGAGAAAGAATTAGAAAATATTTGCCATGTCAAGCTGAGAGGGAGAAGTGCAAGAAACTGTTCTGTTCTTCCTGCTGCCTTCAAGAGCAAGTGTTCAAGTGTTCTTTCTTTTGTGGGTTTTACCTCATGCCCAAAACAGCTAGATCGGTGAAAGGGCCCCCCCAAGGGGACAGCTCACCTAGAGAAATTGTATTTGGAATGCAGACCCTTGCTTTTGCCAAAAGCCTTTTCCGAGTGTCTGGCCTTTCACACAAATCCTCTGTAGTGCGATGGGCCTGTGCAGGGGAGAACGGGCCCAACCCGTGCTGGGGCTCCATGAGGTTGCCCTTGGCCAGCCCTGGGTCCAGGTACTTCCGAGCAGATATAAGGTCCATTACCACTGCTGGCACGGATTCAAACTGCAACAGATCAAATGCATTGCGAGAACCTGGATCTGGAAGCTATTCGCCCAAAAACATATCTTCAGGCTCCAGCTGCGTGGAGAAGGAATGTTACAGTTTCTCTCAGTTACTTTAGTGCAATTCTCTTCATTAACATTTACAATTTACAATTTACAAGTGTCTTTCTTCAAACATTTTGTACAAACAGCACCAGACAAAGGATTACCTGCAAAATCCCCTGGTCAAAATCCTCAGTTTATGTCTCAAAAGTAAATACTTGTGTCAATGAACATGTTTTTTTGTCAATGAATATGCACTCCACTTCATAAGTGAATGTCAAGATTTACCTGAGAGCAATTCAGCAGCAGACATTTACCAAAAATGTCTAAAAGAAAATGTGTAAAAATAAATAAATAAATAGAAATGTATAAAAACATAGATTATAACAGCTGTTTCAACACGTTTTGATGTGATAACTTTTAATGTAATGTCTAGATGTTTTAGGGCATAATACTATTCAAAAGAGAACATACATTCTGATCAACATGGCAAAAGCAACTGAGAATGTAAGAAATAGCAGACAATTGTACATCATTTGCATGAATGTGCAAAAGCATATGGTATTTGCTCAAAAGAATGAGAAATTGCTTTTATGATGTGCACAAGTGACTAGACACTGATAAAGTAGTTTTGAGAATTCTGATCTGTGAAATATTCCAAAGCGGCCGAGGAAAAACTACAGAACTGCCACTAGTTTCCTTTGCAGACGAGAGTGCATGCTATGGAGGTTTCTTTTATTGCCTGAGGAACACAGTGTAGTCTCTCTCTCTCTCTCTCTCTCTCTCTCTCTCTCTCTCTCTCTCTCTCTCTCTCTCTCTCTCTCTCTCTCAGTCTCTCTCTCTCTCTCTCTCTCTCTCAGTCTCTCTCTCTCTCTCTCAGTCTCTCTCTCTCTCTCTCTCTCTCTCAGTCTCTCTCTCTCTCTCTCTCTCTCTCTCTCAGTCTCTCTCTCTCTCTCTCTCTCTCTCAGTCTCTCTCTCTCTCTCTCTCTCTCTCAGTCTCTCTCTCTCTCTCTCAGTCTCTCTCTCTCTCTCTCTCTCTCTCTCTCTCAGTCTCTCTCTCTCTCTCTCTCTCTCTCTCTCAGTCTCTCTCTCTCTCTCTCTCTCTCTCAGTCTCTCTCTCTCTCTCTCAGTCTCTCTCTCTCTCTCTCTCTCTCTCTCTCTCTCTCTCAGTCTCTCTCTCTCTCTCTCTCTCAGTCTCTCTCTCTCTCTCTCTCTCTCAGTCTCTCTCTCTCTCTCTCAGTCTCTCTCTCTCTCTCTCTCTCTCTCTCTCAGTCTCTCTCTCTCTCTCTCTCTCTCTCAGTCTCTCTCTCTCTCTCTCTCTCTCTCAGTCTCTCTCTCTCTCTCTCTCTCTCAGTCTCTCTCTCTCTCTCTCAGTCTCTCTCTCTCTCTCTCTCTCTCTCTCTCTCTCGTTCTCTCTCTCTCTCTCTCTCTCTCTCTCTCAGTCTCTCTCTCTCTCTCTCTCTCTCTCTCTCAGTCTCTCTCTCTCTCTCTCTCTCTCTCTCTCAGTCTCTCTCTCTCTCTCTCTCTCTCTCTCTCTCTCAGTCTCTCTCTCTCTCTCTCTCTCTCTCTCTCTCTCTCTCTCTCTCAGTCTCTCTCTCTCTCTCTCTCTCTCTCTCTCTCTCTCTCACCCTGAAGTGTGTAGATCTATTCTTTTTCTACAGTCATTGAAGTGGATCAGGGAGCATCTAAAGGTTAGGCTGCAGGAGCTGCTTATGGAACTGGCGTTGATCAGACTCCCTTTGGTCAGACAGAAAACAGCCAGGCTTAAGGGTTCATGGTCAATGGTGGAGGATCAGTCAGAGTGAGACTTAGTTCTTTGGCTGGGCGATATCTCCCACCTTTATAGGATTTATAACTGGTCTCATAGAATGTTATGTTAATCCTCTTGCTCTCTGCTTTAAATCCCTCAGAATGGGCTGTTCGGACACACATGCTCGCTGCCACACCTTCACTCCTGCTTGCCTGCCTCTCACGCTCCGCCGTGAAATACTAAGAAAACAACCATCACAGTGTCACACAAGAACTGCAGACATAGCGCATGAACACGTAGTGTATATCTACCATGCAGCATATAGTTCAATAGAAAATGGGTTAAAAATAGGAGATGTGACTTGGAAGAGTGTAATGTGAAATATATTCTCTCAGTAAAGGCTTTAGAAAACAATGGCACCAACTGAGACAATTGAGTTTAAACAGAACGAGGAAGACACGGGTAAGCGTGGTGTGAAGTAGGTTGTTCTAGGCAACACACAAAATGTTTTGCTCGTGCAGAAATATATGTACCATACGCATATGAATAATGCACAGTGTTAGAGCAGTAACGTGAAACTCTGGTCATGAAGGACCACAGCATGAAAATCTAGCATTTTTACACCACACTAATACACTTGGTGCAGCAGCAAAAATGCCTGCTGATTATTTGAAGAGGTGAGTCATGTGCATTAAATCAAGGGAGATGCTAAAATGCCATGCTGCTTCTCTCCTGCAGTGGTGCTTCACAGTCTCACTCTAAACAGTGGCCAAAGAGCACAAATAGCCTTTAAACTATGAAATCATTGTGACAATCTGAAATAAGAATGCCTTTATTCATGATGCACTTAGCACTTACATTTGAAGTGCAGTTCAAAGTAAAATAGATAGATAGATAGATAGATAGATAGATAGATAGATAGATAGATAGATAGATAGATAGATAGATAGATAGATAGATAGATAGATAGATAGATAGAATCTGTCATTTGTTAATTCTCTTGAATATTTAATTAACAAAAGTACAAAGAAAAGATTTCCAATGTTTTCACTGACCAATGTAAATTATATAAACAAATGTACAGTTTGATACATGCAACACACTCAAAAACAGTTGGAACAGAGACATGTTTATCACTGTGTTATATCACCTTTCCTTTTAATTTTTAATCACTTGGGAACTGATGATGATAATTGTCACAGTTTTGCAAGTGGAATTTTTGCCCATTCTTGCTTGACGCACAACTTCAGCTGCTCAACAGTTACCACTGTCTGATTCTCCTCTTCATGATGCATTTTCAGTGGAACACAGTTCTGGACTGCAGGCAGGCCAGTCAAGCACACACACTATGTCTATGAAGCCACACTGTTGTAGCACGTGCAGAAAAATGCCTGGTATTATCTTGTTTAAATAACCATGGAATTCCAGGGAAAAGACATAGCCTTGATGCCAGCATGTCTATAAAATCCCAGTGTACGTGTAAATAGTACACATACGCTAGTCACCCATGCCGTGGGCCCTGGAGCACGCCCACACCATGGCAGATGTTGGCTTTTGCACCTCTCACTGATAACAGCCTGAATGGTCCCTGCTGTCTTTATCATGGAGAACTCAATGTCTGTTTTTCCTGACACAGATCTAAAACGTGAACTCACGTAATCACAGCACACGTTTCCACTGTCTTTCAGCCCATCTGGGCCAAGAGAATTAAGCATTTCTGCATAGAATGGATGTATGGTTTTCTCTTTGCTAAGGTTGCATTTCCTGATGCAGTAGAGGACTGTGTTAACTGACGAGGGTCATCACAGTAGTATGAAGGTTTCTGGTGCTGTGTCCACTCAGGGCTCAAAGGGCACATATTCAATAGTGGACTCTGGCCTTGCCCTGCCAACTGAATTTTCTCTGCATTGCCTAAATCTTTTCAGTATTTTATGTCGGGTAGTTGGTGAAAAACCTAAATTCTTTACACTCCTGCATTGAGAAATGCTCCTTTTGAACTGTTCAACATTTAATTTAAGAAGTGGTGAGCCACGACCAACCTTTGCTTGCAAAGTCTGAGCCTTTGGTGAGAGCCTTGCAGCATAAAAACAAAACCAGGTTTCCACTACACTGGCCATCTACAACATTTTCAGTACTGGGGAAACGCTGACTGCTGCAGTGAATACCGTGGAATGGTTTAGAGGAAAAATATTTTCTGAGGTATCCTTTGAAGTCCTCTATGAATACAGGCTCTTGAGCTATATGTGGTGGTCAGGCTAAAGGTTACAGCTGTGAGCCTGTTGATTTCAGTGCTGGATGGCACTGATCATATATTCTTAGCACACTTGTCTAACCCATCAATAACTAGTAAATGACTGTAACTCTCTATTTACGCGCAAACACACACACGTGCGTGCACACACACACACACACACACACACACACACACACACACACACACACACACACACACACAGTGTCTAATGCATAGAGGCAACAGAACACTGAACGGCACCATCATTGAGTTTCTGTCATCCTCTCTTGCTCACTCTCGTTGATGGCATAATCCACCCGTCTTAATTATTACTCCGCTTGGGAGTGCTGGAAGGCACCCCAAACACACACACACATACACACTTTCATGTTGTTCTTCATTCGAACCACCCTCTTGCCTTGTCCAGACTCACTGACATTATAGTAATCTTCTAAATTTCTTTTGTTGAAGCAAACATAGGGGATAAAAAATGATAAAAACCAGAATTAATTTACAGGGCTTATGAAATGCTTTCCTGTGTGCAAAGACGCAGGGAGCTCTGAGGCAAGCAGTCAAGTTTAAAACTGGGTAAATCAGCTCAGAAAAATCTAAAAGCAGAGACGAAGGATGGTGTGAACCTCGCAGAATGGTGCTGTAGTTTGTGTCCATCAGGCCCGGTGATCCAAAGCGGCACCATCCATTTACACCATGGAGGGGGACTAATCCGGACAGCGGACTACAAATCTCTAATCACCACTGAAATCAGGCAGAACAAAAACGCCTTGCAGATGTTTCGGTGACATTAGCTAAAGAGGCTCCATCATATTCTAGCAAATTCTTTTAGAACTTTTCATTTTTCAAAATGTTTTTTCCTCTTTCTCTATCTTGAACTCTTTCCCCTCTCTCTCTCACTTTTACTTTCCTCTGAACATTGTGATTTAATCACCATCCTGATGTAGCAGAACAAAGCAGAACATTAATGGTTCTATGGTGAAATAAAAGAATTCCTGAGCCACTGACTCGACTGCACACGCTGCCTCATTTATGTTCTCCGCTCTAAAGCAATTGATGCACTCACACACACACACACACACACACACACACACACAAACACACACAATAGAAACGAGATATTTTCCACTCTGTTACTGCAGGCATTTATCCAAATACTGCTTTATGGGAATTCAATTTGAACATTCCTCCTCGCACAAAGCCCATTATCTTGTTCAGGGCTGTTTGAGTAATTGCTTCTCTCACGACCTATTCGGTATTACAAATAGGTATCTCAGCATCACACCATTTTATTTTCTTTGACAATGGAAGTCCATGTGCCAAAGTCATGGCCATATGCAAAGCACACCCAAACATCAAAAGTGATGCTGAATCACCATGGAAACATATAACAGATAGGCGCACCCGTCATCATGCAAGAAGTTCGTAGCAACAAAGGCCAATTTGCTGTGAGTAATCCCCCCTCCCCCCCAATTGGTCCTTAGGTCACTGAATCACGTGAAGTGCACACACGACTGAGAGAAGATGAGGCAAACCTGTACATGCTGATGAACATCATGCTCAAACTGGCGGTGGTACGCTCCTCATGATAGAAGCAGGCTTCTCAAAACACTGAGCACAACGTACCGTTTGTAACACACCCAAGACCAGACTCCGCCAAGGGTTCGAAAAACCTTCGGAAATCATTCTGTTCCAAATATTTGTAACACTCACAATACTATATATATATATATATATATATATATATATATATATATATATATATATATATATATATATATATATATATGTTGGCCAGTAGTTTTGTGTGTCCTTCCTGTGCATTCAATATGACACTTTGCATTAGGTGTCATACAGATAAACTGATATGTAAGGAGCATGAGTATATACACAATCACTTCTCCCCCACGCAACTAAATTACTTAATATTAAGCTTCTCCTTGAACACTTTATTGTAAGATATCACTACATACATGAATTTACTGCATATGTTGAAATGTAAAACCCACTTTGTGACTCCACCTTTGGACAGTTACCAGGTAACACTGAAAAGTAAATTCCTATTTTACTCTGTCAAATCTGTTCACTTGTTTACCTCTCATCTTATTTTTAGAGGGATAATTATTATTATTGTCTTCAGAAATGTCATGTTCTTTGTCCTTCTCCGAGATGTGAATTCAGTGGCTCCGTGGTCTGTGCAGTGCTGTAAAAATCACTGCTGATTTGCTGTGGAGAGTTTTTCCCCTGAGTTTTTCCCCCTGGGGCTGTGGTACTGTCATCATATGCTCCTCAGCAAAGGGCTGGTGTGTAAGCAGCATTCGGACAAATTGGCTGTCTTTACATTACTCAAAGCAGTGCTACACAGCAAAGCAGAAAGAAATTCCTAGTTTGGGGGCAGATGTCATGAGTTAGGTGTAGTATACATTACTCTTCCCACAGCAAGGTCATCGATTAAGCCATATGCTAAATGGACATTTTACGGAGGTGCCCACACTATAATGGACAAGGCATTTTATTCCATTGTCTGTGCAGTAAAACAGCATCCATTATTGATTTCTTCATATCAAAATCATTTTTTACCTGAGCGAAGGAACAACCAGCACAATCAAAATAAACTAAATAAAATGGACACATTAACTAAAATAAACTAAACAAAACTGACCAAGTTTTGAACAATTTTTGTACTATAGCCCCTGTCTTAGTCTTTTGAATGGCTGCTTTGCACAGCCAGCTATAGACCAATGAGCCCTTGCCTTCGCTTAGGTAAAAGTCAGTCATGTCCACCACCAAACAACAGACATCCCCCGGCGGCGCTTGCATTCCTTAGCTGTTTAATTCAGCCGAAGAGCGCACCGGAACCAGGCAAATCAAGTGAAAAAAGTGAAAGCTTGCAAGTGGCAATGATTTGTGTGTCTGGAAAAGCAATATGTACAGTAAGTGCATTGACTTGCTGCAGTACACCAGCAAGAACTGCACCCCTTCTTGCAGTGATGGAGCACATGGTCAGCATTTAAGAACTAGATTCTATGCTTCACTGAGGCAGCTTTAGTGCAGCTGAATAGCGTCTACAGACCTTGGAGCCTCTGTAAAGCTTTGACTAGCAACAAATCTCTTTTTCACTTATTTCACTTACTTATTTTATTATTGCCTATTTTGGTACAAGCAATACAATACATAGTCATAATTTCGACATAGTGCTATTAAATGAAATAAGCCATTTTACTGCATTCTTCCAGAATTGATTTTTAAAGCATGAGAGCAGCTGTAATTTCTCCTTCCATGTCATGGATAAATGCCTCTGAGGTGTGTGTAAATATTGACAAATTTTATGCATTTTAAAGGAGTGTTGGTGTTTTTCATTGAACAGTTTCATTTAAATGCCATAAGCCTGATTTTAACAGAGGCAGCTTTGAATGGTCTTTAACTCAATTACTGTACTAAGTGGTGTTAAGAGTATTTATATTAAAGAACTGTGTGAATCTTTGTTAGCTATGTTAGTCCTTGAGAAACTATTTCATGGGCATCTCAGGCTAAGGGTATTTCAGCTAGTTAAGCATATAGCATGCCATTCATTTAGAGGCTTGAGCTGCGTTTCACAGTTAATTAACCAAAGGGATTGTGAACAGCTCCATACTAATTACATTTGAGAAGTGACAGAAAGCACATCTCCTTGTTTGGATAGAACCGATATGATACTTAAAATTCCTATGCTATCTATTCTGGAAGTCTGAAAGGGCGAAATGTGTCCAACACGAGCAAATGAGTTTATGGATGAATACCTATACCTGCTTGTTTATTTATAAACCAATGAATATGCGGATTTGCTCACAAGGCTAGTATTAGGGCGTGCACCCAGTGTAAAGTGAGAAAGCGAGGTAGTAATGGACATTCCCTCCTACAGTCTGACCCTGGGTCTCGCACAGCCAGTGACCCCTGACCACAGCCCTCTCCTCCCTCTCACAGTACGAGCAGAAGTGGTCTGGAGATCTGAGGTGTAATTTAAATCTGAGGAACTCAGTGCAAGTTTCAAATCTCCCGGGACATGGCAAAATCTCCCATCAGCAAGGAGAAAGATACCAGTTGGTGGGCCCACGAGGAATGATAACTAGAAAGTGATAATGAAGTCTGCTCCGAGAAGCACTCATAAAAGCATTTTGCAGTTCATTACATCAACTTAAACACTGCGGCTGTAACAATCTGTGACACAAAATGTAATGTATATGCTAATTACAGTCTAAATTAGAAGTATGAGTCACAGGATGACACACCATGTATTCACTTTCAACCTGATCAGTACGTGAAACATAATTGATGCAGGTGGGCAACCTTCTAATTCCCTCTCCGAAATCTGGAGGGGATAATCAATCGCAGATTTATACTAACAAGAGGAAAAGATTCAGATGTTTTTTACGGTTCCTTCGAAACTCATTAACAAATTTGTTTATTATGATTGAGTGTAATGAAGACAAATACCTTATCTAAATGATCATGTTACCATTCATTAAACAAAAGAGCTTTCTGGCAAGTTTATCTACTTATCTGATTGTGTGGGTGTACATTCATATTTTGCCTATTGAGGTTCCATGCAATATGAGTTTGGCATTAAGATTCTAATAAAGTTAAAGTTAATACATAACACTGAAACTGTGCCAGAAAATTAAGAGACCACTCATGAGAAATATATATTCTATGCATCACACAACTAAGCAGCTGAAAAGGGTGCCCTCTCTTTCTTTCTCTCCCTCGCCATTTCTCCCTCCCTTCCAGTGCACTTCTGACTGGCCTTTCTTATAATCAAGACTTAAGCCGAGTGCAATCATGCTCATCAGACAACAGCCTCAGGTGATTGTGCTCTGCAGTCGTTAGAACCCATTTTTCCTGCTACTTAAGAATCTGCTCAAGAACACTTAAACAAGAGGTGAGCCTACAGCCCTGTGATGCTTTTTATTCATTAGGATGGTTAGCTGACCTTGAGTGGAAGGGGGCAGGTCTGGGGTTAGAGTGCGCCCTTACTGTCTCACCATGTCAGCCTGGAGAATTGGGCAGCCCCTCTTTTGAAAGCTAAAATGAATAACTGAAATGAAAGGGGAGTTTAGAAAAGTGAATCACTCAGCAGCTGTTATCAGAGTATTAAGGCCAGTGACCAAGACTTGTGTGTGCATACGCGTGTGTGCATGCATGCATGCAAAATAGTGGAATGGTAAGTCTACTCAAGTGAATCAAGGAAAAGAGAGGGCAAGTGTCAGCCCTGGAAAAAAAAGATGGGATTCAGCTTTATTTTGGACTTAAAGACAGTAATATAGTAAATATATATTTTTTTGTGCCAAAAAAGAGAGAATTGGGGCCCATTATGCATCCACTGCACGTGCACACACTCCCATTACCACATCCCAGTTGCTGTACAGCATAAGACGACACCCAACTGGCAGCACTAAGCTATGCTGTCCTCCCCTCTTCATTAGCCAAACCATTCCTCAGCGTGTCCGTATGTTTCCAGTCTCCCCCAATCCCTCCATGGACCTATTTACCCTACCGCAATATCACTCTGATGAACTCGCTCACACACAGTCACAGTAAAATCGTGTGTGCGCACACGCACACACACACACCCTACCATCATCATCATCCCATTAACTCTGTGTCTCACTAACAGCCCCCTGACACCACTCAGCAACTGTGTGCATCCTTTTTCCTCTATCTGCCTTTTTCCCTCTCTCTCTCTCGTTTGCTCCCAACTATTATAACCTTATTTTGCTCCTCTAGGCATAATACAATGTATTAAGTGTAACTCAGAGTTAAGTGTAACTCAGAGTTCTGATTTCTTTCCATCTGCTTCACTCTACTGTTGTCAACTTATAGTTGTAAACTCTCCACTCCCCATTCTAATACTCAGGTTTTCAGGTTCATATTTTTACAAAGACTTCCTGTTGAGGGCTTTCTCTCTGCGGTGCCTTTCCACATCTACAAGATCAATGTCTCATCAGGAATTCTACTTAAAGCATAACCTTCTGCTATCTCTCTTTCACATAAGCATGCGCTTTTCCCTACAGTGCCCTCGCTCCTTCTCCATAGTTGCCCTTCCATGAGGTCAACACATACAGATATGGCAAAATCCTTTCATCTTACATTCTCTCCAACAACTCACTCCTCTCCCCCTTCCCCCTATCAGACCACTGATCTACGGCATGACTCTCACGGGGTCACGGCACCATCCGGCTCACGGTAGACGTTCCATTACCAAGATCCCATCCCTCAGACCTCCGCTCAACAACAACCGCGGCGCCAGGAGTGCAGGGCTGCTCCCCCCTCCCGTCCACCGCTGCTGCCACCATCACTGAACAGGTGGCACAGGCAGATAAAAGGCGCTGGAAAAGCTTCGATTCCCACCCAGCGTCACCAGTGTCTCCTGCGTAGCATCCGGCGCCTTCTCAGATCAGGCCGAACGCGTACATGACGAAGCAGCTGAGGGGGCCTGATAATGCCTGCCCTCTCCCCGTCCCGGTAGGCCAACTACAGGATTTGCAGACCTAACAGCACAGGTAGGATGGTTAAAGTGGGACAATGCCACCATCTCTACCTGTCCGTCTGCCGGCTGTTAAAGTAGAAGAAATAAGCAGATGCCTTGATATGACACTGAAGGACAGGCCTTTGTATAACACCAGCTTGATATTGATGAATTTGTGCACCGTTTTTACTGTTCCGCTTTGATGGATCTAACTTAGACTGTCATGTTGAATTTGCATTGAGAAAAGTTTGACGGCTCAATTTATGCAGAGACAGAAAACTAATAATTGGTTAGAAGGACTGTTACACAAAGACATTAATGAATATAGCTGTCAGTCAAGCTGATTTCCTAACAAACTGGTTTTGACAACTGAATGTTGTTCTAATTGGCACCAGGAACTCCAATTTGTAACATGCATTCAAGACATAGATTTGTTGGCATCCAAATTCAAGGGCATGTGTCAATCACAAGTTATCAGACCTGGATCAAATGCTGCTCAAGAAATAATTTAACCAAGGGCCCTGTCATCTGTCTTCCTCTTTAAAGTCTAGATTTTTAATACATACAGGAACACTGGAACGTGGCTAAAGGGTAAATGATATCTGGCACCAAATCACCGGTGTGGCTAAAAGAGTTATATTTCCCAGAATACAGAAGAAAAAAATATCAAGGAACTCGTGGTAATACTATACTCAGAATTCATGTATCGTACAGTAGAATATAATACATAATGTAAAATCACATTGTCGCATTTATTTTTCAGGTAAAAATACATCCAAAGAAACCATCATTCTATAGCCCATCAAGGCACAAACCTCTGTAGATATTAAAAGCCTACTCAGAAGAACTCTACACTTTTGCACTTTTTGCACTCTACACTTTTAGCATTTTACTTTATTAGAAACACTGCTTTAGAAAAACTAGCTAAATACTGGCAACAATACAGTTCTTGATGCACATGTCCCAGTTTTGTTCCCAGAGCCATTCCAATACCATGTCAGTGTTCATTCTGTGTTGAGAACTGTCCATCTTAACAACAGGACAGAGGGTGACAGCAGCTGTTCATTACTGTCATTACGCGCTAATAGCATGCACCGATAAGACAGCCTTGGACTGTATGAGGGTCACAAATTGTAGATACAAGGCAGGTGTTTTTAATCAAAAGGCTGGTGAGTATATATTTCGGATAGATAAGCATGCAAATGAACACGAGTGGCCTCCATGAATCATCAGTGGTTAGAGTAGCTGCTTTCTATATAAAGCCCTACTGCACATGCTATTTAAGCTCATTATGAACTTGAGTGACAGTGGGAAAGGGAAGGTTGTGCTCAGTAAAGTTTATATCAGGAGGCAAGTGTGCGCTCCCGAAAGCGTGCGGTAATGAGCACGGCCCAAGGGGACGTCTGCACTGAAGGAGAGCGGGATAGTACTATGGAGATCAATGATTAATCAGGACTTCATCTACTGTCATTAGCCCTGAGTGGACAGGCTCATAATGCCCATCCTGGCACTCCCACTTAACCTTGTTAATTGAGCCTCCCGCACTTGGAGATGAAACGGTTCGGGACCTTGGCGGTCTCCCATCAGACAGATGCGCGGGCTGGCGGTGATGGCCTCTCAGTGTAATCCATGACTCGAGAGCCAGCACCGAGGCTGGGACGGGTGATTTTGATATCAGCAGATGTCTCCTACATTCCAAATGCTAAGTAGACCAAAGCATTCGGAGACTGGCCAAATTACAGGAAGAAATTCTCAGATGAAATAAAGAGCTTGGCAGCATCTGCATTTGCAGATACACAATACCAGACCAAATACAGTATTTATTTTTTATCACACAGGGGACCTTGTAGGCACTTCTGTAATGGCAGTATTAATAATCAAAAGAGGTCATGCCTGCTCGGGTATAGAATATGAATCACATCTAGTCCTGTCTGCACCACCTGCTCGTCCTCACTCACCTCTCTGGGCCTCCAAGTGCCCCAAACTCTAGAGGTCCACTGGACACGGGAGAGGCTCAGAGGTCACCAAGTGAGAAATGCGAGACATTTTGCCAAAACGTGCAGTGAAATCTCATCATCATTTGCAGATTTGTCTACTTGGAAAATAAGTAAGATTCACTTTTCAATATCTAAAATGCCTCTTGGCATTCAAATTTATTCCATATTTTAATAAAATTGATTTTCTCTCTCTTTCACTCACTCTGTGTGTGTGGGTGTGTGTGTGTGTGGCTGTGTGTGTGGGTGTGTGTGTGTGGCTGTGCAACACCCTCTTGTGAGGACAAGTGCCCCCCCACTGTGAAAGACAAACAGCTCTCCATCCTCCTTCTTCCTCCCCTCGTTCTCCCTTCCTAATGTGATGACATCTCCTCTTTCCTTGTTCGCTCAAACCTCCCAAAGAGTGTACAGAATGTTTACACAAAGTCGTCGCTTCACAGCAAAATGTCCATCATAGTCTTTTCATTGCACCACAGCTTCCCACTGATGTGTTAACAGAGGATTTCTCTGCAGGTTTTAATCCTCTATTGTTTGCGCATCTTGAAAAGATCCAGTTTCGAGACGCGTCACTGCTGGCTCCAAGTTGTCTCAATTCTCCCAGTGGAATATTAAACCCTGCCACTGTACTGGACGAGGTTGAACGCCGGATCATTTTTACACACACCAAGGAAATGAGTCACCCCCACTAATGAACAACTGAAGGAAGCGAAGACGTATCTCTAGACCATTATTGGACACCTGTTAAAAATGTGACCATGATCATGAAATAGCCATGAGTGAAAAGTGATTGAAGCTGGCATTCTGACACCTTTGAGTTTTCCTCTGCAGTACATGAATGCCATAGGCTTATGTAAATGTGATCCATGTCTTTGCATATGACATGACTACACAGTGCTGCCTAAGGGAGGGATGGTTTGGGCCCCATTCTCTGCTGAGTTTTTGTGTGAGGAAAAAGGTGCATTGTGGAAAATGTGGTGGAAATAAAACTTAACTGAGCAAGTTCAGATTTAGATTTGCTGTAGTACCTTGCAGTTACTGGAACCTTCTGTAAAAATGAGCCAAAAATGGAATACTAAAAGGTGTCTTTGTTGTCAGTTTGCTCTTTTGTTTAGCTTTATCAAAAGTGCCAATAATTTTAGTGGGCATTGTAATTGTAATTTAAGAGTTAGTATCTTATTAAGTCTAGTTGATAGTAGGCTAAAAACAGTTTGCTGCTTGCTGAAATTCTATCTGCTAAGAAATTACAACAGTGATAACAGACCCCAGGCCATTGCCAAACTCCATAATCTTTGAAAATGTATAAAAACCTTTAGACGTGCATGTGAGAGATTCTACGCCAACACCATGAATTATTAAGTGAAATCTATTTAGTTCTATAGACTAGCTTCAACTGTTTGTGAGCTTAGACACCACAACTAGTTGTAGAGGACCACCCCCTCCCCTAAGCAACATCACTGTGCAGTTAACTCATGCCTCCTAATAATGATCAGGACCTCAGTCTACATTTATCCAGGATCAGAGAAAAGAGAATTAGCCTCCTGCACTTAGCAGTCCATTTAACCACATTTATTGAGATGTAAAAGTCTAAAACAGACTCGATATCACTCACTCTTGTCCTTATAATTGCATATATTAAGATCTGAAAGTCTGAAAATGATTTTAACTGTAACTCTTAAAATATGGGCCCAGAGGGGCTTATGCCGTAATGTGTCTAGGGTATGCAAAATGTGGAAAGGTTACAGGGGTGGACCATAATGCCAAACTAATTGCACTTATCCCATTCTCAGATTCCAGAAGCTTCCGGCCAAAGGGGCCGAGCCCATCTTTTCCTCAGCTGTGGGCTTGATGTTGTGGAACGGAGGCCTGGCTAATGCAAAAGCCCCATCATCCTCTTTCTTAGCATGATCTTTTTTATTTGAGCTCTCTCTCTCTCTCTCTCTCTCTCTCTCTCTCTCTCTCTCTCACGGGGCCACACACTTTGACCTCTCGCCCAACTCTGCACTCCTACTCCGCACGGCCTGAAATCTCCCTTTTCATTTGCTTTTCCTGAGTGCAAACATGGCACTGCGTCTCTTGTTGAAATGCGGAGAGATTAGTCTTTACACTCGTCGCAGCTCTAAGCCACACTGACTAAATATGCCGCTGTTGCCACAAGACCGGAACGAAAGCTTCCATGCAGGAAACAGCACTTTGTACATAACTATGGCTTTCCAGATCACAGGTACAGCTGTTTCCTGTTAACACCACCCAAGCACATGTTAATAAGGGAAATTACAATTACTCAGCAACGCCAGCGGACAGTCGTCAGGTCACACGTTTGAGGGCAGCTCCTGAACTTTGTTGAACATTTGCTGACAATAAACATTTGTGAATATTGCTTTTGGTATAAGCAAATTTTATTCTATTCGCTCCCACACACCCACATGTTTCACCAGAAGACAAATTACATGCTGCCTTAGCTCACAGCCCAGTATTTATTTACATTGTGTTAGATTGCACCGAACTGAATTAGTGCAGTGGTATCAAATCCACCACTGAAGGATGAGAGCAGGAAAAATAATAGCAATTAATGTGGAAAAGCAGTTAATAAAGGAAATATTCTGAAGTACCTGTTCAATGTTCAACATTAACTATGATCTCAGAAAACCCTGCTCTTTGTCAGTATTTTAGGCTTGAATGCCTCACATTGTTAAGGGTAGTCTATTAAACTTACTGCACAATTGCAAGCTGTTTAGCTACTAATTAAAACCAACAAAAAAAAATAGCACAGCAAAAACCTAATGCTGAGTTAATATTCCAGAAGTACCTATAGGTGTTCATTCAACAATTTTGCTGTATAGTACACCTGTCAATAGAAGTGAATACTCCTCTTTTCATATACTCATTAAACAGATAATCTCCACGTTAACGGAATCCAAATTGAGTTGAGCAGTTTGAGCAAGGAAATCACCACATTATGCTGAAGTAGGACTCTCCAGGACTGGGCATCACAGTTTAGGGTTTTTTATGACCTTTTAATAGACCATTTTAATGACTTTTTAATGACATAAAAGACTATCTGGGGGGTGGGGGGGAGAGAAAGTTTAGGGTTCAATATAGATAATTGTAAAAATAAAAAAGTAATATACTATTGCATTATATAACCCAAAGTACATTAAAAATATATATACTTTGGTTTAACGTAAAAGGAAAAAAACATGAATTATTGTGTATGATCCGTTTTAATGCAGTAAAAAGAGCTTCAATGGGACCTGCCCTACAATAACTGAGTAACTTACTGCAGCTTCGTTTTGTGTGTCCAAAAGCGCTCACCAGATACTCATCCATAATCACAGATTACCCACTAATCTAATAATCTCACCCATAATCCGAACACATGGCTGCATCTTCATCTCCATATGGAAGAAAAGCTTTCATTTAAGAACTCGGTCTGAGTGCCAGAGACAGTCCATCACCCCGGCCATTACTCTGTCACAGCTTCCTCGAACTTTGCTTGCAATTCTCTTTGGGACAGACTAGAAAAGAGCAAACACCCATGATCTTTTTTTTTGTCCCGATCAATCTTCGAGGATTAGCAAATATCAGTATTGCCACTATGATTATTTAATACACAAGATATTAACTCTTCCTGGCCTCTAGACTGTTCTCAAAAATCCATTTTTGAGGAAGATGAATGATAAGTCTGATCAACAGTGACAAGTAAGCGCTCACATGTGTCTACGAGCACAATCTGTGGTACCCGATGCTCAGTACCATACGTTGATGGGAGCTCTCCTAGGTCTACATGCCCAAGGACTTTAATTACCATGGAAACGCTTCAAAAGCTGCCTCTGTGTGATGTGCCAGAACACTGATAAAGATAGCAATAGAGAGAGAGAGAGAGAGAGAGAGAGAGAGAGAGAGAGAGACAGAGAGAGACAGAGAGAGAGAGAGCCAAGAAACAGATACAGAGCACACCAAGAAACAGACACAGAGCTCTGTGGAAGCAGCTTCATGGTGCACCCTGACTCACGCCGAAAGGTTTGCATTATTCAAACAGCCTCTCATACCCCCCACCCCACACCCAGCAGGCAGTCCAAACACATTAAGCCTGTTTTTTTTCTTTTCTCTTTTCTTACCTAGGGAGTTTCAGGGGAAGAGCAACCTTTCGCCACCCACTACCAACCTCGCCTCCAACCCGCACGCAATCAATACATTTGTGTTTCATCCGATTCCATGTCTGCCCAAGCTTTGCGTCCACTGCGAGGGAACCGTGCCAAAGAGCCAGAAGTCATTCCCTTTTAAATGTTTCATTTGGGCGCCTTGCTGTTCCTGGCTACAAGCTGCGAATTAACATGGCTTAGCCGCATTTTGTTTGTAATTAGCGGCAGGCTTCGCGAAGTGCTTCTGGGTGTCAGCGGCAGGCGATTACCTGCACACGCGAAGTCCTGAGTATCTTCAGGGATTATGCATGGAGAGGAAGCCATCAAATGGCAAAATGGAGGAGCATCAGGGGATGACAGTGCAGAAGCTAATATTCAGAAAATTTGTTTTGACACTGCAATCGCAGATGTCCTAGAGGGAACAAGTGATGGAGCTCTGTACCTATCTCACCCAGGGCAAAACAGAAGAGAGAGGCAAACTCAGCCAAGTGGGAAATTTGGCCTATAAAAAACCTAAACAGAGTAATCAGATAATGGACACGCAAAATATGTTTAAAAAAACCCCCTGTTCCTCCAAAACACCGATCTTCTTGTCAATACATTTCATATATTACATTTGAAGATGCAGCAGAGTATACAGGCAAAGTATAAAATGTGAGTTTCTGGCCTGTTTGCAATTTCACAGAGCCTGACATTAATGTTGAATGTTAGTGCGGTCCATAGATCTAGAGACTGCGCCACTCCCCAAAGCTCAACTCAAACTCCATTTCAAGTCCCATATCCAATTAACTGCCCACGTGCATCAAATAAACTAAGTTCATTCGCACCAGGCGCTTCTATGTTCTTACTGTGGTACACTGTGGGATCGCACATGCAACAGGTACGTGAATTTCCAATCATGCCTCTGAAGATGTTGGGGTTGGAAGCGTTTGATTTACACTTGGGAGTGAATCACCTGATTCTATGTGGATTGATCAGTAGTCATCTACCCTGAACTGAGGCATCGCTCATTGCTCAAACTAGAAAGGAAGAGTCAAGAATCAAGAGGATGGGGAAAACCTTTCAGTTCACCACCAATAATGAGGAGCTGATCAAGCACTGTGTGATGAAATATGCATGGACATTCACTACATGTGTTGCTTTTATGTTACTGCTTTATCACCAGCATTCTTATTTTTCAGCTCGGCAGAAAATACTTTAATAGTCATATTTATATATACCAACAAAATGTGTGATCCAACTCTCTAAATAAAAAGGTGTTATTAGATGTAGTCTTAAAAGGTGTGTAGCCAGGAATCTGTCCGTGATTCAGTCTTGTGTGTCATGGTGCGCCACACTGAGTCCTGACCCACGTGGTTCGGCCCTGCCACATGCTTGTACTGCGTTAATTCCCTGGTTTGTAGCCACGTCCCCTCGTTAACCGGTTTCTAGTGTCAGCTGGACCTCGTTCCTCACGTCGTTAATGTATTTTAACTTTGTGTTTGCTATCTCAATTGTCGGTGCCACTCGTGGTCGGTTCTACCTTACTTTTGCAATTGTGCGTATTTGTATCTTGTGCTTTGTGTTTAACTTTCGTGTTTTACTTTCGTTTTCACAATAAACGGCTTTTCGCGTTCTGCAAAAATAAATAAATAAATAAAACTATGGCATTTATAGAATTACTCAGTGACAACATGGCATGTGTCCTATTGCGCCATATATGACCCAAAAAAAAGTCACAATGTGTTTAAGCTTTCTACACTTGAACAATGCCAGGGAATCCTTGACTGGTGAGTGCTACCTCCTGAGAAGTCAGACAATTAATGTGCATTTCTCTCACAAATGAAGTCAGCTCATAACTGGCCACACCTTCCTACTCTTAACTGATAGTCTGTGTCATGGTGCATGATCTGTTTCATAAGGTAAATGTCTTTATTGGTTGCACTTACAAGCAAACACATGACATACACCGAGGCTAATCAAGAAAGTTAATAATGAGAACTGTTCTTAAAAGATCTGCGCATCTTTCCCTGACTGAAGAGAAATTCTGTAATAAGCAGTCTGTTCTTGCTCAAAATGAATATGATGAAGCATATGATGAATATGATGAAGAAAAAAACTGCACATTTTGATAATAATCATTCTTGGTGTTATAATTCAAACATATCTGATCTTTTGAGATCTGCCAGCATGTCTGTCTGCCTGTTCATTAAAGATTCTCCAAAGAAATTATACATTTTAAAACTCTGTCACCAGCCATATACCACTGTCAGCAAAGCCATGAAAACAAGAGATTTCATTATAAATACTCAATATTGGAGAACTATGAATTTAATGAACCCTACCCTTAATGGTTAAGTGGGACCAGGATCAATGCAATCAATGTGCACACACACGCACACACACATTCACACACGCGCACACCATCCTGTCATTCAGCTCCATATCCAAGAGATTTACATTGCTGCTAAGGAAGAGAAAGAAAGTATTGGACTGACTGTAGATCTGAGAGTAAACCAGGATCTCAGCACAGTGAACCATCATGAGCCATCAAACAGTCCAAGATGAAAGACTGAAGAATATAGGCAGAAGCTAAGAGAAATCCCCCCCAATCATGAGGACAATCAAAGGGAGCCCCAACCTGGCCGGGTACTGACATAGGAGCAAGGACATCATCGACCTCATTGGATTTCCCGGATGGAACACTTCCAGAATGTCGATTAGAGAAAGCACACGATATTCAACACACTTCAAGACATCCATCACCCTAGGTAATAGCTGCTGGATAAAATATGCCTATAGTACAAATTATATATCCGAATAGAACTCATTACGATGATCATGGTACTAAATGAAACACCAAATTTTAGCTCGCAATGCTCTGTATGAGTTGGCCAACTACCGTTCAGTCTTCACAGAAAAATTATCACATCACTAGCTTTAATGCACCATTTCCTTTAGAAAGCCAATAATTGACGAATGCACCAAATGACTTCCACTTGGTGTGCATGAAAAGCCTCCAGAAACTAAATTGCAGAAAGGCTAAGTGCAAATCATTAAGTATTGGATGGCACCCAAGTCTTCTCATTTGAAAAGGAAGACGGAGCTCTCATATCAGCGAGTGATTTCACATCATCTCTAGGTAACTAGCTCTTCAGTAAGGCTATCAGTCAGCTTCCAGTGGGGCCTTGAGGAGACTGATTTATGATTTGTTTTGTGAAAAGACCCGGGGAGAGGGCCCCCTGCTGTAGTTGATAATGCTAGATTTCTAGCCTGTAGCGCCGGCCTCAATAATCTGTTATTCAAAGCACCACATATGGCATGGCCTCAGTTGTAGGAGATTGAAAAAGCTATTTACTTCTTGAGGTAGATAGTGTATCTGCCAACATAAAACGAATGACCTGAACCCCTTTGACTAATGCCTTGGTCAAGGAGGAGTAAAAATTGTTTATGACAAAAGGAAAATATCACTGTAATATGTTGTGTGCTTCTGCACTCATTAACAGCTTAACAAGAGGTTGTGAAAGACAGCTAACTTGGTGCAGGTGCATTACAACACTACAGCATCTAACTATGGTTCTATCTAGGCATGATGTATATATGTGTCTTAAATTTCAAAATCATCTTTAAAGGTTTATAGAGGATTACTGTATACAGCAACATACCAAATGACAACTGATCTCTATGCATGGTTCTATGAGTAGGTTAAGATGTGTCCTGTCAAGTCAGGGCAAATATGTGAATTTTTTTTTTTTTTCAGCGAGTTTTAGTACAGTGATATTACTCCATGTCTGTTTGCGTGTTAGTTAACCCCAATCACGTAGTGTTGAATCTCCACTTTTTTTCTGATCTTTACTCACTGTTTATGCTGAGATTGTGTATTTGAACATCAATAGGCTCACAGCCTGTAACACGTGCTTACCCAAAAGGCAGATTTGCAGATTAAATAGTTATAAATAAATAAAAATAAAAACAGCAGTACTCCCCCCAGATATAGCTAGTAAACATCTTGGGAGGGGAAGAAGTCCAGATATAACCGCAAACTCAGGTTAAATAAAAGAATGGGGGGGGGGAATGTCTGTTCAGCCCTTTGCTTGTGTTCTGAAGTGCTAGGATTACTGAACATGTAAAACAAACCATACCTACCTACAATCAAAGATCTGGTCAAGACTGCCAACAATCTGTAATTAAGTGGCATGACTGTCATCAATAGCCCTACTATTACAATCAATAGCCTGATTGAATGGCATAAAACCATGTTCCTTCCAACAACTATTCTACACATTTACTTGTGCTTATTTTTCACCCCTGACTCTAATGAGATATTAGCACCTCAGGTCATTCATGTTGTATGTATTTATTTATACAGAAGACACACTTGAAACAAAGGAAAAAACAGTATTTGCTATGTAAATCCACTCACAGTTCTGTTTTTGGTATCTTTTTACTTCACCCCACTCACACCTCAACTAGCATTAAAAGAGAAAACACCTTTTTTTCTTCTGAGTTTCCTTTCGTCACACTGCATCTATTCAGAGCTTGCATATTATGCTTTTTCTATGAATATACATCTCCATGTGTTCTGAGCTGTATTATGTAGTCAAAAAAATCCAAAAGAAAATGACAGATGAATAAGTGCAATTATTGCCATGTGTCCTTTACAACACAGCCCTGTCACAACATAGTCACAAAAGGCTGAATTTATAAAAATTCATATACTACTGCAGGAAAAGGAGCCAAAGGTATATAGCAGATAAATAAAAGCATTCATCGCCATGCGTGGGCTTTGTATTTTTAGATACATTGTGCTCAAGGAAGGATGCATTTAGCAAAACGCAAATACACTCGTCTAGACCACGCCTCCCTCACATACCCACCATCTCCAACTCTGTCCCAGAGTCTAAACATCAGTTCTCTGACATTTCACAAAGTAGAGCAAGCCATGTGACGACGAACCCAACAGCACCAGGGCCATGGTGACACCAGCTGCATGCAGTAAGGGACTCGTGCTGTTGTGGTAAAGGTTGGTAATGGGTGTCCTAATGGAAGCGCTCTTCTTGAGTAAGCAGACATGCTGGGAGAGAGGCTGCTAGACTACAAAGTGCCAATTTCCCAATGTCCTCAGCCAGCGGCGGAACAGTATGGTCACTGCTTCTCCTGTGCTTGGATTCATTAGTGAGCAGTGGTGGACGAGTAATGAAGCAGCAGCTACCCAGCATACACTGATCTATGCACCGTCTAGGCTATTAAACAAGATTATTGCCAATGTTGTCGCATCAAAGAAGCGACAAGTTACATTCAAAGGGGTTCTGATGGTCCTTCTCAAGTGGAAAGTGGAAGGTTTTCATATTACGTATAAAGCAAATGGTGCTGATACCGTATTGAGCAAATTAGTTACATAAGGAAAGGCCTTAAAAACAGATTTGGTCTTTGCTACAAACATCCTTACAAATCATCCATAATGTTTTTAATAGCAGAGTGCCTAAAGGTTCCTTTCATTTGCAATAAATGTATTTTTAACTATAAAAAAAAAAAAAAAAAAAAAAAAAGTTTTGAAATCCCCATTTCACAGTGACCCTGGATTCCAGAGCAGGTAGGGTAGCAACATTCCTATTTAAAGTATTCCAAAGCATCCATCACCATTAAGAAACAACCACAGACTGTACAGTCAGAAACTCTCAAGCCTCACTCCGTGAGATCAGCAAAGGAATAATATGACTGTAACCGTGTCCCATCCTGTGGGATTCAAGCAAACAGGAGAATTTACATCTACACAAAGTTTAACTGAGGTACAATTCAGCCATTCAACCTAAAGAAAGTACTTCTAAAATATAGTCAACATATTAAATGCACAATAGCAGTGCAAAATATCCTAAATAACTGCTGTTTTGCCATTTACAGGGTTTACAGCACTTCTCCTAGACCAATTTTTCACAATACTGCATACAGACATTGTACAGGCTAGTGAAACTACTGTCTGTAATGCATCTTACACTATAAACTACTGCTCATAGAGGTTTACTACTAGTGTAGCTAAACAGATGTTTTGGAATCATGAAAAAAGTGTCAAAGTACAGACTACAGAAGGCCTTCAAGTACGCTTATATTAGCTACAGAGAAATTACTACAGACACTACAAGACTTTAAAAGGTTTATAGACAGATCTGCACTATCCACTGAGCTAAATAGATTTTACTTGGCCTTCGATCTCCTTGTTAAGGGGGATACAATATCTACAAAACCTCACATTCACCTGAATGATTTTTTTCTAATGCACTTCGAATGTGATATTCTGTGGATCACTTAGACAAAAAAAAAACAAAAAACACCACCACCAAAAAGAACCTCCCTTACACACAACCTCAGGATGCTACTGTCAGTTAGAAGCCAGTTCGGTGTTTAGCATTTTGAGAAATCACAAACGAACCCTAAGCAAGAATGGGTGACATACCTGAATGACTACAGTCCCATGTCTCTCAACTCAGTGTATGTGAATTCCTTGAAAAAGATAAGTACTGTTGTAGAATTACCAGACCTACTCCAGCTTTCCCACTGGGACATAAGGCTGCTGGTGATCCAAACAACAGAATTTCAAAGCCACTGATGCTTAAAAAAAGAAGAAGAAGAAAAAAGATAGTTCATGAAATTATCAAGGTAGTAGCACACCAACAACTGAGCCTTAATATTCCACTCAGATCTTTTGTGGACTTTTGTAAGAAAACATGATATTAATGCATAATACTATACATGAATACAGAGGTTGATACTGCTTTTCATTTCTGGATACTGTACGTATCAAATTGATATTGACAAGGAAAACCAATGCACTATGATACTGATGAAAGTTTAAAAAAAAAAAAAAGCTGTCACTTGTCAAGACATAACACATGACAGTGGACTAGGCAATAGCAACCTGCTAGTGCATGACTGAGAACATCTAGTGTAGTAACACCTCTGGTCATGGTGAGAAGCTGATTCAAAGAGCTGTGAACTTGGTACAAAAGATGGTCACAGACCAACACAAACTGAACAGCTGCAAACAGCACGCTAGCCACGAATTGTTTATGCCTTAGCAGTCAGAAGGGAGGTACAAAAGCATTTTTACATAAAATTTTTAGTTTGTAGCAAGTGCACAACATTAACATGCTGGATACCAGAACAAACTGGCTATTGATAGACCTGTCTGCTTCACTCACCTACTGTACACCAGCTCTCCTATATCAGACCTGCTTCTTATACAACTCATACATGGGTCTTTCTGCTCTATACAGTCTGAATGTAATGTATATGTATAAGTATATGGTTGAATATAGTGTAAGTGACACATTTATATGTGAGCTTTGCAAGAAGAATTCCTTGGTACCTGAAGCACATAAACCTAAAACCTTGAAAGGTACAGACCAGTCCTGAGGATCCGTTGTATTTTATTGTGTGCCCATTACAGAGGTCCTTGGGATATTCAGCAAAGCCATCTGCTTGTTATACAACATATAAGAAATGCTTCTTAAGGGGTCTTTGAGGTCTTTAAAAAGAATGAACAAAAACATAGCACTTGCAGGTTATTAAGTACTTTAGTGTACAAGGTCTAGTTCAGGACTCAATTTCAAGGTACAGGTTTGAGTATCACAGTGTTATTGTGTTTGAAAGGGACAGCAGGGTTGGGTGGGGCCTTTTTGTGAAGACAGGGTACTGAAAAACTCAAGAAAAAAAAAGAAAAAAAACCACAAAAAAACCCTTCACTGTTTGGAGTTTGATTTATTCAGTCCAATGTCTGTAAGTGCAAGCCAATGAAGACCAATATATTCTCTCACATCTGACAACACAATCACATAGCAATGCCAGTCTATCATTATGAACAACTCTTAATTTTCTTGTTTACTTTCGTCTCCTTCTGTTATTTGTCGTCTTTTTAATCTAACAGATTGTTCTGTGTTCCTTTCATTTTCAAATGCTGGACAATCTCAGAGACAATGGCTACAAAGGCCAGAGAATTAATCAGGCAGAGCAGAGTGAAAACTGCAAAACTTGTCAGCCAACAGACAAATGAAAACCATATGCAAAATCTCCTCTTCTTTCTCCTGTCTGCATCATTTGTACTTCTCACATCTGCAGAAATGAGCAAGGATGGAGCATGCAGCAGAATGTGAGATGCGCTCAACTGCTGACTCCTTAGCTCCCGCTAATAACCGAAGGCCAGCTGCTGTTCGGTACCGCGTGCCTATGTGGTATTTGTGTGTCTCCTTAGAAAAGGGTAGCTGGGTGGCTTGTAGTGACGGGATAAGAGGAAGACATTTTTTTTCATGACAAGCTAATAGGACATATGCATTTTCTTTGCCTGGTTCCAGTTCAAAGGAAAAGAAATGTCAGCCTCCAATGCCAAAGGCCTATGCATATTTTACTGAAGGTAAATTAGAGATGACAGATTCTTAGCCATAGCCTACAATTGAAGACAGGTTAATCAGCAGTCAAGTCACTAAATAGTTGGTAACTTATAACAAATCCAAAAATACTTCAAATGGAATAATCCTGAGTCATTCTGGTCACACTGAGGTGCTTGAGACCAGGCCAAAGGAAGATGGAAGTTCTCTCTGCGCCTTCGTATTTTCTGCCTGAGATGTTAATACAGTCCTCTCACACACAGCATCACTAAGCCTCCATGGGCAGTGACCTCCTACACTGCCAGACCTTTACAGACGTGGAGGGCCTGTTTACTGGGAAGACCTTATCCAGGACCTTAACAATCTCCCTGGACATAAATACCCCCAATTAGGCACAAGGACATGGGGAGAGAGAGTCAGGCACCACTGGGGTCAGGATATGTTAGGGCTATCTGCCTTGGAAGCATAGCGCAGATCGGTATGAGTGGAACTCCAGAAGGAGACTGGGAATTGTGTGCCACCATCTGTCAAGGGACTCAAATGAACTTGACCAGCATGCAGAACAGCAATAGATGCTCAAGCGCTTGTCTGCCTGATTGCACAAATGAGTTAGCTGTGCTGCAGTACGGCTCCATATTAATACAACTGGACAAGGAAGGTGCTTGTTTGAGGTGATCAACAGGTGTGCATGTGTGTGTGTGCGCTAGGCAGGTGGAGAGCAGGTGGATGGCAGGGAGGAAGTACTGGTCAGGGCTGAACTGAGTGCCAACACCTGTCACTACACTCCAACTAGCTGTGCATGTGTACCTCCTACAACATCAGCCCATTAAGGTGAACACCAACATTAGCATTCGGATATGTTTTCTCGACTGTCAGAATGGAGAGGTTCTCTGGCCACACCACTGCCAATATGCTGCGGCTAGAGGCATCAGAACTGACACCACCTCTGAGCATCATTTCCAACACCACTTGCAAAAGCACTGATAGCACTAAACCCCTCTCTGTTACTTTTCTTCTTCAGAACCATTCTAAATATAAAGAGTCTCATATGATGGCAGAGCAAGTGTTACTCTAAATGTCCTTCCTAAAAAAGCTGCTCTGTGGGGCTGTTAGGATGCTCAGTCCAGATGGTAATAACACCTAGGGAGCACTTGGGGAGTTTTTCACCCTATTACACCCTTAGAATTGTTGATTCTTTAACACCGATGGTGTTGCCGTAAAACTATTGCATCCAGTATCTCATCCTGTTTCTGTCGTCTCCTTTTTCCGCCTGCCTCTTCTCTCCTGTGTAAAAACCCTTTTCTTTCATCGATGAGCAGACACGGAAGTGTCTCGTATGCGAGGCACACATCAAAGCCTACTTCTGATGTGTAAATAGTGTTGAACTAAACGACTGAACCATTGTTGAATTATTGCTTTCATGCACATGTCTTTCTATAGATCAGTCTATCCACATCAAACAGACCCATTACACAGCGTGAATGTTTGCAGACAGAAATTCATATAGCAGTAATGTAAAAGACTTCCAATAAGAATAATTTTGAAGAGAAATAAAAAGAGTGATTTGCATGATAGTATAGTAGGTAGCATAACAGAAAATTATAAGTTTGGCTAGCATTAATCATTTAGTAGATGAGACTTTGGTTAGTGTGTATGTGGACAGAGAGACAGAACTCCAGCACCCCTGATACACACACAAAAAAAAAAAACACACACACACACGCACGCGCACACACACACACACACACACACTGACTCATGAAAGAATGATTTGAGCTCAGCATTTTGTGTGTGTGTGTGTGTGTGTGTGTGTGTGTGTGTGTGTGTGTGTGTGTGTGTGTGCACGTGTATGTGTGTGTGTGTGTGTGTGTGTGTGTGTGTGTGCGTGTGCGCATGTGTATGTGTGTGTGTGTGTGTGCACGTGTATGTGTGTGTGTGTGTGTGTGTGTGTGTGTGTGTGTGTGTGCACGTGTATGTGTGTGTGTGTGTGCTCGTGCTCATGCCTGCAGCCCCTATCCAGGATGATCAAAGCAGAACTCCACTCTCAATCCCCATGGCCTCTTTAAAAGGATTGTGCACACTGCCTCACATAGCCAACCTCAAAACACACCCGCTCACGCCAACCTTCATGAAAATTCACTTCACACAATGCTGATTAATCTACAGCTAAATCGAGATACACATACAAACCCTAAAGGTTAATTGCATTAGCCAATCACAGACAGCCCCAGCTGACATCTAAACAACGCTACATTTAAATTTCTACATACTAACATGACTGCACTCGTCACCCCCCCGCCCCATCTTGCCATTTATTCTCCTTCACACTGAGACTCACTTCCTTGCATTCACACAATAGTGAGCCAAATACATTAATTGCCTCCAGGTAGAGTGCCGTAATGAGTCAATCAGTTTCTAATGATACCAATAGTGTCTGGGAAATTACAACAGCTATTAGTCTCCTTACAAAACATGAGTTTAGAAAACAATTATACAACTATCTTAATGTTCCACTTAATTAATGCATTGTTGAAGTGTACTAAGCTCTTCGCATATTAATTCGTGTTTAACAAGACCCCTCTTCTTAGCACATATCTAGATTGGGATGACTCTACTGAAGAAGCAAAGTTTTTTTTTTTCTTCTTTTTTTTTTTTTTACCCTCCCCTATGGAACTGTCCCAAAGGATCTTTCTAATTTAGCGGTGAATTACAAAAATTGAATTAAGCACTCTCTCCACAATAAGCAGAGCCAGTTCAGCAGGGCAGTAATTTTTCACAATGGACGCTTAAATAATAAATCAATGAGTGGTGGCCTAATGTAGTTTGCTTAGTCAGGATGTTGGGATGGGGAGGTCAGGCTGAGCTGTTTAATTTGACCACAACATATCAATTATGGTTCACTTTCCCTACAGTTGCACTACCCTTTTTATTGATGCTAACTAACTGATTTTACAAAATGTTTCTAGGACACCGTCAGCTGCGGTGCATCTCTTATACCTCCGGCACACATAAAACAACAAAATGGACAAGATGTACTGTCAATGCTGAGTTCCCAAAATGGGCGTCATCCATCACATCTTTCTGTGTTTTTAGACTACAAGCTTTAGACTCTGTCTCTATCAGGTAGTTCTGATGCTATTCTAAAAAGCGCACAACAGAATGAAAAAAAAGTGCACGGCCAACCGTCAGGTTAGAGCTCGGATCCAAAGGGCGCTCAGGGGTCTGCGAATTGAGGACAGCTCCAACAGAACAGTGTTGCACTTCTGCATGGCCGAAGCTCAGCTTGCCTGGCTACTGCAGGTTCTCTTAGCTTCGGTCACGGGCATTTCAGGCTGAATGCTTCGCTCAGCAGTAGGGAAAAAAAACAAAAACCTCTCTCTTTTATAAGAACACACAGTCGCACATGTCCCTGCATAATAGGCAGACAAGAAGTAAATAAATGTTTATTTATGTAGGAGGAAATAATGATTTATTTTCAGCGGTAAACAGAACGGCATTATGCAGAAATGTGGTCTGTGCTTGCTTCGGTTGGGTGGTTTGTTTGTTAACTCATGGGGACAGGTATACATAGACTCATAGGCATTGGACACTATGGTCTCCCTCTCTGACACACATGCGCACACAAAAAAGCCAGCCTTCACGCTCTCCTCGTTCTTGTGCAGAGTAGAAGTCAATGTTGTGGTCGTCTGGTAGCCCCCTGTTATGTGCATTAGCTGGCCATGCTCAGTCATGTTATCATAGCCTAACCGAGCCCAGTGGCTGGGGGGAGTGGGTGTCTTTGCCAGGCTATCCGCGTGGTATTAAGAACACTCGTTTGCATTTCGGGCCTGATTACGGCTCACCAGCCAGCAGGAAACCACTGCAATCCTCTTAGAGCTTCTCACATCCCACATGGCCAAATGGAGCAAGTCCAGAGCCAGTAGCTCAGCCTACACTTCGCATTTACAGCAACAAAAACACTCCACTTCCTCTCCCTCCCCTAACTCTCTTAGCTGGACATTTTTATCCACTTCATAGAGAGAAATGCAAAGAAAAAAGGAGGAGAAGAAGAAAAAAATTGAGCTTAGCATTGACCTGTATACACATTCTCGGAAGCTTACCACAGTATTCCAGTCCATTGTAATCTGAAAGTGTTTCTGTTTCTTGGATAATGAACACAATCAACTCTTTCCTCCAAGCGGCAGGTCTGATCAGATCACACTGGAATCCCAGCGGATACCATAGCAACGCTCAGCAACTGGCTCCACACTGCTTCCCTACTGTGTGTCTGACGAAGGCTCCTCACAGGCGGTAGAACTAACTGCCAGGAATTAATCTATGGCATAAATCACTGCTGTACCATGAGTGCAACCAGTCAGCAGGAACGAAGCATTAGCAAAAACTGAACTCTGCAAGTGCCTCATAATGTGCAGAGATGTAAATGTAAAGCTCTTTTGCATATAGCATAGCTGCGCTTTCTCCTCTCCATGTCCCACTGCGTCTGAAAAGCGATGCACTCCAAGCTTCCCATGATAAACAAAGACTAAACAAATTCTGATTACTGACATGGGTCCAAGTTCCTGGACCAGAATCGCTGGTTTCTGCTGAGCTCATATTTCAACGCACCATTTCAAGTGAAGTAATAATTTCAGGGTCTATTACTGATGGTGATGCTTTAACCACAGAACAGATTTTCCCGCACATCACCTCTGCTCTTTTCTGCCATTTATCAGCTCTTATATAAAACTACTGAAACCACCCAAAGTCATGTCAACCATGTCTGAAGGTGCTTAATAGTGTCCAATCAAAATTTAATGAGCAATGTCAAGGCAACTTTGTGCATTTGACTACATGCGTCTGTATCTGCCTGTCATTAGGAAGACTCAAAGCTACACTATGTGCCCAAACGTATGCAGCCACCCTTCCTATTTATCGAGTTTGGGTGTTTTAGCTATGCCTATAGCTAACAGGTCTATAAAATAAAGCATACAGCCATGCAAACTCCTTAGAAAAACATGAGTAGAAGAATGGGTGGTACTGAAGAGGTCAGTGACATGGCAGTGTCATGGGATGCCAGCATAGGCAAAAGTCAGTTTGTGATATTTTTGCCCTGTTAGATCTGCCTAGGTCAATTGTAAGTGCTATTATTGTGAAATGGAAGTGTCTAGGTGCAACAATAGCTCAGCCATGAAGCAGTAGACCAGGCAAACTCTCAGAGCGGGGCTATCAAGTGCTGAAGTGTGTAGCACGCAAAAATTGCCTGCCCTTTATTGCATCATTCGCTACAGAGTTCCACACTGCCTCTGGAAGCAACATCAACACATCACTATGCACCGGGAACTTCATCAGGTGGGCTTCCATGGCCAAGTAGCTGCACACAAGCCTAAGATCACTATGCGCAAAGCCAAGTGTCGGCTGGAGTGATGTAAAGCATGCCGCCACTGGACTCTGGAGCAGTGGAAATGTGTTCTCTGGAGTGATGAATCACGCTTCACTATCTGGCAGCCTGTTGGATGAATCTGTTTTGGGTGGATGCCAGGAGAAAGCTACCTAAGACAATGCATAGTGCCAACTGTAAGGTTTAGTTGAGAAGGGATACTGGCCTTGGGGCTGTTTTTCAGGGTTTGGTCTAGGCCCCTTAGTTCCAGTGAAGGGTTATGTTAATGTTACAGCAAGCAAAGACATTTTAGAAAGCCATATGTGTCCAACTTTGTGCTCAAAAGTGAGGTCCATAAGACATGGTTTGATGAGGTTGGCGTGGAGGAACTCCAGTGACCTCAACAGAGCCCTGACCTCAACCCCTATCAAAACCTTTGAGATGAATTATACTGTCGAGTGCAAGACATGCCATCTTGTCCAACATCAGCGCCTGAACTCTCAACTGCTCTTCTGACTGAATAGGCACAAATTTCTACAGACATACTCCGAAATCTTATGAAAAGCTTCTCCATAAGAATGGAGGCTGTTCTAGCCAGAAGGGGAACTCAATTCCATATTAATGTTCATCATTTTGCTATGGCATGTCCAACAAGCTCATATAGCCATGATGGTCAGGTGTGCATATATTTGGCCATATAGTGTATCTCTAGGGTGTTGGTGGTGTTGATTTGCCAACATATCACTGTTGAAGATGACACATTCAACTCTGTTTAGCACTGCAGCAATACTGAGTGATGTATATGTTTCTGGACAGCCAGTGTAGATCGTTTGAAATCCATACACACTCTCGAATTCTCAAATATTATGGACATTTTCTGCGCACGCCCATCACATGGCCTTCAGTTACAATTGCTTGCTCTCAAAAGCCAACTCCTACAATGTCTACATCTAACATGCACTTATAGATATCCATCATAAGGCCCTGTGTTCATCAGTGCTGAGCTGAACAGTTAGTCTGTTCTTTTACGCCTCCTATTCACAAGCTTCTTACAAGTGCTGGAGAGTCATACAGAATCAATGGTTTATGGATTGAGAATGGTGTGTATGAAATATAAAACAGATCAATATGAATGGCATCATTCTCCTTATTGCTGCATTAGATAGATCTTTAATGGCTTTAGAACATCAAAGAACAAAGCAAGCCATCAAGTGTAAAGTACTCTATAAAGACTATATAAAACAGAATGAAACATGAAAATCTCAGAAAAGATGAAAGCGGTAGGAAAATATAAGGCTTCAGCAGTAAACATAGACAAGTATGACACAGACGATGTGACATATGTCCCTCTTCCCAGTCGTATTGTTTGTGTTCTGTCAGCAGTCAGCCAGAGCTGCTTCTACTAAGATGCTGCAGTCGTGCCTGTTTTAAAGGTCATTTAGTTTTGAATTATCATAAACTACACACAAAAAAACATAGATCTTTTAAAGAAGCTTGGTTCTTTGCAGATGAAATGCATTCAAATAGTGTTTTGAGTTTCCCATTAGGGAAAATTGTCCTGTAATAAAGGACTAAATTTGAAGTAATTAACTTACAATGATAAAGGCAGCTATAGAGTTAAATCTTGTTAGGCTTAATGCCAGTAACCTGTCACTTACCTAAGGACAAGAAGTTCAAATCAAATTCATTATGTTAGTTTTCAAAAAACATTAAGGCAAGTGCTCCAAAAAGGCCGAATAGCTTGAACCTGAAAATGCACTGACTAAAAAACTGAACAAGCATTTAATATGGCAAAGAGGACAAGACTTAGAGAATTAGAAAATTAGCATATTAGAAAAATATGCTAATGTGAGACATGGGAAATCTGCATCGGTGAAGACCAATTGTTGGTCAACTTGTTGGCAAGTTGAAGTTCACTCACAGGGACAGGCTTATGAGCAGGACAGCTGTGAAACAGCACAAAACTACTGCTTCAAAATAGCTATGAAAACAAGTCAGCATCTCTCGGACAGATTTACAACAAAAACTGCTGTTAAAATTTTTTTTTTAAAAAAACAACACTGTACAAAGCTGGAATTTACAGCAGGGCTGGAAACCAAGTGCAACTAAGATATGCATAATCTTTGAAACTTTTCCTTATACCCACATTTGATTTTAGGGCAGTCAAAGAGTGCCTTCAACCCACAATGCTTGATGCCAAATGGTAAACAGGGGGCAATCCATAAGGGTACAGGAAGCCAACCAGTAGAGTTGTTAGGTAGGACAACTGCTCTACCCAGTAGTATAACTGCCAAGGCTTATAACCCATTTCCCAGATGCATTGTAGTGGCAGCCTGATGACAGCCTAGTGAACCCTGGGTACATGGCATTCTATAATCAGAATGTTTCTATGAAATTACAAAATTATAGCTGCAAGTAAATACCAGGCCTGTGTTCTGTTTGAACCCCTTAAACTCCAAGGACCCTCCAGTGGGTCCAGACTCCCATTTCACGGTCTTGTAACTACTTTCATATCAGTTTTAATGCAGCTACAGAATATTTCACAGTAATTACCAAATGATATGCCTAAGATTACCAAGTAAATCAAACTTGTAAAGCTCCAGTCTTAATAGTGTATAACACTGAAGAGAGGAAAACTTATGCAGGGAGACAGTTTAGTGAGGAAAAAAACACAAGATTAATCACTTCACACATGCAGTTGTTCTGGTAAGCATCGTAGCTATACAATTTCATGACATATACTTGACATAGGCTAACACAGCATCAGTAGTTAAAATATAGCATATTCCATTTTTTTATACTTCTTTCTGACCACGATGTTAATAGAAAAAAGGCAGAAAATGCCATATCTGTTCTCTGCTGCAACCCGCATGAATCTCCAAAATGGGCAGAAAAACAGTCCCTGATACTGAGACTGCTTCTGGTCTAGCAGTTTTTCCCAGAATCCTCCTGAAGCATCCATAAACAGCCTTATTGGACATCTCTCACGGCCCTTAGCAATGAATGGGTTAGCTGTTTCAAGATATTTTACAGCTCTGCATGTGTCCAGGTTTGAGTTCCAGCTGTGCCCTGTGCCATCTGGGGATGCACGGCTCCGCTCATAGCTGTTAATTGAGTGTTTCAACAGGGTTCAGCACTTAGGGGTCACTGAGCACTCTGACACACACTATAATGCCACAAGGCCACTAGCTTGAAAAGACAGTATGGGATTCTAGTCTTGAACTGCTGGAGACGCATGCAAAGCAACTGAAAGCACACAGTTAGTGAATCCCATGGTCCAATTACATTTAGGCATTAACATGTAAAAGCAGAAAAGATTACGTCAACGTGCACTTCATAATTGACACACGCAATAGTTCTCGGAAGTGACACTGACACAGAAATGAGTTCTGAGAGATGTTGTAAATGACCGGACTAGAAATTCTTCAAAAAAACAAAGGACACAGTGCATAACCTGCAAATAATACTTTTAGAGAGAATGATGCATCTAAGATGTTTAGTTCACTTGTTGACTTCTCTTTGAAATGTGACCCCATTAATAGCAGCAGTGCTCAGGAGTCAAGAACACTGCCAGAGGATGTGGGCTCCAGAGCAGCAATGCTGCACCACTTTCATAATGACGTGAATCTAGATCTTAAAAGTGGGACTCCAGATGCTTCTCTGTTGTTTGCGAGACTCCTGGCTCCAGCTTCCAAAAGGCTGGAACATATTCACTCAAATTCATAAATATAAGATCATCACACAGCCCACAAATATAGAACAGATTTGTATTATTTAAATGCAACCTGGCAGCAGAGAAACAAACAAACAAACAACAAAAAAAGACAGTGGTGAATAAAATTACAGTGAAAATATGCAAATGATATAAGGATAAGGATTAGGATTAGGATGATGAGTCGAGGGTGTTGGGAATGGGGAGCAGGGATCTTAAGAGGGTGGGTAAGAATGACTGAGAACGAGGACAGAGAACGAAGGGAGGAGATACACTAGAAGATCGTCTGAAGCGAGAAATGAAAGAACGAAAGACAGAAGTCAGAAGAAAAACTCATACATTTGGTGACAAAGAATAAAAGCAGGACAAACAGTAATGGTGGAACGAATGAGTTGATAGACAGTTGAGAAGATGAGAAGAGAAAAGCGAGAAGAGAAAGGAGAGAGGCAGAAAGGGACAACGAAGCTAAATAAACAAGGAGAGAAAGCCTGTGAAAAGCAAATGAAGGGAGAAATTATTGTTAGAGGTGTCGGGTTCTTTGAAGCACCAGTAGGGAGGAGAAGAGAAGTGGGGGGTAGGAACAGACCAATTGGATCTACATTGTGCTTGTCCACGTTGCTTCTTAACGAGGCCTAAACGAATCGCCTTCAATTGCACCCAATTAGCCACAATTAATCACAAGCTGTCAAATAGCTGGGTATTTTATGAAACACCATACATAAAATATAAAGCCCTGTCAGAGATTCAAAGGAAGCTCTGGTCTTGTGCTATTTTTTCCTACTCTCTTTTTTCCACACATCTCTTTCAAAATCATTTGTTTCATTTGATTGTTTGTGCCTGTTAAGTAAACAAATAGCAATTTGTGTGGCACTGTGTTAATAGAATCTGCTATCTTGTATAAGCACTGCGTCTCGTTAAAGCATGAAGTTTCATCAAAGCAACGCCTACAACTCATCCGAGCAACAGATCGAATGGGACGATAAGTGTTCAAAGTGCTAAGAAAAATAGCATGAGAAAGAAATGAGCACAAGATGAGCAAAACGTTGGAGGATGTGAAAAAAGCAATGTTGGGTGAATCTGATTATACTTTTTAATGGATGTATTCTGAGTTTGGCACTTGCTATGATTATCAGATGTGAAAGTAAGACGATATCCATTAATTAGAGGTTTGCCTGTCAAAATATCAACGGGTTTCTATCAGAGTTGCATTGCAGGTTTAGCAACCAGACACACTGTAGCTTTAAAAAAACAAAGTGGATCTTTAAAGATCTCAGAATGACCCTCATACTCATTACCTAGTTCAGAATGTACTCTTGAGATCCCAGGAAGCTATGGAGCTGCAGGAATCAACCACAGACAGGGGAACTCCCAAATGAATGCTTCGATTTCTTTAGATCTGAGCTCGGCATCAGACCATGAAAATCGAAAAAGACAATTTCTGAGATCTCATACGAGGCATTCATATGATGTGTGAAGAGAAGCCCTCTCTTGGGGGGATAAACATTTGGATTAGGTGAGGAAAAAAGAACACACCAATATTACAAGCATTAATCTTAGACCAATAAAGGGCTAAAGTACTTCCTACACCAGTAGATAACATGATGAAGCTATAATAGTACCTTGCTGTTTGTATACTTCCCATTCCAATTACATGAAGGATGAGTAAGCCCTCCACTGTAACTTATATATTATTGATTATCACATAAAGTTGTGTGTTGTTCAGGCCCATAAGAGCCCTGGGAGTTGTTCAAAGAGATACTTAAGAAGCCTGAGCCAGTGTGCTTTGATCTATAGGAGTGATCCTAACTATGCTTTACATTATGACATACAGTTAATACTCGCAGAGAGTTATCTTCATATGCAATCTGCAACTATCTCAATAAATTATTTTTTTTCATCTCCCTGCTCTATAAATTAAAAGGAAACCATACAAAGTAGTGGATTGGCGTGACCAAGCTAGACTGAATGGGTACCATATGGGTACCAATCTGTCACACTTTTAGTCATCTATCTTATTTTAGATTCATATACTTAAATGGGTGGAAATTGTGGTGCACACATATCAGAACTGAATAGCATCTGAATGTTTCGCAAACCTTCTATGGCAGATAATAGAATAGAGCTAAATTCTAATGCATTTGCCCTCTTTCATTTCTTTAGAGTGTGAACAGGTGTGAAGGATTCTTGAACTAGGTAAACGCAACTGAATCAGTTTCTCTGTGTACCTGTCTCCTTGTTCCACTTCTCTAATGACCTTTTAAGTGGTACATTTTTTTTTAAATTCTTCACTATTTTTCCTTTTCACTTTGTTATTGGAGACACCAGCTTTTTCTAAGCTTTATGGAGTTGTCACAGTAAATATAATTTGACTTATCTACATTACCTCCTTCAGAATCAAACTGTGTATAAAACAATTAGTTATTAGTTACCCCCACAGTGAATATGTCTCATATAACTCATAATTATACATCGTTTGATTCAGCTTGATTAATTTTTCTTTCTTCTCCTTTAAAGCACAGAGGGGAAAAATGATCATGTGGTTTGGAAAAAACAATTTCTGTGTTGCCAATTTAATCACAAATGCCATCCAATAAAAGTGGCTGCAAAAAAAGTGTCACGTTAGTCTTACTAGACAACTACTTGAAGTCTCACATAAATACTGTCATTATCCATTACTGTCAGTGCCATAAAGAGAAAGGACACTGGATTGAGATATATAATCTCTGTATGCGTTTGGCCTTTTCTTCTGTGTGAGGCTCGGCTGAGTTGGTCTCAAGCAGCCATCTTAAGCAGCACAAAGCACTCGTCCTCATTTTCTGACTTGGAGACTGTGGCTTGAGGGATTGTGCTTATGCCATCCCAGGTGCTGGCTGCCAAATTCTTGCTTCCTTCAGGGAAATGCAGGCAACCGCCAGACCTGCTTTGAGTGCCATCACTGGGGACTTATTGCTGGACACAGATGCATAGATGGTGCACGTAAAATCTAACAGGGTATCTGATGAACTAATGAGAATGCATCCTTCAGACGATGCTATGAACGCAGAACAACACTGGAAAGGGGATTTATTTCAGGAGATGAAGAGGTACCAGTTTTCAATTATGCAGGAACATTGTCTCAGATTTGCAAAACATGAAGACATATAAACATTCTGAGAAGAGCAGTTTTATATTTGAAATAGAACTGAAAATGACACTTAAAAGCCAAATGGGTTCTTTGCTCAACTTCACAAAGATTTTAAGCTCTCTGCTCTTTTGTTAGCTACTAACATTTCTCTCCACCAATCCCAATTACAGTGGCTCTTCCAAAAATGCTTTGAATTGTGATTTGAAAAAAAAAATACTATTCAGTTAACCACCACCTGTTGTTGTGACATGTTTAATTTTTATATGAATGTGCACCTGCTAACACTCCTATTTGGTCTACCTCTGAGTTAATATCCAACTAATTGAGTTTTGCTTTTTGCAATAACACCCCATACCCCTGAATGTTGGGATACCAAGCACATGGACTTCAGTCAGACTACACATCCCTGCTCTTAGTAAGTCTTTACGGCCAGGTGACACACACTAGGTGTGATAGTACATGCTTCAACTTCTTAACAGTTCTAGGCAATAATGACACTATTTTCAGCAGCTGCAGTTGGTGATGGGGGTCTATTGTGTAAAGCAATATATCTCATATTGATCTCAATTGTTCATTCCAAACTGAAGAGACCAAAACAATTCTACCACACTCATTCTTCCTCCTCTTTGCATGTTAGGGAGAATGGACAGAGGATGAGATGAAAGCAGGCAAAAGAACAGAGGAGCAGCAAGGAGGAAGCGAGAAAGAGTCGAGGACAGGCAGGGCGAGGAGGCTTCATGAGGGAGGTGCAGGTCTTTAACAAATGATGCTTCAGTAGTGGACTACTTTTTTTTTTTCAAGCAAGAGGTGAGCCAGTGTTGTCCAGGCTTGGAGAGAGCAGACAGAGAGGGCGCATTGATATGCTAATGCCCCTCCTCATTAGCTGCAATTAATTAGCACTGGGCGGCTGGGCGCTGGCGTGCTAGCTCGCAGGCCGGCTTGGCTGTTGATCAGGAAACAAGAGGCTTGCCACAGTGATACGCTACAGATCGACTCGTTGGTGGGAAGGGGATGGAGTGGAAAAGAGAAAGACACCCAGACACCAGACGGCCATTCAAGAGGAGTCGCACCATGATGTGGATCACAAACAAACAAGGAGAGGATGCATCTGTTACATTATGTAAAGGATCGGACTTTTTTTTATTTATTTCTTTATTTTATGTGACACAGATACTGTTTGCTGTCATTCATCCTAGATATGCTTTCAATGTTCCTCTCTGAAAAATGACCTCAAGGGCGCGTCCTCTCCAAGACCTGCAATAGAACTCTTTTGCGGTAAATGTGAGCACGCGAATGAGGCCAGCTGCATACTGTTCTGAATTTGTCTGTCTTAGATATAAAAAAAATTCCTAACCTAGGTATAGCATTTACAGGCTATATCTGCATGGCCAAGTCTCCCCTTGCTGTACTGAATGGACACTCATTACAAAGCATCAAACTAATCAATAAATAAGTGTTATGAGATACAAAAGCAAACCACCCATTTGACTGAGGATTACATTTATTGGCTGGTCTCCTTTAAGAGGGAAAAGATTTTTTTTTTTTTTTTTTTTTTTTATAAAAAGAGGAAGACAGCTGAAGAGAAGTATTTGACTCTGTCCTGAGGTATCGATGCATCACAGCTCAGAGACTGGACAGATATGACACTGACCTACTTACATCACACATACATGCACACCCACACATGCACACCCACACATGCACACCCACACACATGCACACCCACACACATGCACACAAGTTCTGAAGCTCATCCAAGATTGAGAGGACAAGAAGCATGACTGCTGTCTTTCTGTAACCTGCAAAAAATGCTTCCATAAAATCCCTGGGAGAGTAAAGGGAACGGTTCCCCATTCTCTGCCCGTTAATCTCAGATCGGAAATGGTGGGAGAATGGTGAGAAGAGAGCAGCTGTGAGAGAGCAGAAATGCAGGTATGTCACAACATTGCAACTGATCTGGGATCAGGAAGGGGTGGGCAATGATGAAAGAGCCCATCAGTGCAGCAAACCCCACCATGACCAGAAGCAATCCTGCATGCTCCCTTTAGCATGTGGCTAAAACTGAGCAGCCCCGCACGTAAAACTATACGCATCTCGGTTTCTCCTCTCTCTCTCTCTCTCTCTCTCTCTCTCTCTCTCTCTCTCTCTCTCTCTCTCCGGATCTTCTGTCTGTTTCTCCCTCACTCCCTCAAACCCTACCTGCTTTCATTCCTAACCCTCTCCCCAAATGCATCTGTGGCTGTCCCTCCTTACCCCAAGTCTCCACCCAAATCCTTCCCTTATTTCACGGTGTTGTTTTTCATTAACTATAGTCTTCAAGAGCCAGATATGTGTTAGACGTTTTCTTCCATCTTTTTTATGTCGTCCAAAGTCAGGACTCTCTTTCATAACCATTCCTTCTTTGTGCCTTCTTTTGATGTACACATTTATGCATAATGTTCTGTGCATTCATCCGAATGTGTCACATCCATCCCTGTCTGAGCAATAATTTGGCCCCATGCCACTATAAGGCATGCACATGCATGAACCACATGTTCATGTGCATCTGACAGCAGTTAAATGTTTAGGCTACAGAAACACCAGAGCAAGTCAATGAAATACCTAGCCTTCAAGAGGTTTGGTTTTCAAACATTTTTTTTTTTATTCTATATACTGCTATATCCACTAAATAGCACAGGAAATCTTCCAGCAATTTCGGAGCATGCATTTGCAGTCTCATTAGCTCCTGCAGAAGGGCTCTCAGAATGCAGCTTCTTTGCTGTACAGACAGATCTGATCTATTTATGTGAACCTTCCTGCATTTTCCAAGCCATGAACATGAAGACAAACCCCAAAATAAAGACTCCTTTGGCGCAGGAACCATCTTTTATTGACCTGTCCCCCCCCAATAAATCACACTGTATCTTAAGTTGCTCACACTCACAGTACTACAGCAAGTGGCAACAGGAAGATAACAGTATATGCTGCTTGAACCTTTTGCCAAATGAAGAACCAAGATGGAGCACGGGCCTCTACATTCTAAGCATCCTTCACTGTTCAGGAAAGTTTTATTTTGGAGGCAAGAAAAATAACCTTAATTTAACCATGATTCCATGATGGAACCTATAAAAAGATAAATGTGTGTGTAGTTAACATTGACCTTTACTTCAAAATGGTCTTAAGTATAAACTGTCAATATCATAGAATGGTTAAACTATTCCAGAAACTCAACAGCCCTACAGCTGCAACTGAAGAAATTTAATTTGTAGGTCATTTAATAAGTGCAAAGTGGGCTTGAAGAAAAAAAATATGTAGGCCACAGTGGACTATTATTAAGTACCAGTTAACTAAAACAATCAATAATTTCTTAAAGAGTAAAAGCAGGCGAAGAAGCACAGGCGGCAAATCTGAGGAGACAGGCAGGTTAAAGAAAACAAATAATGTTGTCTTGGTTCCCTTCCCTTTAACGGCTTGCAGTTGTGTAGGTGGAAGAGGCGTTAAACATCTCCCCAGGGCCTGGCGTGAGCCTATATTTCTCCTAAGTGCCAGGGTAGGGTAGTTAGTATGCTGTGCTACGTATTATTCCCGTGGCCACGGATTTTGCTGAACAGATCCGTTCGTGGAGTCGAATGCGAGTTTACAGAAGCATTCGCGTACCGTCGTGCTAATGTTTGCCCAGGTAAATATTACAATGACAACCAGGCCTGGATTAGGTTGTATACAGGCTACGTCGGGTTTTTCATCGTCTTAATATGTGCCGCAACACTCTGAGTGGCTCGCCAATGGTCCGTTCAAGTGGATATTTCTCAAAAGCTACTGCGAAGAATATGATTCATCCACACAGACTTTAGCATTATGCCAGAACTGCCCGCAAATAATCCCGATTTGTTCATGTATTCATGTCAAAACATTTTTCATGCCTTATAAGTAGACACCTTACCCAGTTTACCAGAATCTTATTTACAGCTCATAGGGTGTAACAAACATGCTTGCAACTGCAGGGTTCTTTTTACAGTTGGTTTATCCATGAGTCCACTGTTCTGGAGAATGTATGCATAAGAAAAAGCGTAAACCAGAACTCTGGAATGAGGTTAGATGACATCCAATTGCTTTGAAAATCATAATTTAGCCTAATTCTACGATCTACACGGATTGGACCTATATAGCCCATCAGCGCACGCTTGCCCCAAATTCACACTTCATTGACCAAATTTTAGGCATCTGTCGGTCAGATTTTTAAAAACTTCCTTTATATATTCTGCAGACTGTAGAGACATTTCTCTTAAGGTTTGTCTTTAGAATGCTGGGCTGACTAGGTATGGCCCATAGTGTGAAAGGATAGTCATTTTCCCCAGAAGCACCCAGTGTTTCACATGTTTCAGACAGCCAGGTAATGCGATGACGCAAACCAAGTACTTGGTTAGAAATGCGAAACCCTCCGGCAAAATAACTGCCTGTAAACAAAAACAAACTGGGATAAGGTTTAAGGAGCTGGTCTTATGGTAAGACAGGATTTGGTTCTGTTGTCTTTAATTAGGTTGTACCAAAAATGGAATAAATACACTAAACTAAAGAGCTTTTACAGTGGCAAGACAAACACTGTTGAACTCAGCTCCATTGCTTTAACAAAACAAACATATTGGAGCCAAATGATATAGATGTCAGTTTAGACCTCATCAGATTTTTTGCACACACACAATCCTGCAGTCGACTCTACTCGGTGCCTTTCAGCAATGGTAAAAAAAAAAAAAAAAAAAACAACAACTGAGCAATAGCTCAATTCAGAGCTATTCACTGGGCTATTGTACACACAGCTGAACATGTCCTTTAAACATTTAATTAGTTTTACAGAATATAATTCAAAGTCAAAGGAGCATATCAAACACCTCTCTGCCTATCACCCTGAGAGTCTTATGTGTGGTTTGTGTTCACACTAAATTTCATTGTGAATCGTCTTCCATTTAACTGTTGCCTACTTCATTTTAATTAAAGTTGCCATTGTGAGGTTTATAAAGTCACAAGAGAGATGATGGGGTAAGAGGATCCGGCCTCGTTCACTTAGTGTGTTATATGAAGACAGAGACTCTACTATCATTTAAGATACACTCAAGTGCTTCAAAGTCCATCGTTCTGTTGGGGCTAACTTAGGTTATATACTCCAAAAAAGGCAACCCATACTGAATAGTTATTCATTTCACCTCTCTTCTCACAACCCTATACTTTTTTAAGGCTACACTTTCAATAGTTGGCTATATCCCCAAAATGCACAACATTGGCAGTAGGATCGATTTGAACCAGCTACAAATATCAGGGGTTCACTGGAAGGTCTCTGTTGCCCCCTGCTGCCTGAGAGTGAAAATTCACTTTTTCAGTCAAAACCTTTGATTGACTGGTGAAACTATGATGCTTTTCTCTGCCATGTTGTGTTGTGACATCTGCGCTTCCACTTCCCATGCAAACTTTAAAATGGCAAAAAGGAAAAACATATTGCCCCCCCCACACACACACACACACACAGTTTAAGTACAACTTTTATTAATACTGGAATCATCACAGTGCGTTTTTGTTACATTAGCAGTGACTAAATTTAACAAAATGAACAGGATAAATATTAAAAAAAGAAAACTTGTCATCAGCAACAGAGGCAAATTAGCCTTAGGAAAAAGAACACAATAAATTAAAGGAGAGAAAGAGGAAAAGACAGACTACAGCACCTGTAGCATTACTTTAACTCCACCGGAGGAAGGGGGGGGGGGGGGGGTTGTACAAAAACCAAATGGAAACATCAGTTTCTCTTCACAAGAATGAAATAAGAGCAATGGACAAGAAGAGTGTGTAATGGCAGGCCAGGGAGATGTAGTGTTCTCAGGCTTGTGGGCACGGGCCCGAGAGACGTCTGCGCTTGCGAGCACACTGAAGAACGAAAGAGAGATTTAGCACAGAAATGGAAAGCACAGAATGACACAGTTAAGACATTCAGCTGAGTTACCATGGTGCCTGGTTGCTGTGCATCACTCTGTGTGTGTGTGTGTGTGTGTGTGTGTGTGTGTGTGTGTGTGTGTGTGTGTGTGTGTGTGTGTGTGTGTGTGTGTGTGTGTTTGGGGGGGGGGGGGTACGGTGTAAGCAGAGGCTCCAATAGTGATGTCTATGAACATCACAGCGTGAGTGGTTGAGACTGAGGAGGGCAGGACATGTGTTCACAGCAGAGTGAACTCCCAGATCTCTGCCCAGAATCACAAGGCCAGGTATTGCGTTGAAGTGTTTTAGACACAGAAATATGAACAAGGCAAGATCAATGACATGAAGGGGCAAGATGACCTGTTTGGAGCACAACATATGCTTACGTAAGCCTAATACAAAGCACTTTACACACATGTGCTATTCGGCTGTAAATAAAATCCCCTTTCAGCACAGAAGCTACTGTTCCCTCTTTGTGGTAGCTGAAATGAGAACACAGACAACAATAGCTAATACTGTGCCAGCCTCATTATTTAGGTTTTTGAACTAAATATGTGGCAAATTAGAAAAATTAAGTATCAAATTTCGTAAATTGGCCATTTCAATTAGCAATGAACAAAGCTATATTTCTCATTAGAAAGTCCTGCTGAATGATAATGGTGTTTTTCAGCTTGGAACAACTTGTTTCTTTTGCTATGTTAAAAAATCATTGTAACATGATGAAAATCATTCAAAAACCAAAATGGATATAGTAATGAAAACAGAAGCAGCTAGGAGGGATGGCATTTAGGTTATTATGAACAATTACTCTCGAAGTTGGCGAAACAGCCTTGGTAAGATTCTATTAGTCATTTCGGTAAGGAGGAACACAAAACTCAAAAAGCACTGTGAAAACTCAGGCCAAAGAACTGGCTTCCTGGAAATACAGGAGAGCCAATATCATCCAGGAGCTGGAAAGATGAAGGCAATCATGGAGTAGCATATACAATATCTACGCGAACAAAACAGGATGGCAGCGGTGTAAGCTGATACGCAGACATGTTCCCCATAATACTGTATAGGCTAATTCTGTTAGCCAAACTCCTGTTTAGTTCTGCTTTACGTAATGTTCAGGCAGTGACATGGTAAAGTTCATAGCCAAGGCATTGAAAATCACTGTACTTCATATGGAGTTAACAGTGAAAAGGGCAGGCATGCCTGATGTCAACTATAGCAGAACTATAGACGCTTCGTAAATGGTGCGCTATCCTCTCTTCCTTGTAAAGAAGGCTCTAGGGTAGCCACTAACTAGCGAGGAAGTGAGCTCCCTCCCCTCATTAGCTTGTATTAAAGCTTCGCTAACATCAGGCAGCATGCTAGCAGTGTCTCGAGGAGAGCGCATATGCAAGAGGAGGCAAGAATGAGTTAATCACCACAAAAACATTAATATTAACGAGTTATTTCATTAGTTACATCAGCCTCTCATGCGATAACAGTACAGCTCTCCTGCTCTCTTCAAGATACAATCAAGATGCCGCTTTCTAGAGACCAGTGCATGATCATGGTCAAACTTCCGGTACGAGATATTACATTTGAATGTTGGCTTGTAATTAGGCAATGTGGATAATGCAGAAAGAAAGGGGTTTAACAAGCACAGTCAGCCATAGTTATGACTGAAGTGGTAAAGAGTACAACGAATAGAGAAAGTGTGTAGGAGAGAGACATAATGGTCTCACATTTTCACTTGAGTACCAAGAGTGGTGGTACTGTGTGTGTGTGTGTGTGTGCTCAGTGGCAATAGCCAAGTTTTCTCCCATTTTATACTAGTGCATATCTAGTTTTACTTTATTAAAGGAATATGAAAATAAATGTGTTATGTAACTGAATAAAGTTGGCCTAATGTGAAGTCAAGCAAAACCAAAAATATTTGATATGGGTAAGTTTGTTTAGGTGAACTGAAAGATGCAATAAAGATGATTAAGTCACCCATCCATGTCATCTTAAAGATATTATATAGCATACTTCTGTGCTGTTGTCATCCATTTGCAACATCTTTAATTAATAATGACAATTTTCCAGGTGTTACACAATTCTCTATTGCCTCATATACTAGATTTATTTTTTACAAGATCTTTAGGCCAGTCGAATAGTGGTGAAATACTGGTGCATACATATGAATTTTTATGTCTCTGGGTTTGTTTACCTGTTTTTTAATGCATGAGCCATCATAGCATTTGTTTTTTATTCACCTTCAGGGAAGCATTTTCACTGCCCAACCTTTTTTTTTTTTCTTTTGTGGAAATATAGCTACTGATTCTTCTTTTCAGAGGGTCCCTACACTGTCATCTCATCTTAAAACAGTGAGAAAAGAAACCCATTAAATTAGTACCATATGGGTACCATACGGGTGTATCCACCCTACAGCTCTGGAGAACCACGCACTGCCCAGTTCTGTGCTTTCCCTGATTCAGCACTCCACACGAGCAACAGCGGAGTTGGCTGTGTGGAGAAGCTGCTTAACTCCAGTGCTGTAGTACATGTGGAATTGAATATGTCTGATACCGGGAAGCGACAGTGAGTCACGTTCTCTCGTTCTTATCCTTCTTTCGCTCTGTCTCCCTCTCCAGACCCACTCAGCCACTGACCTTTGTTCTAACTCAGGCTTTAGTTCTGTCTTTAGATTTGTCCTGTATAACAAACCGCGTGGCCCCCAGCGCTTCTGCCCCAGGGTCTTTTTCCTATTGTCCCTTTCTATCTGTTTTTTTTTGTAGTTTTCCTCCTTGACCTTTCTCTATCCCTCACTACGTGTTCGCTATAAGCATCAGTATTAAATATCAGAGCACGTAATGCACCAAAAAGCAACAGAGACCATGTCTGCACATGGCCCAATAAAAAAACAGCGTAGGAGTACTGTACTTCTAATGACCAGTCAGGACCTTTGTCTACTCTGTAAAATCACCTGAAAACGCTGCCATAGTGCTGTCATAACCTGATCCCTTGTTTTTTTTTGTTGCCTTTCTCTGGAACTGCACAATGACATTTGAGTCAAACATATTTTGTTATTTTAACAATGAAAGTAGTTCATTAACTGTCCACCTTCTTTTACAACATATGCATGTGTGTGTGATTGTATATACAAAGATATGACCTGTGCTTTCTGGAAGAGACTCCGGATGATCGTTGCCGGAACTTGTAAGCAGGATCACTGTGGTATCCAGTACTAGGCTGTGTGGACACCCCTCTCTCCACCCAGCTCCTAGCAATGGAACATTCCGGCACCATCTTGCATTTCTGTGAAGCATGTACATGTTTCTTTTTAATTAGCTACAGGCATTCCTAAAACAGAGTGCTCTATTTATGCAAAATAAATAATCCAAAAACAACAACAACAACAAAAAAAGAAAAAAATTAATAAGTATTAAGTGTCCATTTAGTCGCACAAGTAATGGTCATTTTGAGCGACAGACCTAGGCAAGATGGGGCTATAGTGAATCAAGGGAGAACAGTAAGTCACTCACAGACAGATACTATACGGGACTACAACAGTGTTTCGGCCATCTACATCCCACTCCATATCCAGAGTCACCAAATGAGCATCCTTTTCTGACACTTTAAAATGGGTACTACCGGGAAATCACTCAGAGGGGTACTTTATTAAATGATGGGTATAGTCTGTTTTATAAGTTGATCTAAATTCTGTATCAGGCAGTGGAATGCTTGCTAAATAAACGACCGGATGGCTTTCCTTTTGCCTGAGATCATTCTCTCCGCCTCCCTACGTCCTCATCCTCATCTTCAACCCTCTCCGCCGTTCCACACTGGGCGCTCCTTGAACTCGTCCTTGCACTTGACGACCAGGTCTGTGCCTTTATCGTTATCTTAGTGACGCATCTCCAGCAGTGGCCGTCCAAAGATGGGATGAACCCATTCAGATTTGTGAAAAAGATATAGTTATGTAAATACTCAATTCTTAATGAAAATAAAAATAAAAATACCAACAGCTTACAAGTCCAACTAATTCCTTCATTGACATGTCTACTTCACTTTCTTTTTCTCTCTATTCACTGTCATGCCACTCCTGATCTCACTCTACATCCCTTAAAGGTGGCACTTCCTCTCTCAGCACACAGTGCAGCCACAGTGACACCTAGTGGTCAAGACTACATCTTCAAAGTGCTCTTTGCTTTACTCTTCTCATATTATGGCCAGTACCCAACTAGACAAATCTCAGACTTGTCCGCTGATAAGCTCAGCACCTACACTGAAGATAGCCACAGCTTTTCACACATTAAAAGCTACTCTTGTAACTTTCTTCAATCAATGAAACGAAATAAAAGTGTTATTGCTCCACATTATATTGGCATCTTTTTTTTTTTTTTTTTTTTTTTTTACCTCAGCTCTACAAAATGCATACACCTCACACACACACACACACACACACACACACACACACACACACATACACACACACACATACTGTTTCAGGTTTTGGGATCAAGATCAATTGCTTAGAAATAAACAAGAACAAACTAGTCAAAGAAGTCTAGAAACAGAAGTCTACAAACAAGCCCCACCCCCTTACGAAACCACAAGCTGACCTGCAGCAGAGCCCCGCTCACCCTCAGCCAGACTGACAGCCACACTGACCAATCACAAGCAGACAAACACACAGTAAGAGATCTATCGCAATCGTCTCATTTGGCAGTGTGACGTCAGGGAGCTGGAGGGTGGGGGTGGGGCTTATAGTTGGGGAGAGGCTCTTTTGCGAGACCATTCACCCCAACCATGCTCCTCACCCTCCCTACATGAGCTTTTCCACCATTGAATTCTAGGGTCCAAAGACAGGTAAGGGTGCGTGTTGTATGGGGCGACCAGGTCCCGTACAACACAGGGCCTTACAGGGGGTTCCTAAGGTCCTGCTTCATCGTTCCTTCCGTCGCTCAACGTCTCACTACAGTCTGTCTCACCGTGATGGGTGGTGTTAATAAGACAAACATGCGTTCAGACACGCTAAGAGTTATAGTGGCCTGAGCCAGTTGTTATTTAACATTTCTTTTTTTCTCATTATCGTTATTTATCATTTCATCGTGTATTTACTCTAACAACTTCTTTAAACATTTAATTATTTTTTTTAAATCTTCTTTTCATAGGTCATTCTCTACAGAGTCCACATGTAGTGCTTTGTTTTTTTTTTTCTTCATCGCATCTCTGTTTCCCGCTCTCGGATTCCCCGCTCAAGGAGACATCACAAAATGCGGGGTGCCGAGCGGTCATTGGAGACGGTCTTGCGCAGCCGCACGCCACGACGGATGGACACCAGCATGTCCTCGCCTTCCTGAGGGGCCTGTGGGTCAGCCTGGGCCTGGGGCCCCGGGGGTGCCTGCTCGGGGAAAGTGGGGAAGGGGAACTGGCCCTCGCCCAGTGCGTGAGCACTGGCCACCAGCTCACCGATCTTCTCCACCAGGCTGTGGCGGTTGGCGGCGAGCAGCTGGTCCTCTTCTCCTGGCTGCCCATACACGCTCATCTCCAGGGCGGCCATGCCACCCGCGCCCCAGGCCGTGTTGGGCAGGCTCAGGCGTTTGGGCGACGCCTTCACATACTCCAGGGCCCCTGGTGAGGCGTCATCCGCCACATAGAACACACACTCCTCGCTGCCGACACGGGTCGGCGGCCCGGGGTATCCTCCGGGCGAGTCGGGCACAGTGGGCGTCTTGACGGGCACTATGGGTGGGCGTATAGGGATGGGGCCTGCATTGGACAGGGTGCGTCTTACGCCGGGCTTGGTGGAGGGGGTTCGGCGGATGGTGGCTGTGCCCGGAGTGCCTGCTCCCCCAGCACTGCCGCTCCCGGCCGAAGCGCCGCCCTGACCAGACATCCCAGTGGGAATGCCAGCCGTGCTGGCAGGCCGCTTGGTCTGAATCATGCGCCGATAATTCTGGGCAATGTTACTGTGGCGCGGTATAGTGGAGGACTTATCAAAATCGGCCTGCCCGTCAGCTTCAGTGTCTCCGTTTACAGAGTAGCAATCGTAGTCAGAGCCTGAGAGTCAGAGACATGCACAATGGAAAAAACAACCATATTTCAGTTTCAATATACATAATCAAATATAGCCAGATTCAAAAATTTTAAAAATCGTACATGAGCTGAATGACTGCTGAGGATCAGCATCTGTCAATACTCTGAGAGGAGTGTATATGAGAGAAGCGTTTGGTCCAGTGGGTGTTACCCTGGGAGGGAATGGTGTCCTCGGAGCATGATGGCGTGGTGGTCTGTGTGCTGTACCCGCTGGAGTACTGAAGCGAGTCACGGCTGCTCTTCTGCTGCTCCACGCTCAGGCCGCGAGTCAGCACCATGGCCAGTTCGCTGGCCGCTGGAGACACCTCCTCACCGTGCTGCAACACACGACAGCTGCTCTCAGGCACGGGGCCCAGTACCCGCCCAGTGGAGCAGTGCAGCCCAGTGCCACTGCTTCCCACTTGCAGCTCAGCAAACATGCTGAACCCAGGCATCTGCTGCCTGGCAATGCTCATTAGCATCACAGCACCTGCAAGCATCTTCATCAGAGCTTTTTCCGCACTGATGAAGATATCGTGGTAATCATGGCGTATCTGATCTCCTGTCTCGCTCAGCGAGTATTACCTTAGCTGCTATAGTAGTAGGGGTCATCCTCAGCCTCTGGGGGTCATCGGGATGCATCCCAGCGTAGCCCTGCGATTGGGGCAATGCCTCTGACTCCCTCAGCCTATCCAGGGGCTCCTTCCTCCTCTGGAGCGTGTTGACCAATGGTTGCTCATGCGGACCTGCCTTTGACCAATCCTGAAGAAGTGGGAGCGATTATTGCTGGTTTTCACAGTAAACACCATATGCTGCCTCTTGCACAAGAGAGAAGACCACTATCCAGAGGATTAGGTGTCCTTTCAACCAAGTGTTGTGGATGTGCATGTGCATTTTACACGTGCCAATGCAGTGTTTTGTGTTTATGATTCTGAGCTGAGTGCAGTTAGGGAGTAAAAAGTACCATCCTGATCAGTTTGGCAAATCTCTGAGCCAGAGATCTGAAACCAGGACCCACCAGAAGGTTTGTGTTAAGGAGCAAAATGAGGTAATGAATGAGGTTAAGCAGGAAATGAAATTAAAGCAAGACTACTGTAAAATGTGCATTACTCAGCAAATTAACACACAGACATACGCAAAATAAAATAAATCAAAATATCTGCAAAGAAAATGTGCCCATGGGAACAAACCTTCCAGCAAGGAACCTTTGATGTGGGTGAGGAAGTGTTGGATCCGGGGGAGCGGTTATAGGGTGGGGACGCAGGAAGAATGACAGAGAAAGGCCTGATGGTGCCAGCGTGAGAGAGAGCGGGGCGGAAGGTAGCGAAGGACGAGGCAAACTGCGGAATTGGAGAGACAAGATGGAGACGGTCAGGGCAGCCAGAGAATCACACCCCCTGCCTCAAGGAGGCTGAGTGAGGGAAAGGCTACCAAGGTCAAAGGTGAGAGAGCAGATGAGGGGAGAGAAGCAGGCCTGTGCTGACATGCATTCATGCTATTCAGTGTCATGACCAAGCCACCATGGTCAAAACAGCCCAGCATTCAGCCATCATATCATTATATATCCAGCCAGCTGGTGAAATGGATATATAAGACTTTACACTTATACTTACTGGACAGTGATGCTTTAATTGAACAGTTTGTCCAAAATCACATTTTCACTTTGTTTTACTTATACGTAATACAAATGGTCATGCAATACTTTCTGCTTTCTTATTGTTTTTACATGCTACTGTTGCTCACAAATACTGGAAGTGTATTGCTGTTTCCTTCTCTATAATTTGTCACTCCACCACAAGCAGGTGAGTCTCAGTTTGAATTGTACAGAATTTCAGCAGGAATGGGTATGATACTATAATTTCCACTTAAACTTACAAATATGAACTATGCATGCCTTATTATGAAATCGTTAATGTAAAAATTACATTGCCCAGCTGAATTATGTCATATGAGGCAAGTGAAGTTTTGGATGCTGATAACTAGTGTAATGTTCCTGGTGACTATACAGTTCCGTTACTAGTTAGCTATCCTTGCATGTAAAGTAACAAAGTAGAAATAAGTAACATTTGGGTAATGGACTTGTATTAGAGGATCAGGTATGGGCCAGTGTCAATGTAAATTTGGACAATTTTTTTTTTTTCCCATTTAATTTTTATTTAAACATTCAGCTGTCATATCAATATATCACGGATGGACAAAACTATAACAGTTCAAATGTATTGTACGACTCAGGCATGCTCCCAGGATTAAAAATGGCAATACGAACAATTGCAGAAAAACCTTTTCCACATGCCCATTCCTGTGGGAGTGAGTGGAAGTGTGCACTTACTGCCGTGGGAGAGCTGCATTCACTCACTGACTGGCATGTTTCAGAAGCCTCAGAGGACGCTGAACTCGATGACTTCTGCAGGACCAAGGAAGAAAATACAAAAGGCACGTTACTGGACAACCGCATCCTACCACCTTTGGCACAGCTAAGCCTTTTTCATCTCTGTGTGCTAGGACCAGTTTGCTTTGTTCATCGAGAAGGGAGCATGTTCGATCCCTGGTGCTGAAACTCTGAATGGCAGCCAGGCAGGCCGAGGCAGCGCTTACCTGGCTGGTAATGTCCGAGGGCATGGGTGAGGGCGGCTTGGAGTAAACGTTGGCGTCCTGTGAGACGAAGCCGGAATCGTGAGAGGAGACGCTGCTGAGACGGTGAGCGCCCCCTGGTGGCGGCTGGGCCAGGCTGCGGTAGCGACAGGATGAACTGGGTGAGTGAGTCTGAGAGCCTCCCGAGGAGCGGGAGGCACTACTGTGGGTGCTGTTCACGCTGCTGCAGGGCGAACAGGAGGGTGGAGGAGGGGGTGGAGGGTGTGGAAGGGCAGAGAGACACGGGGGTTGAGGGTGTGGAGGTGAGCCCACAGAACAGGGGTAGTTGAGAGGGTATATGGTACGTGTGCACCCAAAAATGGCCCAGATAAAGACAATGTGGGGTGATGTGATTCACAAAACCAAACAAAGGGTTTTATACATAAAGAAAAGTTGTGGACGAGGAAAAGGGGATTGCACATGGTTGATGAAACAGAGAGAACATGCAGGACGGGAGAGAAAAACATGGTGAACAGTGATTTGAATTGAAGATCACATGATGAGTGGGATGGAGAGAGGAAATGGGCAGAATGGAGGGACACAGATCATGAAGGTGTGATATGGGGGAGCAGTGTGGGATCGAGGGTGGGTAACAACACGGGTGGGGGAGGGGGGAGGCACATGAAACACACAGGTTGGAGAGAGTGTGAGAACACGTGACTCCCAGGCATGGGCAGACAGTGTACTGAACTGGGCATCTGGTGTGGAGAGTGTGTGTCCACGATGACAGGCCTATGCATGTCACCACATGGACACATCCCCTGTCTCCATTTAAGGCTACATGCATGTGCGAACACATACAGACACACGCCCTCACACACACTCACACCTACAAACACAAACATACACACAGCATGGCATTTCCATGGAGCACTGTCTGACTGACTGGAGACCATCTGCGTTCTACAAATAGACTGATCATACATTTACACGTCTTTCATTTTTTAGCTGAAACATGATCTCTATTATGTTAGCTGCCAGCTGAAATATTACTGCAGAGATCTGAAACACAAAAAGTTGTCTTTTAAATATTTTATATTCTCTGCCCTCCATTACGATTTCTAGTAACTTAATTGCGAATTAGTCTATAGACAACACTGGATTTAAGACAGGACAGTGCTGGATTTAAGACAGAACAGTGCTGGATTTAAGACTGGACAGTGCTGGATTTACAGTGGTTGTCAACACTGTATTTTAGCTCAGCACCTGTTATATGGCAACAAAGCAGAATAATTAGTCTCTAAATCAACCGGAAGAAACCATGGCAGACTGCGTACCTAATAACATACAATTACACTTCCATAGCCCACAGTTCTGCGAAAGGCCTCCACAAACAGCTATGGTTTGATACGGGCAGTCAGTAGCACTCCTGCTGGGGCTTTTAATGTATTAATGCTTGTTAATGCATGGGCACAGACACAGGAGCTGACATGTTAACTCACATCAGAAATGCACACACAGACAGGACACAGTGTGTGAGCAGGAGCAGCAGGTAGACAGACATGCCAAGGCTACTTCAGTAGAAAACCCTCACACACACACACACACACACACACACACACACACACACACACACACACACACACACACACACACACACACACACAAATGCTACCACTGAGCTACTGTAGGTTTAAAACTGATCAATAATACTACACTGTTTATAATCAAGAGAAGAGTAAATATACATATATAAAAAATATGACATTGAAAATAATCCCTTTTTCTCTTAACCTCCAACTATCTTAATAATATACTGTTCACAATCTAAAGGAATAAACAACTTCTCCCTTGACCTCCTTCCTTTCTCTTCTGTTTTTCTATATTTCTTTCTCTCCCTCTCACCTGCACATGCTGCTTTTCCTCGACCCGGAGCTGCTCGGAGATGCCGGAGGGGTCTGGTAGGACCAGCTATAGTCCGACCCCTTTAGGTCTTTAATCACCTGAGAGAGGGGAAGACAGACGCTCAGAGATATCGGCAACGCACACTTTCTGCCAGCAGACATGTTTGTTTGTTTGTTTGTGTGTGTGTGTGTGTTTCTGCATAACCCACTACATATCCCCTGAGAGTCTGCACTAAATGTGCTGACCCTCTGCTGCAGTTACTACACAGCTGGGCTGCCTCACACCCTTGCTGTGGTGACCTCTACCTGCTCACTAGCAGGGGGCAGTTTGTGCGGGTCCGTGGTTAGCACAGTGAGGTCATCAATAATGGCCTGGAGATGGGTGATCTCTCCCAGCATGGCAATTTCTCCATTCTGAGGAAAGAAACAGACACAAGCATTATTTCACTCCATAACTGTCCATAACTGTAGCGTCTAATGCAGAATGTATGGTTTGGGACTGTATATTGTAATATAAGGTATTATGCTGTAATCCTACTTTTCCTACAGTATGAATACTGTGAATGTAAACTACAACAGACCCAAATTTAGTCCACTACGAAACTTGAAATGGGAATAAATGGAAATAATGGTTAATATGTGCTTATGGAAGGCCACTATGCACTATGCAGGGCACTCACCACTACAGGCTGCAGGAGACTGATGAAGGTGCAGAAGCGCCCCCTCTCCTCCACTAGAGCGCGCCGCACCGCCTGCTTTTCCGTCTCCTCCATCAGCAGGTACATGTCGTTCACATCCTGCATGGCACTGTCCAGCTGAGGCTGCAGGTCCCCTCGGCCTGCGGGGAAGGAAAGGGACAAGTGGATGGCAAAGGAATCAGTAAACCAGGGACAGAAGATGACAGCGAGATGGCCAAAGTAACGGAGTGGGCCAGGGAGGAAGGAAGAGAGAGATGGCATTAGAATGTGAAGGACATCATCACTTTCCATGTCAATGCATACACTGAACACAGAATAGACCGATCGGCTCTGACTAGCATCTACACAGCTGATGGAGGGCAAATGGATGCACTACACACACCCGGTGCTTTCTACATTCAGTAAGCGAAACGAAAACTTCCCACGAGGACGTTACCGGTGTTGACTCATGCAAGTTGTAGAGGTTAGCGGCATGTCGTGACCCTTGCTGAGAAAAAGTCTGATTGCCTGAAAAAGGAGCAGCTTCATGAGCAGGAAGCATGCCGTGACAGCATCTGCTAACCATGCAGGAAGCAAGGCCCAGGGCATTGTGGGAGGAGGGGAGAAAAAGACAGCAGGTAGGTGGCCGATGTCACACGCCGTGACCAAAGAGGCCTTGGCATTAAGCATGTCTGAGCCGGTGAACTCTGCCCTATGCTATGCTTGAGTTAGAAGCAAGGAAAAGGGCCATGCTCACAAGCTTGGGGGGGGGGATCATACTTACCCTGCAGTTCTACAGGTGGATAGAGAGAGAGGGTGAGGGGGGGTGAGGGGGTGGGAGGATAGCAGGGGCATTCATGAGAGGATGGAGGATATGAGAGAGAGGTGGTAGAGAGAAAGAGAGCCCCGTGTTAGGGTTAGTGTAAAGAAGCCATCACAGCTCATTTTACAGCCAAAGTGCTTTGGGACTGTTAGAGGAAAACCAATGCAGCAACCAAACCCCAACCAAAATAATAAAAAATAAAACGCTGCTCCTTGGTCTATACAATAAGTATAATGTAACCTTAAAAGAAAATTGGATATGGTGCCCTAGCATAACATATATAAGTCAAATAAAGGTATTTTTATTTAATGGTATAGTCTTACTTAGTCTTCCTAGTAACACACAGACTTATCATCCTCTCTTCAGGAACACAAATTATTGGCTGTTGAGACAGTAGGGGGAACCAGCTCGACAAATGACGAATGAGATGGAGCTTTTCATGCTGACCACTAGGGGGAGGTATTACATTACAAAGTTTTACCCATTGCATTTCACGGTTGAGCAGCATTAGCTGCCCAAATGAGCCTCAGCAGCTTTAAAGAAAGCAGATCTTATTAGCATTTTAGGCACTTGTCTTCCCATGTGCCACTGAAGTGACTTGACTCTGTCTGGCAGGCTGAGATTTCAGCTAGGCGGCAGGGGAGGATTACGTAACACAAAGTGTTCGGCTATACCTGTAGTTATAGCAACCGGACCTAAAGTACCAGCTGTTACTATGGCAGACTTGATGCAGTGGTGCAAAGCTACAATGTTTGCTTGGACCTCTTAAAGTAGCTGTTCCAAGCCGCACAGGTCTGACTGGACGATTTCTGTCACAAGCTCGTAACGTTTTTTTTTAAAAGAAGCCTTTGTACCTTTCCGTGCCTTCTTCTGCAGTTTCATCGTGTCGGATGATTTCTTCTTTATCTCATGACGAGACCGTTTATACTCTATGACAGAAATCAGAAACACCTTGTTTTTTTGTGCTGCCCATCATCAAACATTTACGGATTGCTGAATTATTTAGATATTTGGTGAGAGTGAAGATCAGAGGTTCGCATGCTGTGATGACCTTTGGCATGGTCTTTGTCCAGTTGATTGGCTGTTTTCTTCCAGTCCTCAATTCGCTCCTGCAAAGGGTTTATCAGGCTTTCCATGAGAGCACTGAGAGATTGGGGCAATTAGGAAGAAAGAAGAGATATCAAACAATAAAGACACACACTTTTTTTATTTGCTATGTTTCCCAGTATGATATAATGGACAAAACCCCTCTCGGCCCCTCCCAGCTAATGTCTTGAAAGAAAACTTCATTATCATCATCATCAGTTTCATTTTGGATAATTGCACTAAATAATTACCTTTTTCTATGTTAGTGGAATTTTTAAAGCTGGTGAAAAATGAGGACCTGCTATCAGGTTTACAGCATGACTTTGAAGGTCGTGGCTCCTTCATTCATTAAGCTGCCAATGGAAATATGTTTTCTAATGAATGTGTGAGTGTGTGTGTGTGCGTGTGTGTGTGTGTGTGTGTGTGTGTGTGTGTGTGTGAGCACACATGTTGCCCTGCTACTGCAGTACTTCTGGAGTCCTACACAAACACCCACAAGCACACACAAACATCCCACAATTCTGTGCTGCGCAGGAAGCAGTGGGAAAGTGCCGTCATACTTGGTGAAGTGGCGCAGCTTGGCCTCGATGCTGCGATGGCGCATGCACATGCGGGTGAGCGCCGAGCCGATGTCCCGCGTGGCACCTGCAGAAGACATGCGCGACAGAGAGAACGTCAGGACACAGCTGTGATAAACACACTGGGTGCCAGAGCCCAGGTCATCCACAGTAAAGATTAGGGACACCAGAGCTACAGTACAAGCCACCCAGACCATGGTAAAACGGATGGATGTTTGCTACAGTACAGCACATCGTGACCACAGACAGCAGTTTAAATGACTCGCGTGTGTCCCATGATGTCGGTCAAATATTTGTTATCCACATGACCTAGCTATTTACTTGTAATGTACACAATCCAAGCCACAGTCCAAATATTGCTGCTAGTTGTGTGTGTGTGTGTGTGTGTGTGTGTGTGTGTGTGTGTGTGTGTGTGTGTGTGTGTGTGTGTGTGTGTGTGAGTGTGAGAGAGAGAGAGAGAGAGAGAGAGAGAGAGAGAGAGAGAGAGAGAGAGAGAGAGAGAGAGAGAACCTGTAATGGTTACATACATCAAGCTATTTTTAGCAGCTGGTGAGCGTTTGGAAACTCTTGACCTCACCGAGGTACTGCTCTCTCTTCCAAAGAAGGTGTCCTGCTCAGCTATTGTTTTCTCTCCTGTGTTTATAGGATGGTTCTCACTTGTTGAACTCAGTGAGTAATATATAACAAAAGCCCCTGGGACTGCTGCCATTCCCTGAACTGCTCTGAAACTTTAAATAGCACGTCCATGACGTGTGTTAAACATTCACAAGAATAAAGCGAACACTGCTCACTCTGTAGCAAATTCCATAAAGGCAGAATGAAAAGCATAAAGATTCAAACTTAAGACTGAATGATGTGGTTGTGACTAATGATTTTTGGGTACTCAAAGTCTTTATTCATCATTAAAGATATTGTTATGAGGGCAAGACAAAGCTAAACAGAGTTGTGACTTCAGAGTGCAGTAGACCAATGGATCCATTAATGCATCAGGTTTTCTGAGTTCTCCCAGCAGAATCTGAGAAGTCAGCTTGAGATCAAGCCAAAGCCCAAGACCCTGGTCATTCAGTCAAGCACTAATTCCACCCTCACCTTCACTGGCCTCCACGAGAGCAACACAATTTAACCTGATATCTGTTTAGTGTAAGGCAGACAGGGCACATTGTTTTGGAATAAAAAGATATAAAGAGATTCTGCATTACACAGACTTTAATTAATAGTATAAATCTATTCATCATATCCATATTTTATAGTTCCTTTTTATTGTAGTTCTTAGGTGTGTGATGAATTACTTTGAAGACTGCAAAATAATCATGGTCTTTCAGATGAAAGAACATATACACGGTATTAGAATTCCATCAACGCTTCTGTGCACAGTAATGATGGATCTATGTCACATGACCTATCACATGCACTAAATGACATCACACTCATACAGAACAGGAGTCAATCAAGACCTAGCTAATGAAGCTAAACTCAGAAGGCAGACACATAGTTAAATTGCCCACCAGTAACTCACACAACGCATTTTAGATTATGTCTCACTATCTTGTTATTAGTGTTGATGTCTCCTTTGTGGTTTACAGGAACACAGACTCAATTATAATTCAGATTTATTGCTTGGCAACTTCGCAAAAACACTATACAATATTCAGCCATTCCAACTCACACAGAAAGCACATATGCAGTGCAAACAGACACGCATACACACACGCACACTCACACAGACACAGAGAGAAGCTCCATTCATAATTAACACATTCCTGCCTTGTGCCTACTGTTCTGCCCAGCAACCATTCATTACTGTGGCACATGGGAGTGCACACACACATGCACACCCACAGCACAGCACAGCAAACTGAAACAGGCTCTAGTTTCAAAACACTATGGCATCTTGAGATTAGAAATGGAAATAGTGAGAGACCTAGCAGAGAGCAAAAGAGAAAGACTCATAATGAGAGGAGAGGAGAGGAGAGGAGTGTGAATTACATACTGAGGGTGTGAGACAGAAAGGAGGGAGGAGAAAGACAGGCACAGAGAGATGATGCCAAGTGGGAACTTCTCACACATGTTAATTGCTTCTGGATTGATTTTTTTTTCTCTGTGTGTGTGTGTGTGTGTGTGTGTGTGTGTGTGTGTGTGTGTGTGTGTGTGTGTGTGTGTGTGTGTGTGTGTGTCTGTGTTTGTGCACACGAGCATGTTTGTGCATTTTCATGTACACAAATGTCTGCAGCAGTTAAATTGCTCCTTTTAATCCTGTTCAGTGCTTCCTCGTAGGGTAAAAGTGCACAGTGCAACAAAGACTGTTGACATCTGGAGCACACATACCCCCCCTTCCTCTCCCACGTGCTAAACGCGCCCATGTGTTGCCTGGCCATGGGCCTCCCCTGCTTCCCCTGCCGTCGCAGTGCTCACTCGGACTGTGAAAGCTAGCAAGCTTCCTTTAGCATCCGTGCACACTCCTGGTCCTCGTGGCCTGCCAAGCCATCCAGACGGCAGGAGCTCCGCTTGGACGGTAATCGGGAAAGCCTGGCACCGCCCACGCTTCAGTGCCACCTCCGACTGCTCCAGCCACATGGACTGCCTTTAGCCACTCTGCTAACTGCTAAAGCACCTCAGTGCCAGCATGCTGAGCCCCATTATTGATTTTTCTCATGACACTTAGTCAGCACTGCCAAGCTGGGAAACCAGAACTGAGGAAGAGTGTGTGTGTGTGTGTGTGTGTGTGTGTGTGTGTGTGTGTGTGTGTGTGTGTGTGTGTGTGTGTGTGTGTGTGTGTGTGTGCATGTGTATGTGTGCGTGTGTGTTGTGAGAGAGACAGCAAGAGTGTCTGATCATGCCTATGAGTATGAGTCTCCCTTGTGTTCACCCTAACTCATGCCATAACAAAAACTCTTATGTGCCTATGTGGATATGTGTATCACGTTTTTAGATTTTCCCTTCGTGTCTCTCTCTCTCTCTCTCTCTCTCTCTCTCTCTCTCTCTTTCTCTCTCTCTCTTTCTCTCTCTCTCTTCCTTTTTCTCTCACTCTCTGTGTTTCGCATTTTTCTTTCTCTCTAATCTGGCTTGCTCCTTGTTCTTACACACACACAGCCTCATTAACCACTGTGCACATACAAGTGCACACACCATGGGTGTGTGGAATAAACTTCAAAAAGCAGATTCTAAAAATATATTAGGAAACACAATAAAATGGACATCTTCACTGTAATAATCCAACAAACACACTTAGGTTTGTACTATACCCCAAATCCATATTGCAGTTGTTTTTTTTGTTGTTGTTTTTTTTTCATTTTGAAAAAAAAAAAGAAAGTTGCTGATTTGCTTTTATAGAAAGTAAAGGGCATTACAGCACCCTCAGCTTGCCTGTTTCCATATGCATGGTGTATGTGGGTGTGTTTTCATTGGTATACACCAGAAATAATGCCCACTCCAAGCACTACAGCACAACTATGATGCTGCTTACTAAAAATCAGTTGCTAAAAATGACACTGATAAATCATTCATCTGCTAACACATCATCTCTGTGTGTATGTGTGCAAGCTAGTGTATATAAAATGGCTAGCATGCCATGTTTCGCACTTAAAACACTTGTGTTACAGCATTACTACACAAAGCTAATCTGCAGATACTGCCAACAAGAGCATTGTGCAGCTCCCAATGCTGAGCCTTCACCAGCACTGATCCCAGAGCTGCCTCTCCACATACGTACAGCCAGCAGTGGCTAGTCATTAGCCATACTGGCTCCAGCTGGCTAAATGCATCAGAACAGTCCAGGCTCGTGCCTCGTTTCCAAGGCAACAGATGGAGGGAGGTGAAGGTGTGCGGACAGCAGAGTAGAAATCAATCAGTCCCTGCGGGCAGACAGAGTGCTTCAGCCATGACGCTGCATAATTCTGACTGGCCCACCTAGCACAGCACCGCTACACCAAGACAAGCACAACCCCCCACCCCCCACTCCCAACCTGCTCAAAATCACTTAGCCTATTTTTAATATGATGTTGAACCTGTCCGTGCACACGGTAGGTGGTGATGAAGCTGATGTTAAAGATATCACAAGCAGATGTCAAATAAATCCAGAAACGCATCAGCAAATATGTCCTTCTGTTAAATGTGTGTATTACACTGACTCAAAGCAAAAACAACAAATCCATCCCTTCTCTCCCTCCCTCCCTCACTATCGCATCTTCACTGCCTTCCTCACTCACTCACTCTTTCTCTCCCCCCCAGCAGTAATCCAAATGTCTTCTTTCTTTTTTTTTTTGTCTATCATGAGAGCAACCAGCATGGTGTGCATGCAACCCCATGACTGTGTGGAACATTGGAGAATTAAGGGGCTGTGACCAAGGCTGGAACCTTGAGAGAGAGAGAGAGAGAGAGAGAGAGAGAGAGAGAGAGAGAGAGAGAGAGAGAGAGAGAGAGAGAGAACCCAAAGCCCTCACCACATCCTACACAAACCCTAGTACACTAAAGATACAACAGAGATAGTAATTCCATCAGTTCAACATTATCATTTCATGATTTAGTTTCACAAGATGAAGCACGTAAAAAAAATTAAAAATCATGTTCATAAAATAAATAAATAAATAAATCAAACAATTCAAATATCCATCTTACTGGAGCGTTTGATTATATGGCATTCTCTTACAGACTCTGAACTGATAATGTGATATAGTTCTCAATTGCCATCAATCTCATACTGACAACTACTCATATCCATTACTATTCCATTTCAGTTTCCTGGAAATTAGTTCTCATTTTACACACAGACTCGTGGCTAACCTGCCCTACAGAGAAGAATTCCACAGCCTCGGCCGTGGGGTGTCGGCGCTCGTTCTCTTCACTAGGGTGTGCGTGTTCCAGAGAAGAATAAGGAGTAATCCTGAAGATGTGCTTCTGACAGGACCCATCCCTCCCCCAGTGCAAACCACACAAGACTATGTCAATCAGATCAAGTCATCAGCCCTCAGCAACCAGTGAGCCTATTTCCCTTCAACCAGCAGTCATTTACACAGTAACCTTAGAGATTAGCCAAGTACATCTGCCATATGCGCAAACACACACACACACACACACACACACACACACACACACACACACACACACACACACACACACACACACTAATAGAGTGGTCAACAAAAAATAGGTCAGACACTAACTATGCACAAAGCTAACTAAGCAACAGTCCTCCAATGTGGGTGTTCATATTTTGAAATATATACCATAAATATGTTCAAGAAAAAAAGCCCAAAAAGTTCATACTAAAGCTTGCCACACTCATACCATACAATATACACCACCTATGGCATGATGCAGACCACTAAATCATGATCCCAACTGATTTCATATAGTCATTACTACAGGAGCAGTAAACAGCTGCTTTACCACACCTACAAAGGCCAGAGAGAGCGTACCTATACTGGAGCACTAAGCCTTTCCCAGCTAACGCATCTCCACCTAGTTCTGCAACCCTGTGCAGGCTCATGGGAAATGCAGTCTTATCTACAAGCAGTCAAAATCCACACGAGAGGAATTTAATTGAAATGTTAAACTGCATTGCCCATCAGCCCTGGGAACACTAGTCAGGGTCATTTCTGAAAAAAGTGAGATGGGTATTGTAGGATTGTTTGGGCTGAGTATATAAAACAGAGAGGATGTGAAGAGACAAGTTGGTCTGGGATGCATTTATCCGCATGAGACTCTCTTTTGATGCGGTGAGGCAGAAAAGGGGGTACATGTCCCATCACCCTCAAACAAACTGAATCATTCACAGAGGCACGGAAAAAAGAAGAGAGAATTGGCACTGCATTCCAACACAGGGTGAGATAGAGGGGGAGAGAGCATGAGAGATAGAGGGGGAGAGAGCATGAGAGATAGAGGGGGAGAGAGCATGAGAGATAGAGGGGGAGAGAGCATGAGAGATAGAGGGGGAGAGAGCATGAGAGATAGAGGGGGAGAGAGAGGCCTTTAATTTTTTTTGATTATATAAACACCTAGCCCTTCTTTTGCAGTGAATACCAATGAGACTCTTTAAGAGTTTTTGTTTAGCCGTGGTACCACCCGATTCTCTCTCTCTCTCTCTCTCTCTCTCTCTCTCTTCCTGTCTCCCCTTCCTGTCTCTCTCTCTTTTTCTCAATCCCTATTTGCTAGCACCTCAGGCCCACAGCCTTGCCACTAGTACATTGCCATAGCAACGGCAGAGATGAAATCTGCTGAGATTCGTCTGCCCCACTTCCTCTTTCTGCTGCGCCATCCATTCACACAGACTCACACAGACACATACGGACACACACAACACACATTCAGAAGTCAATTTATTAGAATCACCCACATTGCATTGAAATTCACTGGACTCTAGTTACACTTATAGTTACATTTTATAGACCATAGTTGGCATGCACAGTTCTTCAGCCCCCCTCTGCTCTGTTCGTCCATGGCAGGTTTTCTAAAGAACCACTGTTGACTGGATATTATTTGAATGGAGGACAGTTCTAAATGCAGTGTTCAAGGCATGGTTGAGGGGGTCAAGCACATTTCCATCACAGCAGTTCATTTTCTTTTATGTGGGTAACTGGGGGTCTGAAAGCGGTCCGTTCAATCCAAATATATTCAACAAACAGCGGTTTAGTGGTTAGGAACTCACAATGCATGAAGTGTTAAGCTAACTATAGGGTTATATCCAACACTACCTCTCCCATGGAGGACTGTCAGGGCAAGTGCACTATGCTATACCAGTAAGAGCCCTTGGGCAAGACCCCTAACACTACATTTGCCTATCACTGTAACATGACTGAAAATGTAAGTGGCTAGAGATGAGAATGTCTGCTCGATGCATGAAAATATACAGGGAAGTAAGCTTCCTGAGAGAGAGAGCAAGCTGGTACTAATTATCACCACTTCCTCTGGGGGATTAGAACAGTTTTAATAGCTCTGTTTTATAGGTTATTCTCCTACTGGGAGACACAGGATTACTGTGGAACCATCACACACAGACACACATACCAAAAACATACAAAGCACACATGCGAGATCAGGACTGGATTCCCACCCACAGAAGTGTTGCAGAGAGCCACATGGGATATATGCTGACGCATACTACACCATCTTACACAGACAATGCAGAAAGTGGACCAGTAAAGGAACAGTGACATGCAATATATTGTCTCCAGGCACCGTGCATGTGTGTGCATGTGTGTGTGTAGTGTATGTGTATGTATATGTGTGTGTGTGTGTGTGTGTGTGTGTGTGTGTGTGTGTGTGTGTGTGTGTGTGTGTGTGTGTGTGTGTGTGTGTGTTTGGAGTAGAACATTAACCCACCCAAGCTGGTCTAGTTCTCAGGGCTCACTGTAGCCCTCAATAGCCCACTGGGCTTTTAAAATATCAATTATACACAAGAGACTAAACATTCAGAGTGCCTTCCCTGCCTACACTACACAGAAACATACACACATCTGCAAAACACACGCACACAGATACAGAACCACCAATAATAATCTCCTCAAAAATATGTTTGCATAAATTGGCTTTCTGTATGTTTGCAATCAAGTTTTCCCCCCACTTCAACCATAAATAGCAGAGTGGTTTATATGTAGGTCTTCTTTAGATTGATGAATAAAAACGATGACCTTGTTTCTCCTCTGCTTTCTTTTAAATTTCTGTTTCAGTTTCGCACACACAAATATGCAAAAACATAACACACATGCACTCCTATTGATTGACATAGTGTATGCACAATAATATTACACAATATGCAATAACATTACCATTACAATACCATTACCGATACCAATACATACTACAAACAGTAAGCAACGCAAAGGCATTCTCACACCACAGACACACAACCACACACAGGATCTCTCCCCAGGCTAGTCAGATGTAACGCAAACATGGAATCTGTTGTCTTTCATTCAGAATACTGCCTGTAGGATGAATGTCAAAAAAAATCAACAATGATTCATATAGGGATAAGATCAGAAGAAACATCTTTTCTGCTTCTGGATCTCATTAACATATGAACTCCCACACACAGACACACATGCTCTGAAGAGTCAGGAGGGGTGACCTGTGTTCCACAGTGGGAAAGGCAGAAATGAGGGCTTGACACAGCGGTCACAGTGCTGGACTCCACACAGTAGCTGCAGATAGAGAGCGTATTTGGAGAGATCAGTGGCCAGCGGTTTACACTGAAATCATTCATGAGCTCGTTTGCTTCCTGTGTGCCTGCAGTTTACTAGGCAAAGCCCTTATCTCCACTCAGTAGCACCAGCCATGCAGCAGCAGGGCAGAGAGAGCCAAGCAGAGCGCACATGCACACAGGCCAGGACGTGCGGCGTGGGCTGAACCTAGGGCTGTCACGATATCAGATTTTCACTACACATTCACGATAATGATATTATTGCAATATCTATCATAATAATAATAATAATTATTATTATTTGAATGTGCTTTTCAAGACCTCAAGGACACAGTACAGAGTGCAAACAATTAAACACAGCAAATATATACAATATAGAAATATAGCAATATAAGTACAGTGAAGGGGGAGGAAAGTGGGAGGGGGTTAAATAAAATAAAGAAAAACTTTTAAGAAAAGTTTATGGTGAATAAGTATGTTTTTAGGTTTTTCTAAACTGCTTGCAGAGAGTCTAAGAGAACGAGGTCTAGAGGAAGAGTGTTCCAGTCAAGGTAAAAAGCCAGAATTCCTACCGATGAGACACAGAAGCGAGGAGTCCAGAGGAAATCTATAGAAAATGCGAGTTAAACGTTCATTAATCTATAATGCTGATCTGGTATTGAAAGGTTGCTACTAGACCTTTGTTTCCAGTAGCATTTCAATGTATTAATACCATGTATTAGTGTGTTAAGTTGTTTATTCCAAATTTCCAAGTTTATCATGTAAACATCTGCCGTAATTACTGCTGCTGGATTATTTATATTATTTGTATTATTATTATTATTATATTATTAACATGATATTAAAATTTCATTTTTAAGCATTGTGGTTAGGAGCAATACCAGTTTATTATATACCAGACACCCATACGTACCTGGGCAATAGACTTTCAAAAGTCATCTAACTGATGCAACGAGAATGTGGAAAAAATCCAGGATCGATTTAGCAAAGGCCTCAATTATAGCAAGAGCGTCTAATGAGCAGAGGGGATTAAACCAGATTCTGTCCACACAACGGAAACACAAGGAGAAAAAGGAGAGTTAGAAAGGAGACACCAGAGCTTTGTAACAGAGCCTGAAATAGGAGAATTCACACAAACGTTATGCGTCTAGGCATGCGCACCCAAAACATACACTGTGGCTGTGTGTATGGCCGATAAAAATGAGACTGAAAAGACCACTCACTGCACACTACCTAACAATTACATGTGGCCTATTGACAATACACAGACTACTTTCATCACCCTGCTCCCAAAATACGATTCTTATTTGTAGTTTGATGTTAAACAATAAGAATCTTAACTTGTTTGAACCTAAATGATATAATGATACACAGGCAACTGTTACTACCAAATAACTGACTTATATGTGATGTTTCATAAGTTGGCTATTCATTGTATATTTAATGAATATGTTTTTGCAGATCTGACCACTTTATAAAACATTTTTTTCCAAATGATATTCTGTCTCATCAGAGGTAGTGCCATCAGACTGTTGCTTGTTTTCAGGTTTAGTCAGTATTTTATCAGTGTCTTAAAAAGTAAGTTATTAGGTCTAATGACTACTACTGAATGTTATTATTGTTTGGTGTTATTATTGATATAATAGATGGTAGTGATAATTTAAAAAGAGGATTTAACCGCAAATTATACAAAACTACACAGTTGATCAATTGCAAAACTGCTGATGAAATTTTTCAAATGTTCTGATTTGAGCACATCTTTGATTAACAAGAACTACAGTTTCTTTGTCTGAGCATGAGTGTCAAATCATCCAAAGAAAATACTATAAATTTCAACCATGTAAGACCAGACAGTTACAGACGCCACAGTGTGTTACAGCTGACACTACTGGCTGACCATTACCGGTACATGAAAACATGAATGAAAAGAATAAGTACACAAAAAGGACTATGATCAAAATATATTAATAATATATATTATTCTGTTTTGTTAATGACCTAGTTTTCTTGAATCATGTGGAGTGTTTTATTTTGGTGTTTGGAACAGATGGAATGTATGAGAACCTTTTTTGTTTTGTTTTGGGGTTTTTTTTGCTTTCAGACACCATATAGAACATTGTTTTTTATTGTGCCAGCAGTGTATAGGGTAGGGTCACCCTTCTGCAGCAGCTGGGCCATATCGACAAGCACATTAAGTAGCCACAGACACAGCCAGAGGCGAGCACACACAGCCAGCAGTAGATTAACCTCAAGGCCCATGAGGTGATACTGTGATTTTTGTCTCACTGAAAGGTGGTGTCCTCGCCTGCACTCTCTGATTGGCTGACGCATTTCTTTGTGTGACACATCTGGATTAGTTTACACAGATTCCCTTGGCAGTGCAGGCCTATGGAATAAGGCCATGCTGCAGGGCACACGCGCACACACACACACACACACACACACACACACACACACACACACACATATACACACACACACCCGAATGCATTTACACATTAATCATCTACACATTAATCTATGCTTTTACAAGAAGATAATCTCTGTATATAGATCTGATGATGAAAGAGATCAGATGCTTTTGTCCAAATCTCTATCCAAACCACACTGTACCCACATGACTGAACAGTCCCACACTCTATGAGAGAGAGACAGAGACAGAGAGTGAATATAGGTCTGCAGTCCACAGTTCTTCCTTTGATCAAGGTCACCTAGTCCCAGAGACTTTAAAATGCAAATGATTCCCGGGCTTCAACAATACATGCCTGAGGAACTTTTGAGAAGCTTTTATAAAGCCACATAGCCAGTTCGCTAGCCATTACATGTCACTCGATCACTCTGCATACAGTAACCAAACAGAGATACAATCAGAGGGCACAATGCTTCTCACACCATACTTTTAATCACAACATGTAAGGCTGCGCAGAAAATACAGCCTCTGTCCATGATCTCAGAATATCTGAGCCACAGCATGACATTTATTTTCAAAATGATTAACTCTGTACTAAAAAATACAACACATTTTTTTCTTGTGAATTTAGTAAATCTTTGACCTTTTACCCAGTCAGAAACTCAAAGTACCTCCAACAAACAGTAATATCATGTTAGCCTGCAGTGAACACTTCAAAGCTTTAGATCATGAGCCGAAAAAAATGATTGGTCCCCAGGTGGAATAAAAAAGACAGTTGGCCAATCAGCACAGCTGTTACTAACTACAGTAAAGTGATGACTGGACTCAGCTGGGCGCAGGGCCATGATTGGGAATGGGTTTGATTAGTGAGTAGTTACAAGACTCTCTTGAGATTAGTGGGGGAAGCAAAAAGATGGTGAGCTAAAGAAGCTTTACTGCCAAAAGGAAGGTTCTAGCAAATGACGTTACTGTGGCTAAAAATACCCTAAAATGCCACTACCCAGCCAGATGTGCCTCGTATTACCCAAAAAGAGACAAGGGAAAAAAGACTGACCATGGATGCTGCACTCTCTCTCTCTCTCTCTCTCTCTCTCTCTCTCTCTCACTCTCTCTCTCACTCCTTCTCTCTCTGTCTGCCTCTCCCTCTCCGTCAGACAATTGTGGCTGGAAACACACTGACTTCACGGCTGGCGTGCCGCAGGGACCCTGTACAGTACAGCAGGCAGTCGAAACAGTGCTCCCATGACATAAGCTCACCAGATCAAGAGGGCAGCGCAGCTCACTGGGTTGAAAGATTGCCATGGTGCTGATTGTTCTCCTTACCTCACTGAGGACACTGAGGTAAGGTACCAATCAAAAGGCTCCACCACCTCCACTGTATGCTAAACACTTTTGAGGTTGATAATGGAAGACAGAAAAGGGCTAGAGGAGATGTTCCTTTTCCAGTGACCTGTGTGTGTGTGTGTGTGTGTGTGTGTGTGTGTGTGTGTGCGTGTGTGTGTTCCTGACAACTATACACTGGAACCAGCCTGCATGGTACATGATCTCCATACAACTTTCTCCACACCTATGTCTGCAGTGGATTTGATGTGTGTGGGGGGGGGGGGGGGGGGGGGGGGGGCGGTGTTTGTACGCACACATGTATGTGCGTGTTTTTGAGTAGTGTAAGTCTGTATGTTTGAAGTGTAACTAAAAGCACTTTATGGAATGCAAACACTCTCTCCAATTTTAAGGACAGCAAAGGCCACAGTCTAAATGTAAAGAGCAGAGAACATAAGCTGGTTTTCAGATTTAAACTGTACGTGGAGAATCATACAATACCTCCACGGCAGAGAGAAATCACCAGGAGTCATCAGCTTTAGAGAAAATCTAAGCAAATCATACACATATGCACTCAAGCACACATGTGCGTACACACACACACACACACACACACGCACACACATAGTGCCCCCCGTTTTAGGTATCCTGGCCTCAGTTCTTTAAATGCTGGTGTAAGTGGCGGATCAGGTTTTCCAGCAGCAGTTGCTCCGTCCGTGTCTGCCAGAGGGTTGCCTATACAAGCCGCCCAGCTCAGACTACCGCTCCACGCCTCTCTCTTCAGTCTAGAGTTACACCATGTGAACCACAGCGAGGACCCTGGGACTGCACCCCATGGCCCTGTGATATCTCCTCCGGAGAATGACCTCACGATGTTGTTAAGGGAGAAACAGACTAGAGAGCGCACTGGCTTGATCGACAGCTGACGGCATGTGTGAGGAGCACCGATCTCTGTAAGGTCATTTGAAACCTGCAGAGTGAACTTTATTGATCTTCATTTGGCTGGACTAAAGTTTTAAAAAGGGCTGTGTCATGCAGACTGACTCTTGTTCGCATTCTGGTGAACGTAGCATCGACCATTCAGCTAAGAGGATGTCGGGGAGCACTGGGCAGGGTGGATGTGGGTAGCCTACTATCCTGCTTCTATAGATAGACTCCTCACAGCGCTTCCTCGTTTTGCTATGACGGGTGTAGAAATAGATGGGGCGGGGGGGTATGGGACAACACCTGGCAGACAGGAGAACTGCTGAGAAAGACAAAATCCGTTGCCTCTTTCCTGGCTTGTGAGGTGACTATTCTCCACCACAACACTGGAAAAAGAGTATGGAAACACTCAAACATCTGCTGTCACTCTTCCTTTGACAAAGAAGGACTTAAAAACAGATTTTGTGACCAGGTAAGGTCTCAGATGAGGCAGTGGGCACAGACACTTTTCTGTTTCTGCCATCATTAACTGTTTTTTTTTTTTTACAGTAATACAAAAACTGCATTGTCAGGTTATAACTGGGCAACAGCATGTAGACTGCTCCTAAATTTCTCAATCCAAGAGGATGTTGCACAAATGTCCCTACATATCAGGAAATTATTTCAGAAATGCTTATCTGGCATGTTTCAGATGACAAATAAGGGAACAAAATATCAGCCTATAAAAATATGCTTTAAATAAATTAGAAGCCAAGAAGTTTTAGCTAAATCTGCAAATCAAATCTGCACCATTTCCCATTACTCCAAATGTAGTTGCTCTGCCAAGCCATGTTTGGAGTCCAGTGTTCG